>NW_006300025.1:769755-773649 GCF_000327345.1 Myotis davidii
ATGGCTGTGTGCGATTTTGCGCGTGTGGGAAAATCGCATAACAGCAAAATCGCATAAACGCCGAGCATACAACCAGCAGCGCTGCTGATGGCTGAACGGTATGTGGAATGAAGTGGGCGGGCATCGGGAGACCACTATGGCACGGGGCAAGCACTATGGGCAGTCTATCTGAAGTGTACCTGGCGTATAAGACGACCCCCCACTTGGAGGCATATTTTTCAGGGCCAAAAAATCGTCTTATACACCGGCAAATACGGTAATCTTTTGACCATTGTTGTCGAACAGAAATAAAATATGAGTTACATATGTACTACTTAAAAATTTATTAAATTTATTGGGGTAACAGTTAATAAAAGTATATAAATTTCAAGTGTACATTTCTATAATATATATATAAATGTTGGTAGATTTGAAGTTATCCCAGGAGATCTTCACATTACCTTCATATTTTTTTATTCTTTTTTCTTTTTGCTCTTCTGATTGGGTATTCTTTGCTTCCTCATATTGCAAATCGTTGGTTGGATTCTCCGAATCCTCTACTATTGTATCCCTGTAAATTGTTCTTTATTTCAGTTAGTGTATGCTTAATTTCTGTCTGGTCCTTTTTCATGTCTTTGAAATTCTCACTAAGATCCTTGAAAGTCTCACTAAGTCTCTTGAAGTTCTCATTAAGATCCTTGAGCAACCTTATAACCATTGTTTTGAACTCTGTATTTAGTAGCTTGCTTGCTTCCATTTCATTTAGTTCTTTTTCTAGAGATTTCTTCTGTTCTTTCATTTGTGACATGTTTCTTTGTCTCCGCATTTGGGCCACTTTTCTGTGTTTGTTTTTATGTATTAGGTAGAGCTGCTATGTTTCCTGAGGGCTTGTGTATTTCAAGAGCAGGATGACCCTCATAGTAGGCCCACAACAGATGTTACTTAATGAACATGAATAGGTGAATAAGAGGGCATTCTTAAATTTTTATTTATTGATAGATTTTAGAGAGAGAAGGGGGAGAGAGAAACATCAATTTGTTGTTCAACTTATTTATGCATTCATTGGTTGATTCTTGTATATGCCCTGACTGGGGATTGAACCCACAACCTTGGCATATCAAGATGACTCTCTAACCAGCTGAGCTAGCAAGCCAGGGCTTGTTTTATTACTTCTTTAATGTTATTTTACTTGGAATCGTTATAGTTTATCAATTTTTTTTATGACCAACTTCTTAATTTGATTTTTCAGGTGACTTGATTCTTGATTTAAAATATCTCTTAGTTATTAAATAGTTAAATAAATATTATGTTTTTCCTCAAGTAATTAATGGAGAATCAAATACAGTTCTTCATTGTCTTCAGGTTTTAAAATAGCAACCATTTTTTATTCAGTAAATAGTTGAGAAATTTGATATGCCAAGAATGGTCCAGGTATTAGGGAGACAGTACTGAAAAAGTCCTTTCTTGTGCAAGTTACATTCTAATGTGGGGGGAAAGAGAGAAAAATGACAAGATCATGTCAGATAATTTTAAGTGGTAAGAAGGAAGTAGGGTAACAATCGGGAGTACTAGAAGAGTTGGCTACATTTAGCTAGATTGTTAAGGAAGGCCTCTTAGGAGATGGCATTTGAGCTAAGACTTACATTGTAAGAGAGAGAGCAGACCATGTGAAAAACATTTCAGGCAGAAGGAACTCTATAAGTAGAAAGACCTTGAGAAGAGACTGAGTTTGACATGCCAGGGACAAAAAAGGTTTGTATAGGTAGAATTCAGTGAAAAAAGGAGAGAGAAGTAGGAAATGTATTGTAGACAAGAGCTAGAATAGGAAGAGCCTTTAGGCCAAGGTGAATAATTTGTATTTTATTCTGACCACCCCAGGAAACCACTGGGTTTGTGGTGGTGGGGAAGTGTTAAGGTGTAACGTAGTGGAATGGGATGTGATTTATTCCTGTGGCTCATGTACAGAGATGTACAAATGGGGACAAAGGCCGATTAAGAGACTACTGCTATTATTCAGGCAATGGGTGGTGTAGAGGTTAGATTGGGATTGTTATTGGGATAGTGAGAAGCAATTAGAGTGGGTATACCATTGACCCTTGAACAACACGGGGGTTAGGGACAGTCCCCTGCACAGTCGAAAATCCACATATAACTTTTGATTCCCCCCAAACTTAACTCCTCTTATTATCTGTGGGGATTTGGTTCCAGAACCCCTCTCAAATACCAAACATGGATACTCAAGTCTTCTATATAAATGATGTAGATCAGTGATACCATTAGCCCTCTGCTACAGACTCCTAACCATAGACTGAAAACAGTACAGGTATTTATATTAAAAAACAATTATTGTATAAGTGGACCTGTGCAGTTCAAACCCATGTTGTTCGAGGATCAATTGTATATTTTGGGAGGTTGAGCTGACAGGACTTACTGATAATTTAGATGTGTGGCATAAGGGAAAGAAAGACATCCTATATAATAAATGCCTAATATGCTAAGTGTCCAGTTGTCTGGTCAGCCGTTTAACCAATCAAAGTGTAATATGCTAATGATATGCTAAGGCCGCTCACTATCACATGCACTGACCACAAAGGGGCAGTTGACTGGTCAACCATTTGCTATGACGTGCACTGACTACCAGGGGGAAGATGCTCTGACCAGTAGGTGAGCTTACTGCTGGGGTCTGGCTGAATGGGACTGAGCGAGATGGGCCGAACATTCCCTGGAGCCCTTCCATAGTCCCTCCCTGGCTGGCCAACCTCCTGCATCCCTCCCTGGCCTCGATCGTACACGGGTGGGGTTCTTCGCCTGGCCTGCACCCTCTTGCAATCCAGGACTCCTTGGGGGATGTTGGAGAACCAGTTTCAGCTCAATCCTGCAGGCCAGGCCGAGAGACCCCACTGGTGCACAAATTTGTGCACCAGGCCTCTAATCAAGGATAACTTCAAATATTGAGACTTGAGTTACTTGGTAGTTGGTGGTGTCATTGTGCTGGAGATCTATAAGAGAAGCTAATATAAAAGCAGGCCTAAGCCAGCAGGGTGTTATCTCCCGAGGGTTCCCAGATTGCGAGAGGGCACAGGCCAGGCTGAGGGGACCCCCCCACCCCCCGAGTGCACCAATTTTTGTGCACCGGGCCTCTAGTCCTATCTTATAAAGAGGGAATATGCAAATTGACCATCACACCATAACAGTCAAGATGGCTGCACTCAGCAGAGGCAGGGATTCCATAACACAAGATGGCTGCACCCACAGCGGAGGCCGAGTTCCCGTAATGAGCCTTAACAAGCAATCAGCATCAGCAGGGACCTGAAGCTGCATGGCGCTGGGCCAGGGCAGGGACCTGAGGCTGTGCCGCCCCCCTCCCCTCCTGCCTGGTGGTGCTTAACAGGGGACCTCAGGCCATAACCCCGCCCTGGCACCAGGCCAGAGGATCTCAGGCTGTGCTCCCCACCCCAGCATTAGGCCAGAAGACCTCAGGCTGTACCCCTTCCCCGGTGCTGGATCAAGCGACCTGAGGCCACGCCCCCGCACCCGGCGGGGCTTGACGGGGGTAGGGCCGGCCGGGTCTGGGTCTCGCATGATTTTGAGGCATACATGGGTAGGTGGGGACTTGACTCTGATTCCCGTCGCACACCCTAGATTCTGACAGGAGGAAGACTTTCATATACACTTACTAATTTTCTTTAATCTCTGACACTTCTATTATAGAGAAAGGGCAAATAGCAATATTAAAATAGTTCCTCTAATTAATTCCCTTTTTATGTGCACAAATTTTGTGCATTGGGCCACTAGTATATACATAAAACCCTAAGCAGTCAACTGGTTGACCGTATGACCGGTTGCTATGTCATGCACTGACCACCAGGGGGCAGACACTCAATGCAGGAGCTGCGGCCCCACCTGCAGCACAAA
>NW_006300025.1:775197-777189 GCF_000327345.1 Myotis davidii
TTGATTTCACTTTATCTATCTATCTATCTATCTATATATGTATATAAAAGGCTAAGCAACCGTCCGACCGTCCGGTAGGTATGATGCGCACTGACCACCCGGGGGCAGACGCTCAACAGAGGAGCTGCCAAGCTGTGGTGATTTGGCAGAAGCAGTTCTTGGGTGATGCACCCCAGAATCAGAGTGGAGGGCCCCAATTCCTCGTGGGGCCATGCAATTCCACCTTCGGCCGTGGCTTATGTTGTTGCTGGGGCACTGTCGGCCCCAAATCTGGTTTACTGCATACTTGCATTTGTGTTCCACACCCTGTATGACAGCAACTTTGCAGAGTGCCCTCTTTCACTCCGGACCCCTCGGGGAATGTTGCATATCTCCCCTGATTAGCCAATGGGAAGGGTAGCGGTCGTGCACCAATTACTATGTTTCTCTTTTATTAGATAGGATGCTTTCATCTTTGTGCTTGCATCTGCATTCTTCTTCAAAATAGAATTGTAGGTATACACCCATCGAATCAAAAAGTTTGCATGGGTCTGTATTTCTAATTTTAAAAAGATGCTCAACACAGAAAACTTGGAAAATGCAGAAAACTAGAGAGAAGATAAAAATTACTTCTATTCCCACTGTTAGAGATAAAATTCCTTTTTTCTATACTGTTTTACATAGTTGAGATTACACTGCATGTAAAACTTTTTATCCAGCTTGTTTTTTCACTTAAATCATATTTCCCTGTGTCATTAAAAACTTTCCACAAACATGATTTTAATGGATGTAACAGAAACTATCCTGTGGCTATACTATACTTTTCTTAGCAATTCTCCTGTTTTTATTTAGTTGGACCGTCTGGTTTTTATTATTATGAAGATAATTTTCCCAGAATAAATTCCTCAAAGTGGGATTTCTGAGTTAAAGGGTCAGAAGGTTTGGATTATTTTGAAGCTCTTGATATAAATGGCCAAATTGCTTTCTGAAAGTTATGAGTGAGTAATAAAATTGCCTGTGGTGGAAAATGAATCTGGAAAAATAAGTTGGTTTGGATGATAAAGGGCCTTTTAAGTGCTGTTAATAAATATGGAGTTTATTTTGTAGGTGCTTGTGAATTGGTGAAGACTTTTAATCTTGGGAGTGTTATGAGATTTTAAGAGGAGTTGAGAAGAAATAGATATCCACATTTAAGGAAGAATTGGTAGGGCTTAGAAACTGAATGTGACCATGGAACAGAAGTAGGTCAGTTACCCAACAGCATCAAATCTGTTTTGTGTCTTGGGTTCACTGACATGTTAGTTAATCATCCAAAGGGACACCAAATTGCTAAACCAAGGAGAAATCTTTTACCTTTAGCTCGGCAATTTTCCGTGTGCTGCTAGAATTTTTAAAACCTTGCATACCTGACTAGTCAGAGGATACTGACCTCTTTTCCTTTAGACTGTCAAATAAAAAAATGATAGCAGTCAACACAATAATAGCCATCCAGTGTGAATGAATCAAAATTATACCTATTTTTTTTGTCAGATCCGCAAAAAAGATATTTTTGGTGTGCCACAGAATTTTAGTAGTTTGTATGCCATGAGATGAAAAAGGTTTAAAATTGCTGCTTTATATTATTGTGTGTTCAAAATGGTCTTTCTCAAAGGAGAATAGAATTTTTTTATATTGTTGTTCCTGAAAGACTAGAAGTGTATAATTTTTCTATTCAGAACAATTTACATAAAGCCTGGCCTGTGCCCTCTCGCAATCTGGGAGCCCTCGGGAGATAACACCCTGCTGGCTTAGGCCTGCTCCCGGGTGACAAAGGGCAGGCCCAATCCCTAGGTGCAGCCCCTGGTCGGGCTCAGAGCAGGGCCGATTGGGGAGTTGGGGCGCCGCCCCCTGTCATGCACAGAGCGGATCGGGAGTTTGCGATGCCACCCTCAGTCACACACAGAGCTGCAGGGCGATCAGTGGGTTTGGGCGCTGCCCCCTGTCACACTGATCCCGGTGCCAGGAGGCCTCTCG
>NW_006300025.1:777436-783119 GCF_000327345.1 Myotis davidii
TGGATCCAGCTCTTAGGCCTCCGCTGCTGAAAGCAGGTTTCTGGCCTTTGTTTACCTTCTGTATTTGAAACAATGTTGCGATCCTGCTGGCTGAAGCCCGGCGGACTAAAGCAGGTTTCTGGGGTTTTGTTTAGCTTCTATATTTGTTACATAGTTGCTTAGAGTTGCAGCTCAGAGGCCTGCAGCAGCAGGCGGGGAACATTGGAGTCCTTCGTCACTGAAGCAAGCAAGCCTCATGTTTGCTTCAAGCTGCCTGGCTGCCGGCCACCGTTTTGGCTGGCAGTTAATTTGCATATCGCCCTGATTAGCCAATGGGAAGGGTAGCAGAGGTACAGCTAATTACCATGTTTCTCTTTTATTAGATAGGATGGTCAACCACTGAGCTACAGCAGCCAGGTAGCATGATACTCTTAAGATCCATTAATGATGCTGCAAATGGCAGTATTTAATTTTTCATGGCTGAGTAGTATTACATGTATATGTTTCTATGTCTTTCTCCAAGTTTTGGCAAATGTATATGGTTGTACAACTACCACCACAATAAAAATATAGAATAGTTTTTTTACTCCAAAAAGATTCCCCATGGTAATTCTTCTTCCCACCCTGAATAATCACTGATTTGGTTTTTGTCCCTATAGTTTTACCTTTGCAAGAATGTTATATAAATGGAATCATCCAATCATACACTTTGAATCTGGTGTCTTTTCACTTAGCATAAGTCATTTGTACATCAACAGTTTGTTCCTTTTTATTGTGAGTAGTATTTCATTCCCCATTTGAGGAATATATTCTTTTGTTTATTTCCTGTCTTATTGAAGGATAAGACAGAATATTGTAGAAAACTTTTTCTAATGATAGATGCTTAAAACAGTCATTCTTTCTACCTTGGACAAAATTACTAATAGATACATCTTTATTAAACAGTGTCCTTTTTATTTTTTGAACTACACAACCAAATGATTATTTAACAAGGGTGTAGATTGCAGAAATTTCAAAATGTGTTAGTGTATTTTATGGGATATTGAATTCTTAAATTTATCCTCTTTGCATATTAATTACTATATACATTAATGGCTCTTATCTAGCATTTATCCTGAAATTAAATGATGCTTACATGTTAGACACTTTAAAAAATAATATATATGTATATGCATATGCGACTTTTAAAACAACATGAAGTAAAGAACTTGTATTAAGTAAACATTTATTATGCAGCTTCACAATTCTGGATAGATGGATTCTGTGTATATGTTTGGCAGAAGGAATTGATAAAGATATTAAGAGTTAAGGTGATATCTCAGTGTGGTTTTGATTTGCATTTCCCTGATTATTGATGTTGAGCACCTTTTCACACACCTTTTGGCCATCTGTATGTCTATTTTCAGGTCTTGCATTCAAGTCTTTGATCCATTTTGAGTTAATTTCTGTGTAATATGTAAGATAGTGGTCCAGTTTCATTTTTTTTGCATGCAGCTGTCCAGTTTTCCTTATACTGTCCTTTCCTCACTGTATATTCTTGGCTTTTTTGTTGTAATTAATTGATTATATATGTGTTAGAATTGCTATTATCAAAAACACAAGAAATAAGTGTTGGTGAGGATGTGGAGAAAAGGGAACCCCTATGCACTGTTTGTGGGAATGTACATTGGTGCAGCCATTTTGGAAAACAATATGGCAGTTCCGCAAAAATTATAAATAGAACTACAATATGCTCCAGCAACCCCACTTTTGGTTATTTATCAAAAGGAAACAAAAATACTTGTCAAATACTGTATTATCTCACTTCTATGTGGACTCTAAAACATAACATACACAAGAAACCCCCCTGAACTTACAGATACAGAAAGTAGATCATTGGTTGCCAGAAGCAGCGGATACAGGATAGGCAAAATGGGTAAAGATGGTCAAAAGGTACACATTTCCAGTTATAAAATAAATAAGTCATGAGGATGTAATGTGCAGGATGGTTACTAGAGTGACTATAAGTTAATTGTACTGTATTGTATATATATTTGAAAGTTGCTAAGAGTAACTGAAAAGTTCTCATCACAAGAAAAAAAATTATAACTGTGTAATGATGTATGTTTATTCGGCTTATGTGGTGATTGTTTAGCAATATATCTAAATAACAAATCATTGTTATATACCTAAAATGAATGTAATATTATATTGTCAATTATAGCTAAAAGAAAAAAAGATTTTTAGTTTTATCAAGAGGATGTTCATGCTTCCATGATGTGATTAATACTCAGTGAGTTGTCACTTAAAAATCAAATAGTGTGAAATTTTTCCGTCTTTACAAATTTTTTCTTGTCAGTCAGTTATGGGGAGTCTAAAAAACAAAGTAGAAACATTATAAATATATGCAAACAGTATTTCAGAGGCCTGAATTTCTGTATCTTTAGGCAAAAGACAATAAATAGCATATTTCATCTCAGGACCAGAATATTCCAAGGGAAATCTATAAAAATTGCTTAGAAGTTTTTTTTGTTTTTTTGCTTAGTTTACCCCCACCCCACCCCCCGAGAATCCTCAAGTTTTAAGGTGAAAAGATTCTTCTTAAACTGAAGAATTGTAACATAAAAAATGGGGGTGGGGGGATATCTTGAAAGCAGTAGTACATTTCATAAAAGTTTTAAGGGATAACCAGTTTAAAAACCTAATAAAGTAGATAGTAGTTCTTAGGTAGAATAGGATTTAAAACAACAACACCTGAGCCCTGGCCGGTTGAACTGCTCACTCAAATGGTTGGAGTATCGTCCAGTACACCAAAAGGTTGCCTGTTCCATTGCTGCTTAGGGCATATATCTGGTTGCAGGTTCCATCCCTGATCTGGGCGAGTACAACTGCTCGATGTCTGTATGTCTGTCTCCCTCCCTCCCTCCCTTCCTGCTTGCTTCCCTCCCTCCTTCCCCTTCTTCATCCCCCTCTGTCTCCTTGTCTCCCTTCCTCTCTCTCTCTGAAACCAATTAAAAAAACATATCTAGGGGCAGGGGGAGATCCCTAGAATTAGTTCTTGCACTTAAGGAGCACATTTAATGGGAGAATCAGGCAGCCAATAGACAATCTCTGTGACAGATAATGCTGTAGGATTAGAGGTGGTGTTGAGGGGCCAAGACACACAACTCAGAGGAGTTGATGTGTGCCTTGAAGGACTTAACCAGGTGAACAGAAGGAAGATAAAGCATAACAAGAGAACGTAGATCACAAAGAATTGTACATGACTGGAATTAAGGGGTGTCAGGAGAAGTGGGAAAGGAGGCTGGAGAAAGGGCATGAAGAATTTGACATGGTATGGCTTTTATCTTGAAAATAATTGAAAACTCTTGAAAGAAAACAGTAAAAACATAGGACTATTTGCTAATGTGCTTGCCTTGCCCTATGTTGCTAGTGTTTTTGAGGGAAGAGTGGGGAGTATTATTTTTCTCTATTAGGCTTATCAAACTCTTTATTGTACTCACTGTTCCTGTCCTCCCTTTCTGACTTCCTATCTCCTGATTGGGGTGGGAATCCTGTTAGTAAACCTGGTTAGGATTGTCTATAAAATAAGATTTGAATGAAATTATTTTTAGCAGCTGGGCCTTATTATATCTAATCTCCTTTTGCAGTTGAGATCATTTTTCTTTTCTCTTTTGTGGCAATGTGGGTGGTATTTCATAGTTTATGTTATAGAATGAATTTTTAACCCACTAAGTAAGGTTTAACCATAAAATTGTTTTAATGGAACTCTTCAAAATTAATTCATAGCTAGTAGGATTGCTATTTGATCTGCACATAGGCTATCTTAAGGACATTGTCTGTACTTTGCTATGAGATGAATGAAGCACTTCTATAATTGGAAATTGGTTGTAAATTTAACACTGTCACCCTGGTTTTGGGAAATGGACCAGTGTATTAAGGCCGAGAGTTAACTTGGAACATTTTCTGGATCACTGATAGCCTATGTAGTGACTTTGTGCAAATTACAAAGTGGTGCTCCCTCTGGGTAATGTGGCCTCAGGACACAAGCAGATGACACTCTTGGGAACCGTTGAAGCTCTGCAGGTACATTTCTTGAAGTTAGCTCTGTCATGGCCAGGCACTCTTTTTTTTTTAAAAATATATTTTATTGATTTTTTACAGAGAGGAAGGGAGAGAGATAAAAGGTTAGAAACATCGATGAGAGAGAAACATTGATCAGCTGCCTCCTGCACGCCACCACCTGGGGATGTGCCTGCAACCAAGGTACATGCCCTTGACCGGAATCGAACCCTGGACCCTTCAGTCCGCAGGCTGACGCTCTATCCACTGAGCCAAACCAGTTAGGGCGGCCTGGCACTCTTTAAGCAAGGCACAATCTATAAAACTATATGCAGCAGCTTTGGACATTTTGAACTTACCAAAGATTGCTGTGTATTTGGCAGGGACAAATTTTAGGACAAAGCCTGTTAGCTCACCCCATAGGCCCAGTTTTTATCATTGTGGGTTTTGATTTATGGCTGTAGGTGAGAGTTGTGCCTAGGAGAATGGCAAGAGGTAGTAGTGTAACTGAATCTTAACTGTGTTATTTTTATTCCTGCATGTCATTGCTAGTCAACCATTTACTAGTTATGGGAATGTCATTATGGTTTTTGAGTTAGTAGTTCTGGTCATCAGAGAACAGATAGAAATTACTGTTTCACTTGGAAGTTTTAAGCCGTCTGGATTTCTTTTATCCATAGCCTCCCATTACCAAAAGGCTTCATTAAACATTGGTAACTAGAAGGGGTTGAAGAAGTTCTAACAGGTTTTCTGGTTAATAATATGAGTCTTCACTTACCAAATGGTACCATTGCCATTGTATATCACCTATGTATTTAGGTGATGTACATATGTTGTATTGTGATGTCAATCCTCTTGAGTTAGGATTATCATAATTCACATTTTACAGTGATGAAACTGAGGTTAGAGAAATTAGCTTACTTGCTCAAGTTATTTCAGTAAGTCTGACTTAAATAACTTGATTTGAATAAGTCTGACTTAGACTTGCAGTGTGCCTTCTCCTCTGGATAAAAAGGTCTTCTAAGGATAAATATATGTCCCAAATTCTGTTTATAAGAACACAGCAAATTTAAAAAATTCAGTATCTGACTTTATAAATTTACTTCAAGAAACATAACCTAATTAGTTACAAAATTCATCAGAATAGCCTATGTATAATACTACATAAAATGAAGTTACCTTTAGTGCTATTAAATAAACCTTGCATCTTAAATTATTTCAGTTCTTCCTCAATATCCAGGTTTTTCCCCTACAAGGAATAAAATAACTTTTTGTTATACCATTTGTAAAAATTAAAATCTTTCTCAGTCTGACTTATTTCGCTTAGCATAACACCCTGTAGGTCCCTCCATGCTGTCACAAAGGGTAAGATTTCATTCTTTTTTATGACCAAGTAATATTCTATTGCATATATGTAAAACAACTTTCCTATCCACTCGTCTGTTGATGGGCACTTCGGTTGCTTCTATATCTTGGTTATTGTAAATAACGTTGCAGTGAACATGGTGCGTGTGTGCATATATTATCTTGAATTAGTGTTTTGGAGATTATATATATATATATATATATATATAACGTTCAAAGGCTGTTAAATCGCATTGTTTACCCATCTCTTCAGAAAAAAATCATTCCTACTGTCATGGTAAACAACCTGCTTCCCTTC
>NW_006300025.1:783450-796949 GCF_000327345.1 Myotis davidii
GGCGGTTGCATTTGTATTTTTTTGAGGATCTTTCATACTTCTTCCATGCTGTTTTTCACAGTGGCTGCACCAGTCTGCATTCCCAACAGTGCAGGAGAGTTCCCTTTCCTCCACATTCTCCACAGCACTTGTTTATTGGTTTATTGATGATAGCCATTCTAACAGGTGTGAGGTGATATCTCATTGTTTTTAATTTGCATTTCTCTGATGATTAGAGATGTTGACCATCTTTTCATATGTGTATTGGCTATCTGTATGTCTTCTTTGGATAAGTGTCTCCATATAATTTCACTTATATAAAGAATTTAAAGAACAAAATAAATGAACAAACTAAATAGAAATAGACTCATAGTTGCAGAGAACAGGCTGATGGTTGCCAGAGGGGAAGAAGATTGGAGTTCGGGGGGGTGAAAAAGGTGAAGAGATTAAAAAGTACAAATTGGTAGGTACAAAATAGTCATGGGGATGTATAGTACAGCATAGGAAATATAGTCAGTAATATTGTAATAACTGTGGTGCCAGGAAATATCAGGGTGATCACTTCATAAAGTATACGATAGGTTAACCATTATGCTGTACACCTGAAACTAACACAAAATAATATTGAATGTCAACTCTAATTGTAAAATAAAATAAAGCCCTGGCTGGTGAGGCTCAGTTGGTTGGGTGTTGTCCTGTGCACCGAGATTGCCAGCTTCTGTTTGGGGCACATGCCCTGGTTACTGGCTCCATCCCTGTTAGGGGGTGTGCAGGAGGTAGCCAGTCGATGTTTTCTCTCTCTACCAATCAATCAATTAAAAAATTTAAAAAAAAAAAACCACAAAAATTTAAAATCTTTCCTTAAAGTCAAACCTTCCTTTCTGAAGTTTTATGAACTATTCTTGATTTTGGTCCTTTGACTCTTTCAAATTAACACTCAGGATATTTCCAAAGAGACAAAAAGTCTATCTGAATTTCCCCCGAGATTGCTTACTTGCCCCCAGAAATAGTTGACCATAATTATTATAGTAAATTGAAATCCATGCCCTTGGGAGCATTATTTTGTCACTGCATAGGAGAAAAACAGGTTCCTGAGGACCCAAACAAGTCATCATAAATTTAAATAATACACTATTTTTTCAAGGCAGAAAACATATATTTTATAAATTTATTCAAAACATACTATTTTAGTATTGAGAGTTAATTTTATGTTCTATGTTAAATCACTTAAGATAAAATTAACAATTTAGCTCCTCATTTTTATTAGTCACATTTTATGTACTCAATAGCCATATTGGACAGTGCACATATAGAACAATTGCAACATCACAGAAAGTTCTGTTGGACAGTTAGGCTTCAAGGTACTGGTAGTGGTGGATAGAGTGTCTTAGCATTCAGTTTATATAAGTTCTCCTATTTTCAATATGATGACTAAGCCAGGAAGACCTACTGTGCAGAGAATAAACTGCAGAATCCCAAGGATATGGGGTTGGTGGCAGGGTTGCGATCAGGAGCGGGGTCTAGGAAACTAATTGTTTCTCAAACAAATTTCACTCATTCTTCCTTATCTGAATTTCCATTTTTTTTCTGCTCTCCTTGTTCTTGTGGGTATATGTTCTTTTTCTTTTTTTAAAAAAAAATCCCCTTTTGTACTTTCAGTGGAGTTTTGAGAGGGAGATAAATTTAGATGTGTGTATTTAGCCCCCCATTTTAACACAAGATCTATAGGGCCCTTAATACTCCTATGTAGAAATTTCTTAAGCACTGTCATTCATTGCATGGTGTAAAGAAAGAATCGTGAACCTTTTTAAACTTCCCAACTCCTTTGATTAGCAGTTATGCTGGGTTTTTAATAGTTGGTAGGTTGAGAAAGGAACTGTTTTCTGCCAGGTGCTTGTAAATTTGAAATTGTATTTTTCTGCTATGCAATATCCTACTGTCAAATATTTCAGACTCTTAGCTTAGAAAAATAATTTTAAAAAAATTAATTTTCTGATGGAGGAAAGTGTCTTTTATTCCTGTTTTTTTTCCAACGAGGGTTGGGTAAAGTATATTTGGCATTAATTATGGAGCCAAAGTCAGGAATCCTACTTGAGTTAGTAGTATAAAAATACACCACTGTTTCTGATATTTTGGTTTAGGGTGGGCAGCTGTTACTACATTTAGGATTTGGACTGGTTTAGTTGTTTACAAAAATTGAATCAGAAAGACTTGATGCTCCTTTCAGAGGTCACTAGCCTTGTGCTAGAATTGAGAGAATTGATGTTTTAAGTGTGTTCTGTCATTCGCACCTTTAAAATACCAAGGTTACAAATTCTCTATAGCATTTGTTTGTGAGTAGTAACTTTATTTAGAGAAGAGTACACTGAGTGAATCTTGAGTATTAAAGCAGTGCCTCTGATGTATTCACTTAATCTCTGAATCTGTGTTTATAAAAGCTCTGCCAAGGCGACTCAGACAGGTTTGAGATCCATTATGCTTCATGAACAAGTGAAAAACGTAGTCAAGTGAAATAAAATACAGCGAAGTAATTATTTAACAGCAACTGTTTTGACATGAGGGTGGAGTTCTAAGAGCAACTGTTATTCTCCAGTGGTCACTGGTACAGAACACAGTGAAACTGAAGTTGTGGATAACATATCTTTTTAAGGTAATCACAAAGCTCTTGTTGCAATAGCAATCTATTTTTACTCAAGATTTTTCCTTCCTAGTTATGCAGCAAATTTTGGTGCTATATTCAGAGTATCCTTTAATGGTCTTGATTGTTAAAACTTTGTAATCGAATATAAATAAATTTTTTAAAAGTCAAAACCAAATTTGATTTTGCTTTTTAAAATAAACTTTTTTTTTTAATATATATTTTATTGATTTTTTACAGAGAGGAAGGGAGAGAGATAGAGAGTTAGAAACATCGATGAGAGAGAAACATCGATCAGCTGCCTCCTGCACATCTCCCACCGGGGATGTGCCCGCAACCCAGGTACATGCCCTTGACCGGAATTGAACCTGGGACCTTTCAGTCCACAGGCTGACGCTCTATCCACTGAGCCAAACCGGTTTCGGCTTAAAATAAACTTTAACTTCCTTGACAGGTGAGTAGTTAATATCTTAGTCATATAACATTTTAGAAAAATACTGAAAAGTGAGACTGGTGGGAAAAGACCTTTTCTATTAGGTAAAAGTGCAATATAAAGTAAAAAAAAAAAAACATAAATAATTACATATATCACATCTGTCTTTAAGATTCACCATAATGTCTCTTTGTGATGATGATAAATCCACTAAAATTAATTATGTCAGAGGAATTTATTTTTATTGATTGATTGATAGAGAGAGAGAGAGAATCAGTTTGTTGTTCCACTCATTTATGCATCCACTGATTGTCTCTTTTTTTTGGACACTTGCTTTTTGTGTGTGTGTGTTGTTGTTGTTAATCCTCACCTGAGGATATTTCTTCATTGATTTTTAGAGAGAGTGGAAGGGAGAGGGGGAGACAGAAAGAAACATTGATGTGAAAGAGACACATCTATTGGTTGCCTCCTGCATGGACCCTGACCAGGGCCGGGGAACCTGCAACCAAGGTACGTGTCCTTGACTGGAATCAAACCCAGGACCCTTCAGTCCGCGGGCCGACACTCTATTCACTGAGCCAAACTGGCTAAGCCCACTGGTTGCCTCTTATATGTGCCCTGACCAGGGATGGAACCTGTGACCCTTCAGCGTACAGGCCGATGCTCCAACCAACTGAGCCACACTGTCCAGGGCATTAATCAGCCTCCTAATGACCAAACTATTCTGATTCCTTCCTTTCCACCATCCCTCTCCCAGCCAGTGGTTGTCAAGTACAGATGTTTGTGCCTACACACTGTTGACATCCAGCCCTCTTCCTTGTACTGCTCCTACTACCCTAATGAAGGCTTTGATCACCTCTTGCCTTGCTTACTGAATTAGCCTTTTTGCTGGTCATCCTTACTTTTCTTTTAAAAAATATATCCATTGTCTCCAAACTCTTGAGCCTGTCATTTGTGGTCTCTTCCTCCTGAACCCAGTCTACATCTCAATTTCCTCCTCCCTATCCTCTCATATTGTATATGCAAGGTTCCCTTTGTCAGGGACTCTTTTCATACTTTAGTCCTCTCGTCTTGGAGTGCTTTAAGTCTTAGATGTGAACCCCCAACCCCTACCTGTGTCCTGCTTTACCCTAGCATAATCTCTACCTTCTTTAAACTCTCTTCTATTGGAGTTTATCAGGGAATAATAGTTTTACCAAGTATTGATGATTTGTATATGCTGTCTTTATCTTCTCCATTAGTTAAATAAACTACGATGGGAGTCTTTTATTTATCTTTGATTTCCTCAGAGGAACACAATAGTGAATAAGATAGACACAGTCTTTCTTAAGGAACTTACAGTCTTAAACAGCCTATTTGGGGAGACAATCATTAAATAATCTTAAAGAGAGAACATTGAAGCTGTGGTTAAGTGCTATGGTGTAGAGATGCATGATTTCATGGAAGCGTGAAGTAGTGGTCTTGACCCAGAAAACTTATTTGCAAAATGAGAATTTGGTCTGAGATCTGAAAAGTGTATAGCCGAGTATTTAGTATGAGCAAACTCCCTGAAGTGAGAAGGAGCATGGCAAATAGAATTAAAAGAAGGCTGAAGGTATTGAGGTAGCAGAGAATATGTGGGGTAGAGAGGTAGATAGGGTCAGACCATGCAGTAAAAAACAATTATTACTCTTTTTACCCTCAGATCAAAGGAAAGCCAAAGAAGTGTTTTAAACATGTCGATGGGATTTGTGTTTCAGATCCTCGGCTGCAGTGTCGAGAGTGAGTGAGCTGGAGAGTGGAGGGTCTCAGCAATGGGTGTGGGCGGTCTGTTGTATTCGAACTCCTACGGGAACAAATTAAATCCCAAAGCTCTTTGCTTAACACAGTAAAGATTTATCTCTATCATACAGAGTGCACAGAGTTGGGCAGCCCGCTTCTATCCTGAAGTATATCTCCCGAGGTCATCTTGTCAGGGGAAGAGGAGCTAGATCACTTTTAAAGAGCCAGGCCTGGAAGTGGTTTATATCACTGTGTCCACCTGCTGCTGAGCAGAATCAGTCTGGTGAACTTTTAAGGAAGGCTGGGGAATGTAGTCTCCCTGTGTGTCCAGGAAGAGGAAACAGTATGGTACACACATCTTCCAGGGGAGGTTTGCAACACTTGGGGAGGTTATCTTAACAGTTCAGATAACAGTAGTGGTTTGGACTAGAAGAGTGGTGATAGAAAGGGAGAGAGATGAATGTCTTGGAAAAATGTATGAGAAACCAAATTGCTCAGTGAGGTGAGAGAGAAGGAATTGTTAAAGATGTATCAGGTTTGGGGCTTATGTAACTAGGATGGTGATGTCTTGGAAAAATATCTATAGTGATAAAAATGTAATATGCTAATTAGACCCGATGTCCTAGAACAAGTCCATGGTGGGCTGGAGCCAAGGCAGAGGAGGCTGCTGCAGCTGCCTCTTGCATGAATTTCGTGCATCAGGCCTCTAGTATGAAAATATCTTCCTTGGAAAGGAAGACTGACTATAAGGGGACTTTGAGCATGCAGAGCTCTTTGAGACATCCAGCTGGAGATTTTAGATAGGAAATTGGGTGTAAAGACTGCAAGCTCAGACAAGCAGAAGTCTGAATAATGTGTGAGTCATTGGGATTAGATGATTGAAACTTCAAGCTTGGATAAAAATCTCTTAGAGATAATGTGGAGTCCTTTCTTTCCACCTGCACTGACATCCTGCCATCAGCATCTGCTTTCTGCCTGATTGCTCTGCCATCACCCTCTCTGACCTCAGCCAAAACTTCTTATGTCCTCAGAGTCCTTTTGCTTGTCCTTGGGTGATTCCCTTTAGAACTTCCCAGAACAGTGATTCTAAATCTTTACCTAGTATGTTCAAACCACTGCACTACTATAGCCTGTCAGGCACAATTTTTAGCAGTGCCTCTTCCTTCCTCCAACTGCTACCCTCCCTCTTCCTATTTTAGAGGAAACTAAGATTCACATTTCCATCTGTGCTCTGCATCTCCCCAACCTCTTTAAAGTTCTGCCTCTAAATTATGTGTGTTTATGAGTAGTCTCTGGATTCAAATTGCATGAGTTCAAATCTCAGTTCCACTACCAGTTTCTGTGTAATTCTGACCACGTTACTGTACTTAATCTTTCCATGCCTCTGTTTTCAAGTCTGTAAGAAGCAAATAATGGTACTAGCTTTCTCATAGAATTTTTGTTATTTCAAAGTGTCTGATAATAATAAGTACTCAGTAGTAAGTTTTTGGATGTTTTTTCTCTTTAGTGTTTTGGCTTCCTTTCTCTTGTTCTCTTAAGAGCTCTTAAACTTTTAGTATGGTCAGAATTTCCCCAATAAGAAATGGATAATACTCAGTCTTCCCTTTTCCCTTCACCATTCACCCTCCTGTGTTTTCACTTTCTCAGTTCCCTGTGGATCCTCAGCCCATTACTCTGGAGTTCTGCCCCATTCCTCCAGTCTCCTGAAATGCTCAGAGGCCCAATTGCCAAGCCCAGTTGTCTATTTTCAAACTCTATAGTTTTTGGTATTGATGATCTCCTTCCTCAAAATACTCTCTGTTGGCGTCTTGGATGCTGTTTTTGCCCTTCTTACTTTTAATTCTTAGCTTTCCTATCATTTCTTCTTAGTCCCCTTGACTTGTTTCTCTTTTGCTACTTAATGTTGGTGATTCTGTGATAATGGCTGTAGTCCAAAATATCTATTAGTTTCATCCTCGTATTTCCAGTTGAAATCTTCATCTTAGATGTTTTACACATTCCTCAAAATTAACATGTCAGCCCTGGCGGTTTGCTAAATGGTGAGAGCATTGGCCCTTCGACTGAAGGGTCTTGGGTTTGATTACAGTCCAGGGTATGGACCTTGGTCGCAGGCTTGATCCCTGGCTCTGGTTGGTCCTGGCATGTGCGGAAGACAATCAATCGATGTGTCTCTCACATTGATGTTTTTCTCTGTGGGTGTCTCCTCCCTTCTGTTCTAAAAATCAATGGGGAAAAAATATCCTCATGAGGATTAAAAAATTTTTTTTAATATGTTAAATTGTAACCATCTCCTCCCCTTTCTGCTGATTCATCCCAAACTTTCTACTTACCAGTCTAGAGAATCCTGGATCTTCTTTGATGCTGCTACTTTTAAAAATATATATATATTGTTACTGATTTCAGAGAGGAAGGGAGAGGGAGAGAGAGATGGAAACATCAGTAATGGGAGAGAATCATCGATCTGCTGCCTCCTGCACGCCCCCTACTAGAGATGGAGCCTGCAACCCAGGCATGTGCCCTGACCAGGAATTGAACCATGACCTCCTGGTTCTTAGGTCAATATTTAACCACTGAGCAGTTCTACTGGGCTGATGCTACTTCTTATGGTTTCACTCAGCTATATTAATTCTATTTATGGTTTCACTCAGCTATATTAATTCTACTTTGAAATGCCCTTGGATTTTTTTTGTTTTGTTTTGTTTTAACTGCACTGCTGTAGTTCAGCGCTTTCTCTTCTGGATATTTGTAACTATCTCAAAAATGGTTTTCCTGCTTCCAGTGTCTGCCAGTTTCTTAGTGTCTCTTCATTAGAGACCTGCACAGACCTAAATGTTGATTTAAAAACTCAAATTCCTCCTTACTGAGGCTTTTAAGATGCCTGTAAGTTACAGCTTAATTTGGCTGCGATTAGCTGCATTTTAATTGCAGAATATACATTTCCTTTCTGTTTTCAGTTACTGGTACATGATTACTTTGATTAATTTCTAAGTCAGGATATAAAATGCTTGAGATACTTCACTTAGATGTTGACAGATAAATTCAAATATTGATTGGTTAGATATAAGTCTTTAAATATACTCTTTTCATGCTTTTCAAGATGGGTTAGACATGTAAGCCTAACAAATCAACATAGGTAAACTTGGGTGCTTAGAAGAATTGGAGTCTGCTTTTATAGGGTGTCCCAAAAGTCACATAAGATTTGAATTTTGCGTGAGCATTAACAACAACAACAAAAAATAAAAGCCTAATTTTACTTGGTTTATTGAATCAGATTCTAATATCTGTTGTCCTTTGATTTCAGTCCCTTCAATTTGATAAGCATTACCAAGTACCAGTTATGGCCCAGGAGCAGGGACAATGAAGACCATGGCTTTGCGTAGGTGCCAGCAAAGCCGTGGAGGCCATTTACCCGATGTGCTATTCCATACATAACCCTATACTGTATACTTTATGAATCAATAAAAAATTTACAATTTTTAATTATAAACCTGTGTTTTCTATCAAAATTACTTTTGCGTGAATTTTGGGACACCATGTAGTTATTCACTATTTTGTTATTTTGAACATTTTTTTTCCTCTGTTCAAAATAGCAAAATAATCGTAACTTCCTGTACACAGATGAACTATGAAGATCAGAACAGTACTACTCCTAAAGCAATAAAAGGTTTAAGAAAAGTGCTTTTTAATAGTAGGAAAGTGATAAGATTGTGTAGCTTTTGTAGTAATTTTCTAGTCTTTATTTTTCTGTATTTACCACTTCATTATTTTAGAGTGAAATATTCATTTATAAACAAAACTAGAGGCCTGGTGCATAAAAATTTGTGCACTCGGGGGGAAGGGGGGAATCCCTCAGCCTGGCCTGTGCCTTCTCGCAGTCTGGGACCTCTCGGGAGATAATGCCCTGCTGGCTTAGGCCTGCTCCCGGGTGGCAGAGGGCAGGCCCAATCCCTAGGTGCAGCCCCGGGTCGGGCTCAGAGCAGGGCTGATTGGGGAGTTGGGGGGCCGCCCCCTGTCATGCACAGAGCAGGGCGGATCGGGAGGTTGCGATGCCACCCTCAGTCACACTCAGGGTAGGGCCGATTGGGGGGTTGGGGCACCGCCCCCTGTCACACACAGAGCAGGGCAGATCAGGGGGCTGGGACGCCGCCACTGTCACACTCAGGGCAGGGCCGATGGGGAGGTTATGGCTCTACCCCATCACACACACAGCAGGGCCCGTGGGGTGTGGGGGGGGCTCCGCACCCTGTCACACACAGAGCTGCAGGGCGATCAGAGGTTGGGGAGCTCCCCCCTATCAGCCACAGAGCAGGAGGTTGGGGCTCCTTCCCCTGTCATGAACAGAGCAGGGGGTATAGGGAGGTTGTGGCCCCACCCCCTGTCACGCACAGAGCCGCAGGGCGATCAGGGGGTTTGGGCGCTGCCCCCTGTCACGCTGATCCCGGTGCCGGGAGGCCTTGTGGCTCCGCTGATCCCCGTCCAATGAGGCATATTACCATTTTACTATATAGGATAGAGGCCTGGTGCACGGGTGGGGGCCGGCTGGTTTGCCCTGAAGGGGGTCCTGGATCAGGGTGGGGGTCCCCACTGGGGTGCCTGGCCAGTCTGGGTGAGGGGCTGAGGGCTGTTTTCAGGCTGGCGGGGGACGGAAGCTCCCAACTGCTCCTTTTTCTTTTCTTTTTTTTTTATTCTGGGCCAGCTTTAGCTCTGAGGCTTGGCTCCAGCTCTGAGGCCTCCGCTGCTGAAAGTAGGTATCTGGTTTGTTTGGGTTCTATAATCGAAACACTATCAACTCCAGCTCTGAGATCCCGGCTCACTGAACGCTGGTTTCTGGGGTTTTGTTTAGCTTCTATATTTGTTACAGTGTTCAAACTGCAGGCTCAGAGGCTGGCAAGGCATGGGGGGAATGTTGGAGTCCTCCGTCACTGAAGCAAGCAAGCCTCATGTTCAGTTTAAGCTACCTGGCTGCTGGCAGCCATCTTGGCTGGCAGTTAATTTGCATATCTCGCTGATTACCCAATGGGAAGGGTAGCGGTCGTACGCCAATTACCATGTTTCTCTTTTATTAGATAGGATGTGAAATAGGTTAGACAGGATTGAACTGGATTATGATTATAGGTTAGATTAGATGGGATTGAAGTGGATTATACTCTTTTAATTAATATGATTAAATGGCCCAAGCACATTAATGTTAACTAAATCCTGGGATCTTAGTGTATTTTAATCCCCAGAATTCTTACATACATTTTTAAGTAACAGCTTTATTGAGATACTAGAGGCCCAATGCATGAAATTCGTGCAAGAGTAGGCCTTCCTTCCCCCGCTGCCGCCACCGGCTTCCCTCTGGCACCTGGGACCTGGGCTTCCAGAGGGAGGCCCTGCCCACCTGCTGCAGCCTGCCGGTTGGTGGCTGGGCCTCCCTCTTTGGGGTGATTGCAGAGCCCCCCAATTGATTGCCCCTCCGGTCAGTGGCCTTAGCCTCCTTCTGTGAGGCCATCATGGGGCGATGGCCGGGCCTCTGACCAATCGCATCGCACTGCCTTGGCTGGCCTGGCACCAGTGGGTATCATAGCGTGGTCATCCAGATGGTTGTCCGGCTGTCTGGCGTAATTAGTGTATCGCTTTTATTATAGATAATTCACACATCATAAAGTACAAGTCACTGGTTTTCAGTCTATTTACAAAGTTGTGCATCCACATTGCTATCAAGTTTCAAAACATTTTATCACTCCAAAATGAAAACCCCATATTAGTAGTCACTCCCCATTCTTCTTTCCTCTTAGCTCCTGGAAACCACTAATCTTCCTGTCTATGGATTTGCCTATTTTGAACATTTTGTGAAAAAAAGAATCATATAATGGGGCCTTTTATGCATGGCTTACTTCACTTAGCATAATGTTTTTCAAGGTTTTTCCATTTTGTAGCATGTATCAGTACCTCATTTTTTATGGCTGAATAATATTCTATTGTATGTATAAGCCACATTTTGTTTATTCATTCATCAGTTTTTCCTAATTTTTTGCTGTTATGAATTATGCTGCTATTAATATTCATGTACAAGTTTTTGTATGAACTTATGTTTTTATTTCTCGTGAATATACCAGGAGAGTGGCATTGCTAGGTGTTTAACTTTTTGAGGAACTCTGCCAGACTGTTTCCCAAAGCAGCAGCACCATTTAACAGTTCTGTCAGCAATGTATAAGTGTTCCAGTTTTTCAACAGCCTCACCAGCATTTGTTGCTGTTGTCTTTTTGGTTATAGCCATCCTAGTGGGTGTGAAGTAATAGCTCATTGTGGTTTTACCCTAACATCACTATCATGAGCATTTTTCCCCGAGTGTTTATTGATCATTTTTATATCTTCTTTGAAGAAATGTCTATTCACATCCCTTAAATTGGGTTGTCTTTATTTTTATTGTTGAGTTAGAAGGGTTCTTGATATATTCTGGATACAAGTTTTTATTGGATACATGATTTGCAAATACTTTCTCCCAGTGTATGGGTTATCTTTTCACCTCACATGTATTTTTATTTCTTAAGCAAATTACTTGATATTAATTTTGGGTTATCAATATTTTTGCATTGTTCAGTATTTATATTCTGTTAAGTTTAAATTCTTGCTTTAGAAAAACTAACATGCAAAACCAAAGAAGTTAATGAAGTAAAGTTAATATAAATAGCACATTCCTTAAAAAAGAGGAAAAGATTAAAAACTGGTTTTAGAACTTTTGCTATCAAGATCTTTTATAACTGCTTTCTCATCTCAAAATAGCAAATATAACATAGTAAAAGGTTTATATTTCCGGTCAATATAATACCAAATTAAACTGTGTTCTTTGTCACAGCAGTAAACATTTTCTGATTTATTCTATTTTTAAATTGAGATATAATTGACGTATAACATAGTTAAGTTTAAGGTGTAAAAGTTGTTGATTTGATATATTTTTATATAGCAATATGGTTACTATCATAGCATTAGCTAACCAACACCTCTATCACATCACATAAATATTGCTTTTTGTGGTGGGAATAATTAAGATTTAGTCTCTTAATAATCTTATTTATTCTTATCTTAATTTAAAACTTGGAGATTTTTTTAAAGTGTAATTTTAAAGGCATTTGACTTATGTTACTGAATATTAATCTCATAATTTTGAAATGTGAGTAGAACAAAGACTTTTTAATTATTTTATTAGTGAAAGCTATGCCATAGGAATAGAATAATTTTTCCAGCCCAGCCACTCTGACCATTTATTATACTTATGAAAAGAATTTGGGGTGATATTAATAATCAAACTGGGAAGGTGACTACCTCCAGTCAGGGCTCTGAGACACCTCCACAAGATAAAAATAATCCACTTCAGAAGTACCTTTTTTCAGGTTTTAAGGTATGAGTGGCTGCATAGATGACTCATCCCTTAATCCCACATAATAGTAATGAATGGCTTATATATGTAATCTTGTAAATGTTCAGTGACTGATATTAGTGATTGCAGCTCAGGTATTCCAGTTTCCCTATTGGATGATAAGTATGCCTTAAAAATTGTAATAAGTGTCCGGCAGTCTATAATCAAATATATAGTTTTTATATTTGGCACAATAAAAATTATAAACCTCTTTCTGATTTCCTTTTCTTATTATAGGCCTCAGGAGTGCAAGTTGCTGATGAAGTATGTCGCATTTTTTATGACATGAAAGTTAGGAAGTGTTCCACACCAGAAGAAATCAAGAAAAGAAAGAAGGCTGTCATTTTTTGTCTCAGTGCAGACAAAAAGTGCATCATTGTAGAAGAAGGCAAAGAGATCTTGGTTGGAGATGTTGGTGTAACCATAACTGATCCTTTCAAGCATTTTGTGGGAATGCTCCCAGAGAAAGATTGTCGCTATGCTTTGTATGATGCAAGCTTTGAAACCAAGGAATCCAGAAAAGAGGAGCTGATGTTTTTCTTATGGTAAGCAGTGATAGAAATAGTGAGTCTCTGTAAAAATCAGAGTTAATGTCATTGTTAGTTTAGCATTTGGAGAGCCAGTATCTGTAGCCAAAGTAGTTTTCAGTCAAGTGATCTGCAGTCATTGTTGTTTAATTTTTATTTACAAGGTTTCTGGTAAATTTTTATTTACAAGATGGGCAAAGGGGTGGGGGAATCAAGGATATCTGCATAGTGTCAATAATAAAAAATTTAAATTAAAAGAAAAGAAAAGGTCTTAGCTAGATTGATGTTTGTGGAACTAAAAGTAAATTTTAACTAGTCTTTGTTTACTTGAAGGGTGACTTTCAGTAGTCAATTATTTTGGCAGTGGAAGGAAGCAGAGGGGTAGATTTCTATGCATCCTCTGAACTCCTTATAAGCTAAAATTTCTCTAAAAACTCTTCCTAGAATACTGAGAAGAAAGTTTATCTCACCAAAATCCTTCTCTAACTTGTAATGCCAGGAACCAGCCTCCTACTTTTTAAAACATCTATACTTTATTTGTGCCTGGAGTTTGCTACTTTTGAAGTTGGTACTATCATTGCCTCCAACTGTGATAGTTCACACTGTCCATAAGGGTAGCCACTAGTCACTAGCTATCTTACCTAATAAAAGAGAAACATGGTAATTAGCCGTACATCCGCTACCCTTCCCATTGGCTAATCAGGGTGATATGCAAATTAACTGCCAGCCAAGATGGCGGCCAGAAGCCAGGCAGCTGAG
>NW_006300025.1:797723-818612 GCF_000327345.1 Myotis davidii
GGCGCACCAACCCTCCCACCCCACTACGGGCCCTGCTGTGTGTGTGATGGGGTAGAGCCATAACCTCCCCATCGGCCCTGCACTGAGTATGACAATGGCGGCACCTCAACCCCCTGATCAGCCCTGCTCTGTGGGTGATAGAGGGCGGCGCCCCAACCCTCCCCCACTGTGGGCCCTGCCGTGAGTGTGACGGTGCGGCACCCCAACCCCCTGATCTGCCCTGCTCTGTGTGTGACAGAGGGCGGTACCCCAACTCTCCTATCGTCCCTACTCTGTAAGTGACGTGGAACTCCTCAACCCCCTGATCGGCCCTGCTCTGTGCGTGACGGGGGAGCTCCCCAACCCCCTGATGGGCCCTGCTCTGTGAGTGCCAGGGGGCAGCGTCCCAACCCCCTGATTGGCCCTGCTCTGTGCGTGATGTGGAGGTGCTGCAACCTCCCCATCAACCCTGCCTTGAGTGTGACAGGGGGTGGTGCCCCAACCCCCAATCAGCCCTACCCTGAGAGTGACTGAGGGTGGCGTCCCAACTCCCCAGTCAGCCCTGCTCTGAGCCCGACCAGGGGCTGCACCTAGGGATTGGGCCTGCCCTCTGCCACCCAGGAGCAGGCCTAAGCCAGCAGGTCGTTATCTTCTGAGGGGTCCCAGACTGCAAGAGGGCACAGGCTGAGGGACCCCCCCCACCCCCCGAGTGCACAAATTTTTGTGCACCGAGCCTCTAGTTTAGATATAAAAGAATTAAATGCAGTAAAATTTATTTACATTTCAAATGCTCAGTAGCCTGTTGCACTTGACTAAACCAAGATGTGTGAGGAATATAAATACGAGGTCTGGGTGCATGTATTAGGGCAACTTACTGTTCAGCAAGACTGGCAGCTGCATATATACATACACACATAATACATAAAGACAGTATTTAATGAAACAAAAGAAGCACATTCCTCATTTGAGTGAAAGTGCATTCATTAACACGTCAAGCGCCCTGTCAGTCACTGGTGACTGATGCACTATACTTTCCATCCGGAAGACAAAACAGACTGGGCACTTAACATGTTAAACTTAATTTCTGTTACATTCCACGTATTGTGTTATGGCCTGGGGAAACAGCTGGTAAAGTCCTTGCCATTCTGGGATTTACAGCTGAGTGGCAGCTAAATAAGATTTTGACTTAAATACTTATTTAATTATTCATTTATTATGAATATATTTAGTAAGGTTTTAGCTTTTAAATTGGTGATACAGGTGGGGAGAAAGTAGGTTTACAGTTGTGAGTACATAAAACACAGTTTATTCTTATATTATCATTTATTAACTAGAGGCCCAGAGCACAAATCTATACATGGGTGGGGTCCCTCAGCCTGGCCAGCAATTGACCCCTATCAGGGGGCTAGTCAGTCAGGGGGAGGGGCTCCAGGAGGTTGGCTAACCATGGGAGGTTGGCTGTGGGAGTGCACTGACCACCAGGGGGCAGCTCCTGTGTTGAGTGTCTGCCCCCAGGTTGTCAATGCATGTCATAGCGACTGGTCAACTGGTTATTCGGTCGTAATGGTCGTTTAGGCTTTTATATATAGAGATTATTGTATTATTTTCCATACAAACAATTATAAGCCTAATTTTGCCCCACTCTCCCTATATTTCCTTCATATGCCCCTGGTTTTTGTACTTTTTATTTACTATGAAAATGATCCTCTACATCAGTGGTTCTCAACCTTGGCTGCACATTAGAATCACCTGGGAATCTTTTTAAAATCCTGATTTCTGGGCCTCATCCTCCGGAAATTCTGTTTCTGTGTTACTAATGCTGTGGTCTCACACCATAACAAAGAAACAGAATTTCTGGAGGATAAGGCCCAGAAATCAGGATTTTAAAAAGATTCCCAGGTGATTCTAATGTGCAGCCAAGGTTGAGAACCACTGCTCTATATGAAAAAGCATTTGGAAAATAAAAGTAGAAAGAAGGAAAGGAAACTCCGTGTTAGTGCAGTGTTTTATTTTGTACTGTTGTTTTTTTAAAGAAAAGGTGAAGCCATCAGGAATGTTCCATAACAGGCTGTTTAAAGGGCCCAGGGTACAGCTCTTACCTAGTGTTTTTTAAATCTTGTCTGAGTAAAATCAGAGCAGTGTTTATTTTTTCCTGTCCCTGACCTATTTTGCATAAGAAAAGTACCCACTTAACTTTGCAGTTCAAACATTTGCCAGACCTGAGTTTATTGTTATGACTTGCCTCCCTCCTTTGACCTTAGGGTTGGAAAGAATAAGCATCTGAGAGATACAGAGACTCTTCTTTTCCTGGTTCCCAAGAATATAATCTCCGAGCTGTGGGAGTAGACTAGGTGAGGTCCATGTCAGCCTATGGTGTTAAGGACTGTGGCACATCCTGGAAATATGGCAGTGAAAAGGATTAAGTGTTTAAAGGATTTAACAACACTCCATTTATCCCTTGCTATCTTGGTAGTATGGAGTGGAGGTGGGCCTGAGGGTAGGTGGTGGTGTGGGGAATGATGCATTCACAGATAGTTTGCATAGGATAGGATTTTTCTGTCAATTGTTACTATTTCTGGTATTTTTCAATATTGCTGGTGAAGAAAGTGGTGAAGCGTATACTTTGCTTGCAGTGTTCATTCTACATGGGGCCAGCACAAAAAAATCTTATAGATACAAGATAGTAGTAACTATTGACAATTAAGGCATAGCTATTGCTGAATTGCTATTAAGCTTTAAAAAAGAAATCCTTCTGACATGTTTATTATGTTAGACTAAGATAGAGAACAAGTAGTCGTGTGGTCAGAATTTGCTATTGTAATAGATATAAAAGGGGTAAGAAAGGAACTTTTGTAATATGTTCTTTTTAAAGACATCAGAAGCAAAAATGCTAAGATTACTAGCATTTCTTAATTTGAGGTGACACATACTTGATTAACAGATTATTTTCTGTACTTCAAAACTTTTTTCTAACCAGAAGGGGTTAAATATCCTAATATATAAAAACCCAGGGTCCGTAACAACTGAAGACTCGACCGACTGGAAGTCAGTCCTGCAGTCAGTGCTGGGTTGCTGTGGTGACCCAGCACTGACTGCTGAGGGGGCTGCGGATCAGGCCCGGAGAGAGGCCCAAAGAGAGAGGCAGGGTCCGGTCAGCCGTTGCCTCTCTCTCTCCAGGCTTCGCCAGCAGCTGTGCCTGTTTCTCTCTGGGGGCTGCTGATCAGCCCCGCCTTTCTGATCAGACCTAGAGATAGGCCCAGAGACACTGACTGGCATAGAAACTGACCAATCAGAATCAAATCTTGAAGTGCAAGGAGCCAGTGGCTGCCTAGGAGGCGGAGCTTTTGACACTGGCATAGAAACCGACCAATCAGAACCTAATCTGGGTGAACTGTGAAGGCAGAACCTAAGGTGGGGTCTGAGAAGGGGATTTATAGGCAATAGCTGTTTGGTGTAAGGCAGGGGTAGGCAACCTTTTTGTGGGTGCATGCCAAAACCAGCAAAATCTCTGACTCAAAATTCTTCTGCGTGCCAACCCTAATTTTTTGAGAACATGTTACGCCTACTTGATATCTCTTAAGGTGTACATATGTGAAGAACCTTGAAGAATTACTAAAATTTATTCGAGTGACAAAAACACAGTATATAATGATGAAAAATACATTTATTTTTTAATGTATGCATGTACACTGATAGTCTGACAGAAAACTTTATGACTCCGTTTGATATTATCAGTGGGACTTTTGCTGCTGCATCACTGATGACAGAGATTTTACATCAGGTTTATATTTCATGACCTTCAGAGATATGCACGAGCTACTACTTCCATCCGTCAGGCTACTCCTATTATGGGACTTAACAAAATTAATCACTGAGAACAAAGATTCACAGTTGTAAATGGAAGATTATAAGAGAGGGTTTTGCGTGCCAGCAAAAGTTACTGGCATGCCATGTTTGGCACGCGTGCCAGGGGTTGCCCACCCCTGGTGTAAGGTGTAAGAAAGCAGTTCAATTTTTTAATGACCGGTTTGGCAGTATAGTGCAAATGGCTGGCAATCAGTCCAGATATAGGGATTTGTATTTTTGTCTGCCAAGAACATCTCCTCCTGCTGGAAAAGCCCCCCCCCCCCCCCTTTAATAAATTAATTATTTCTAAAACAAAATAAACATTATTTCCATATTATTTGAGGAGCATATTTATAAGGAGAAAGAAAAAGAAGGAAATAAGGAAGAAAGAAAAAAAACGCACTTTATCTGATTTTCTGGTTTACACCCTATGCTAATAAAAGGGTAATATGCTAATTACACTGGACATCTTCCGTATATCCATCTGGACATCCTTCCAGACAAAGCCACGGTGGCAGGGGCCAAAGCAGTGGCAGTTAGGGGTAATCAGGCTGGCAGGGGAGGGCAGTTGGGGGCGATCAGGTAGGCAGAGGCAGTTAGGGGCAATCTGGCTGGCAAGGTAGAGCAATTAGGGGCAAGATCAGGCTGGCAAGGTAGGGCCATTGGGGGTGAGATCAGGCCAGCAGTGGAGGGCAGTTGGGGGCAACCAGGTCAGAAGGCAGGCAGGCAGAGAAAGTTGGAGCGATCAGGCAGGCAGGCAGGTCAGCGGTTAGGAGCCAGCGGTCCCAGACTGCAAGAGGGATCGGGCCTAAACAGGCAGTTGGACATGAGGCCTAAACAGATGGGAGAGGGTGCAGGCTGGGCTAAGGCAACACCTTCCCTCTCCCCTACCCCCCCCCTCCAGCCCCCACATGAATTTCATGCACTGGGCCACTAGTCTTATATAAAAGTTGTTATTAGCCTAAACTCAAGCCTTTACTGATTAAAAAAATATATATATTTTTTTACTTTATTTTAAAGAAAATAAATTCGGTAATACAATGGATTATCCAGTCAGTGTTGTTTATTCTGGCCCCATTAATCTGATTTTTAATCAGTAGTTCTCTACTTTTTTCCCCGCTTGTTCAGCCTGAGCCATTCTGTGTTTGCCACTTGCAACAGTTCTCTATAAGAAGGTGGGGACATACAAAAATTGTGTAGTTAGGAAAACTCTCCCAGGATAGTCTGAGGACCCTTCCCCATTACTGATGTAAATGTGTAACATGATGTAAATTGTACTTTCTCTAAACCAGTTTTTTCATTTTTGGCATCTCTTTATCCAGGGCACCAGAACTAGCACCTCTGAAAAGTAAAATGATCTATGCGAGCTCCAAGGATGCAATTAAAAAGAAATTTCAAGGTATGATCTAGATTTACTTCCAAATACTTAGAGGTATGGTGAGCACCTGAAATGGGGCTACATCTTTTCTAGGGAGCACCTTATTTTCTTTGGAGAACCTTGCCATGGAGGGAAGCATTGTTTTGAGAAAAAACCCAGAAGGTTAAACCTGGTTTTCAGTGTCCTCTGCCTTGCGCTGGTCACTTTGGGTCTGCATGGCCCATATTTAATAACCTCATTCTCTCCACATTGTGTAGCACTTGTTCAAGCTGGTTTTAAACATGTTTGAGATGCTGTCAAGTTTCTCACATAACAGATGGAGACTAATTGGTTTACATTGGTCATACTAAATGATAACTTTGCTCTTGTCTTTTTAAAAAATACATATTTTTATTCATTTCAGGGAGGAAGGGAAAGGGGGAGAGATAGAAACATCATCGATAAGAGAGAATCATTGATCAGCTACCTCCTGCACACACCCCCACTGGGGATTGAGCCTGAAACCTGGGCATGTGCTCTGACTAGGAATTGAACCGTGACTTCCTGGTTCATAGGTTGATGCTCAACCACTAAGCCACACTGGCTGGGCTGCTCTTGCCTTTGAGTGTAGTTAACATAAAGTTGAAAAAGGAAATGCTTATAAATGGGAAAGGATACTTTTATCTCTAGCTTTACTTTGGAATGGTATAATTTTAGGTAATTGACTCATCTGTATCCAAAGGAAAGTTCCCTCCTTGAGCTGGCCAGTTATGTTTGACTTGCCCACTGGGTGATTGGGATCCTGATGAGATGGCCTGACCATACTGTCTCCAGCCAGGAGGAAATGGTGGTATGCTGGAAAGAGCATGGGGCAAGTGCCCAAAGGCCTGCATTGAGGGCTAAGCTTGTCATCTAACTGCTGTGTGATCTTGACCAAAACCGCTAAACCTCCTTGGGCCTTGATTCTCTCAGCTGTAGAACGAGATCATCTTGGTTGTGGGAGCTTAGTCTCCGAGGTTGCCCTACCTCCTTCCTGCCATGGCTAACTCCAAACAGCTGGGCGAGCCAAGGTCATAGGACTTGGCCCAGTGTGTTTTTTGTTTTGTTTATTTGACTGTGACTGACTTTTATGTTCTTGTAGTTGAACAGGTTTGCCCTAGCTTGTTTACTTAGGAAAGCAACATGCTCGCTTTCTTTCCTGGAACCTGCTGCTGTGTAGTTCAGGCCTTGCAGGTTCTCCATGCCTTCGAGTTGATGTTGGCCCATTACCCAGAAGTGTGTTCACCAGTTGGTTAACTGATGTTTTAACATGACTCATTAAAGATGGCCACCTTGTCACCTTTTTCTAGTGAAACCATGACTGGCTTTCTCAATCAGTCCTAAGTGGTCCAAAAGCTAGCTGTCCTGCTATGCTTTCAGCAGCTTAAAAAATTGTCTTAAAATTATGGAAAGTCAGAAACAATGTAGGCATTTAAAAGATTGTTATTTACAGAGAAGCTACTGTATGTAATTCCATAATTGAGCTCATTCTTCAGTGTGGTGATGTAATTTTTCTGAGAAAGCAATTAGTAATACATTTTACAGTTTCCATTGTGATAGAGTTCTCAAATATATAATACACTAAAGAGCTGTTTTGTAGACTAAAAGTATGCCATTTGTAAATATTTTTACTCTTCAACACAGTTGACTAAATCAACTGCAATCAAAACATCATATTCATATTTTTACTTATTTTTTTAAAAATACTTCTAGACTTGCTTTTTAAATTCTTATTGAAGTACATCATATCTATAAAAAAAGCTTATGTCATAAATTATATTGTAGAACTCAGTGAATTTTCACAAACTGACATAATTGTTGTTTCTAGATTTAATGACCAGTACCCCAGAAGTCTCATTCCTGCCCCTTCCAGTCACACCACTTTCTTTTACTCTTTTATCCAAAGGATAACCAATACTCTGGCTTCTAACAGCATAAAATAGCTTTGGCTGATTTTGTGTTATATAAATAGAATCATCCAGAATGTATGCTTCAGTCAACATTGTTTAAGTCATTCATTTTTATGCATGTAGTTACAGATTATTTATTCTCATTACTGCATAGTATATTGTTATTTGTGTATACCACAGCTTTCTTATCCATATTAGAATTGGTCTTTTAAAACAGCTTGCTGTCTTAGAGAAATAGGTAAACTACTGTCATAATTCTAAATAGAATTATTTTTCCTCCGTAGGCATAAAACACGAATGTCAAGCAAATGGGCCAGAAGACCTCAATCGGGCTTGTATTGCTGAAAAGCTAGGTGGATCCTTAATTGTAGCTTTTGAAGGATGCCCTGTGTAGATCATGGTTCAGTGCCACAATCAAAAGCTTCCATGTTTAATGTTATCCTCTTGCTATATAAGTAAAGCAAATATGTTTAGGCCAGGGTCTCACTGAGGGGGAGCTATCTTGTCATCTGTTAAACTAAATATTCTATAAACATGTGCAAACAGCCCTAAATAAATCTAAAATCTAAAGTTCTATTGGTATGAAATTAAATTCTTATTGGTCATTCTTAATTCTTAATGCCTGTTTTGATGAGTTGGCTTGTAAAGATTTTTGCTAAGCTCCTTTTTAATAATGCAGTTCACAAAACAGTGCATATACGAGAACTGTTGCATTCTTGTTAACTTCAGCAATTACTTTGTTTCTTTAGCTTAGAGAATTGGTCATAACCTGGTTATAATTATTGCCCAAATTCTTTATTCTCTCTTGAGTGAAACTGAATAATGGAAAATAATTCTCACATGTAATAACACTAATATACTAACTACAATAAGATTAAGTCAGGCAGTCTTTTAATTCTACCAGATGTGTAATGAGGACTGTCTCAGAATTGTGAATGCTTATACCAGTAATCAGCGCTGATCTTGCAAAGCACTATTTCAAGCACGTAGTTGGAGTACAGGAAACAACTCCTTGCACCTGTGGTGAGCTCTCCACTTACTAGATGGGAGACTGTTCTGAGAGTGACCTTGCATCTAGAGAATCATGTGTCCTTAGGAGTGTGCAATATCTTGTAACAACCAGATAAGATGCAAATTAGCGTTCCATTGTAATCCACTTTGTTAATGAAAATGATAAAAAATGGTGTATTGATAAGCTAGGACACTTGTGAAAACTTTAATTGTGTCTTCTTCAGAACTTTGTTTCTGGCCCAGTAAGGTGGGGAAGCACATTAGGTATATGATTACTCTGGGGCCTGGGAGTAATTTCTTAGAGCAGTTTGTCAACTCTGTGTGAAACAGGGAGCAGGTATGACAAAAGATGACACCCATAGAAAACTGCTACCTGATGACACTTGGAAGTGATTGTCTTAACATCACAGACATAACACCTTGAACAATATAGAGATGCATAAACAGTTGAACTTAGAAATAGCTGTATTGGCTTTATGTAATAAAGGAAGCATTTTTAACTTAATCTCTTGTGTAATTATTCACATGTGAGTTGGGTATAAAGGAGATTGTCTTTCATATATGGGGCAAGTTTGGAGGTTTGAGTATTTTGGACAATTACAGTTAAGATCACAGCTCCCTCTTCTTATAAAATGAGAAAGTTGGTATGAAAGTTGGGAATCTTTCTTATTCCAAATGTTGATCCAAACATCAGGCTTTTAAATCCTTTGATTTGTTTGAGGTGCAAAAAAAGGCTTTAATTAAAATACTTTTCAAAATTGTCTAGAAAAAAGTGCTGGTTACTGGTTTACTGATAAGCTGCTTGTCATTCTTTCATCCTGAATTTCTTGTTTTACTATTTGCAATGCTTTTAGTGACTGTGTTTATTAACAGGCCTCTTGAAAAGCATTGCAGGCCCAAGGTTGGCCTACTCAGGAATCAGCCATGTAGCTAGAACCAGGTATTTGGTCAGGGAGTTTTAGAAAGTATTTTCTGTGGTTTTAGCTTGGACATGTGATTTAACCACCACGCTGGGCAGGTGCACATCTGTCTGTGTCATGCGTGCTATGGCAAGAATTTCAAGCAGTGTGCAGAGACATAATGTAAACATCTACCAACATTTCACTCTCATTCCAGAAATTGGAAGATGTTAGTTACCTATATTTCTATGTAGGGCAAGTTTTGAGAGTCTTACTGTATTCCTGCGGTGAGGCCCAAGAATCCTACTAAAGAAGCATTCCAGGTCATTCTGATGCTAGAGTTTGGAACCTCAGCTGACATTGGTAAGAAATAAAACTGCAGAGAACTCTGCTTTCAGCAAACATATTTACATTTTTTCAAGAGTTAACACATGACAAAAATGTGTGTGTGGAAAGCTTAGGGTTTATCAGGGAGTATTCTTTTGCCCTAATTTCTATTGGCAGCAGATAAAGCCACAACTAATAGAAATACAGAATTTGTGAAGTTTATTTCAGAGAACATTAATCTGAGAAAACAGTGAACACAATGGCTTGAATAATAGAATTAGGCTTAGTTGAGTGGTTTCTTTTGCAGAACTACCCAGAGGACTGGCTTGGTCAACACATCGGAAGTGCAGCTTCTGGTTCTTGACTGTTTTGTTGTTCTGTGAACTATCAGAGACTGGATATGTCCAAGGACACATACATCACTTTCTCATTATTTGGGGCATTTCTGAAATAAAACAGTCTCCAAACAAGCTCTGGTAAAAGGACCACTAATTATATTGTGGCTGGGGTGGGGTCCAGGAGCCAGGCTCACGTATAATTTGAGCTGTTTGGCTGGCCAGGGCTCTCCTTGTTCCAGAAGGGTAGCAGAAAGGGGACTTACCCAGCCTATAGCCAGTGCCCTCAGAAGCCAGCCTGAGAGGTCAAATAACTTGCCTAAGGTCACACAACTCATGAGTAGCAGAACCAGGGCAACTAGGGCCTCTTGTTTTCTGGTCCTTAGCGCTTCCCCTTGAATCCCTGGGGAGTTCTTCATTTCTAACCTGGATTTCTAAAGTTAGATCTTATTCAGTGCCGTGGATGTGACTTGAACAGGGAAGGAAAACACAATTCTTTTGGGCTTTGAATCTTGTTAAACCCAAATCTGAGAGGCTCAGAGAGAAGGCATTGGTGGAGTGTCTAGTCCCAGCTCTGCTTGTTGGTGGTCTAAGAGATTTTCAACCTGTGCTGCGAGAATTTTTAAAACGTGTCAGTGCCCCAGAATTTAGGGGCACTGACCTCTTTTCCCTTAGATTGTAAAAAAATGACAATAGCCATCTGGTGTGTATAAATCAAAATTATACCTATTTTTGTCAGGTCAGCAAAAATCTGTTTTTCGGTGTGCCACAGAGTTTTAGGAATTAGTGTATGTGTACCAGGGGATGAGAAAGGTTGAAAATAGCTGGTCTAGATGAGCAGTAGCACTGTGCCCAGGCCGTGGCCTCAGAAGCCAGGCTCTGGGAGAGCAGTGCTTCCTGTTAGCAGGCCAGCCAGTGCCTTGTAGTTGGCTAATGCTCCCACCCAGCCTGGCTGATTCCTGCCTCCACACAACTTCATTTCAAGTGACTACAAAGCCAGGGCTCCAGTGCTGTAGGGGTGTCGTGCTGCACTTGCAGGCCAGGAGCGTGGCCAGGACAATGAGCCAGGCTCCCACATGTCAGTTCCATATGGTGGGACGCCAGGGGGCCAGTCAGCCTCTTATGCTGCAATCTGCTCCCACACCTTCCTGATTGTCTCTCCCCTTCCCTAGTCTGATGATGAAGCCTTGCCCAGGAACAGCCCTAGTGACAAGGCCCGACTGAAGCCTGGCAGGTTGCCTGGCAAACTTGGGCTCCCTCTGCTGGCCTGGGAGATGCCACTGCTGGGCCTCGGGGCTGCTTAGTCCTTGCTGGGCTGGAGGGAAGAAGGCCTGATGATGGGCCCTCAGGGCTTGAGCTCCAGGTCACATTTTCCTGAGTCTCACAGGGCCCCACACTCTGCACTTTTACCTCCTCCCCACAGGCAGACACGGTCCCCACCAGGTGGTTTGAGAAGGGAATAGGGAGTAACCAGAACCCAAAGGCAGCCATTTGGTACCCCCAGGGTTTCTTGTCCTTTCCCTGAGGTGCTCCCATTCCTGTGCCTTCAGAGGGCATCTGCTCAGCATAGGAGTTCTCACTTCTGCACTCAGTGGGGCAGGGCGGGGAACTTAATGGAAATGCAGGCCCTCAGGCCCCCGGAGGAAACTTACCAAGGCCCAAAACATTGACCTTACGTAAGGGGGGGAGGACAAGTTGTGCCGCACAGGGCCAGCCCTCCTGTGCTAATAAGCCTCTGCTCCTGTGGCACAGGCCACACAGAAGGTACAGTGTGAGGGGCCACAGGTTCATGAGGCTCAGTGCCACTCTTCATGGGGTCTGAACATGCCAGATGGCATTCTCCCTCCAAATGACCCCCAGGCTGCATGATGCACTGCCAAGCATTAGAGATGGGTTTGTAACCTGCCTGCTTTTTGCTTGGTGAGTTACCTTCTTTCCATTGGGATTGTTTGCAAAATGGGAGGTTCACCTCCCATGGGAACTAAAAGATTCACCAGAGAGCCAGGTGTTAAAAATGGTTACTTCTTCCTGCTCAGTCTCCTGGCCAGGAACCATGACATCCATGTCCCAAGTCCTGTGTGCTCCCCTTTGCTTCAGCCCCTTCAAGTTCTAGAATAGGTACAATTGTCTTCCCTTGTCTAAAAAACTTACGGCCTTGCCTGTCCAGACTATAATCTGTCCCCTCAGCCTGAACCCTTCTTCCCCTGACAAATGCCTTCTGGTCTGGTTAACTCCAGCTCCAGCTTAGGCTCACTTCTCGGGGGAGCCTTCCCAGAATTTCCAGCTCCCTGTGCCCAGTATGAGTGCAGTGCACAACGCCACACAGCACAAGGTAGCCCACAGACCAGGCGCTCCAGGAGAGCTGGGACCACGACTTGGCGTGCAGGTTAAGGTCAGCACTGCCCGGCCCTTGGCAGATGCTCAGTGCGTGGGGGCTGAAGGCAGTAAAGGACACACAGTGCAATACTTCCCAAGGTCTTGAGGTTCTCATGACAACTGTGCCAGAGGAGCCTAACCCACCAGCCGAAAGGTTGCCTCCTGGGAGCCCATCCCCTCTGGCTAGCTGGACCTGCTATCCAAGTGCTCACTCCCCAGCCAAGTTCAGCCAATGAGACCCCTTCCCAGGATGCTGAGGGCTGGGAGAGGGACATGGGATAGTGCTTGGTGTTCAGGCAGCCCCTTGACAGAACTGGCTGACATCGGCCTCGAAGAACCCAGGCTGCTCAGTTTCACCTTCCATTCCTGGAGAATTTCAACCCCTCCTGTGACTCAGCCTCTAAATCCATTTTTTGCTTAAGCTACAGGTTCCTATTTCTTACAAAGTCTCCGACACACCTCTTGGCCCAATGGTTTTCTGGACCATGCTGTCTTGTGCCACAAAGGACACAGAGGGTCGGGAGGATCCCAGGAAGTCTCAGCTGGCTACTCCAGCCCTGGTCTGCCCCTCTTGAGATGGATGTTTTTTCAAGCCCCAGCCAGAAGGACAGAGACCCTCTTATTCTCTCAGAGCTCATAGCACACAGCAGCCTAGGCACCCACAGCCCTGCTCAGGTAACCTCAGATCCTCAAGGGTGGGGACCACAGAAAGTGTACCTGGCATCCAGGGTCTGCTCCTCCTGCCTGGTGGGCACTGGAGCCTGGGAGGCACAATGGGGAAAAGTGCTGGGGACCTGGAAGCAACACATTTCATCCCCACTTTAGGCCGAGCTGCCAATTCCCTGATGTCAAAGAAACCAAGAACCACACTTCTTCTCTCCTAAGGGATCCAGCCCCTCTTCATTCCTCAGTCCAGGCCCAGAGCCAGCAGGGAAGCCCCAGCAGAATAGCAGACGAGACCGCAGTGCCGGGCGACAATGTTGGTTTTAATGATACAACATCCAGGAGGTCACATATCAGTTCTGGTTGGCAACTTCTTCCAGGAGTGAGGGGCTGCTGCCTTGCTGGGCTGGGCTGGGCCCCTCCAGTCTGTGCCACAGCCTTTGAGACTCACCACCTGGTCTGCCCGCCTCCCGGCCCCCGACCCATTGAACGACAAAACAATTGCACTGATCTCGACATACAGACAGCCAGAGGTCCCGGCCTCCCCAGCACACACCCGGGGTCTGTCACAGCTGATAAGGGCTTTGGTGTCTGCTCTGTGGTGGTCCAGGGCTGATCCTGGGGAATAGTGTTTATCGAATGTGACGGGTTCTTTTACAAACGGGGGGTCTGGTCTGGAAGATCTACTTCTGTGGTTCTAAGAGACTGTCTCTAATGGCTTCTCTCAGAGCCACTGGAGTTGGGCCTGGATAACGCTGTGTTGGTTTGTGTATTTGTAAGGAATGTATAAGGCATTTTGGTAAGTTGAACAGTAACTTCTTTTTCCACAGAGGAGACTCAGACAGAGGTGCCCTCCTTTGAGCTGCTACCGTCGTCCTGTGAACAAAAGGCAGAGGGAGGGTGAGGGTAGGGCCAAGAAGCCAAGAAGGACACTAACCCCAACTCCTAGGGACCTCTAGTCCCCCTGGGTTAACCCTCCACACCCCTCCACACCCTTCGGAGAATACCCAGCACATCAGAGACCCAGAGCTGACTCCTGGGGCTGGCGGGGAGGCCTTAGGGTTGGTGGGGGCTGAGGGTTCCAAGTTTGGGTGAGCACCTTCATCCCACAGGCCTTAGGCTGGCTGTGGGGGTCAGAGACTGCTGCTCACCAGAGACCCATGGGTGCTGCACATCCTGATGCTACCCTTCAGAAGTCTGTCCCCATGCCTTCTGCCCCAGGTCCGTGACTCCTTTTGGTCCTGCATCCAGGAGTCCTGGGCCTCCAGCACACGCCCAACCCTTCCCAGCAGCCCTTGAGAGCCAGTGGCCCTGCATGGCCAAGACACTCACTGATTTGTCCAGCTGCTCCTGCAACTTCTTCACTGTCTCTTTCTCCTTTGCCAGCTGCTCCTGGGACGTCTTCAAAAGCCCCTGTAATTTGGTGGCTGCACGTCCCAGGTCACTCGTTAACTTCTTCTCTTTTTCTAGTCTCTCCTGTGGATCAGAGGGTGGAAGGGGGTCAGCCTGCACACTGGGGAGGTAGGAGGTTGCGGTCTCATGCTCACCAGACAGTGATGATCGGGAGCTGACGGATTAGTTAGGCCTGTGCCTATCTACCAGTACTGCCAGCTGTGACTGGGATGTTCTGATGTGCACTGGACAGATGTGGTGGCTGCTAAACACGTGCAACATGGTCACTGCGACTGAGGAACTGAACTTTAAGTTGTGTTTCATTTACATTTAAATAGCCACAGTGACTAGTGGCTGGCGTAAATGACACTGGAGGTTTAGGGACTACCCCCCCAATGACCGAGTTAGGCTGCATCTGCCCAAGGGGCTGCAGGATGGCTCCTCTCCCATTCCCGCTCTAGGTGCTGACAATGGGAAGCCAGTGCCCAGAGCTGGCTCTGCTCAAGCCTTGAGCAGAGCTGCCCTTCTACCTTCAACTGTGTGGCTGCCTCTGCTTCTGCTGAGTCCAAGGCGCTGGCACGGAGCTTCTCCAATTCCTCCTGTAGCCGGCACGCTGCACTCTGAGCCTTGGCAGAGAAGGGGCAGAGGGCTTACGGCATGGGGTCGGGGAGTTGCCTCACAAACCCTCAACTACCCCACTTGGGAGGGAAGGGCACCCAGCATGATGGGACAACAGTTCCAGCGGGTGGACATGAGGCAGGTGAGCAACTGCACAGCAACAGCCCCAAGGGTGGGACCATTCAGGCTTGCAACCACCTGCCTGCGCCACACCCTCCACCATCCCCAACAGAGCTGATGGCTCAGGGACCCCAGCAGGACCTCACCTCCTCAAACTCAGCTGTGAGCTTCTGCCGCTGCGTCTGCTCATCCTCCAGGATGGCCTCTGTCCGCTCCAACTGCGTCTTCAGCTGTGTGGAAACCCCAAACATCCTTTGGGAACCTGATGAAGGACCCTCTTGGGAGCCCAGGGCTCCTGGGAAGGTTGAGACCTGGAGGCTCCACCTTCTAGCTGCTTCTAGTGTTGCTGCCTCTCCCTGCCTCTGCCCAGCTGGAGTGGCCTCTGCCCACCAGCCAGCCTACCAAGTCGATTCCAAAGCTCCCCCTATAGGGACATGGTGCCACAGCGTCTGGGTACAAAAGCTGATGTGGCTGAAGGGAGATGCTGGTGGGACCTCTGCTGACCTTTAATGATGGCCACAGACAAGGATGCCTCCGAGCCACTGGCCAACCCCCGCCCCACAGCAGTCTCCCCATCCAGCAACCAGCCCACTGCCACTTTGGTGACAGGCCCCTGCCTCCTGGCGAGAGCTCTTGGCGGCACCTACTTGGGTAAAAAGTTGGAGAGCAAGCACCCTGCTAGTGATGCCTCAGCAAGGGCCACAGTGGGAGATCAGACCCTAATCACAGGCCTGGCTTCCCCTCCTCCCGCTTCCATCCCCCTCTGCACATGTTGTTAGGATCAAGCCTCTAACACCCCGTCTGGCACCTTCCCTGCCCTTCATCTGCTCTGTGGCTTCCTCAGAGCCTGGATGACCCACTCCTGGTATCGGGGCAGAGGGCTGGGGAGGGCAGGCAGTGGAGGCTGCAAGTAGCAAGTGTTTAGCCAGAACAGAGGCCTACTGTCCCTGCACTCCAACTGGGGTGGAGGAGCCCGGGGGTGGTTAGTGACAGACATCTGAGGACCAGCTCACCGCCCTAACCTCGACAGGGTCCTGCTCTGCTGGGGGGGCCTCTGGAGACCCAGCTACGTCACCATCCTCTACGTGGCTCTTCATCTCACTCAACTGCTGCCTGACCTGAAACGGGAGGGGTGGGTTTGTGCAAATGCCCAGCACACATACAGACCCCGTTGGGAGGGCCACAGATGCTCTCAACAGCCAAAGACCCTCAGACCACTTGGTTTGGTTACTGTGACCTGTAACCAATGAGAGGCCTGGGCTGGCCTGACCCATGTGTTCTCCAAGACCAGCCGACACAAAACCCTCCCCGGGAGCAAGGTGACCCCTGGTGGACGCAAGGCACACAGTGGAGGAACTCAAAAGGGAGAGGCGCTGAGAGGCTCAGCATGCATCACACTGCCTAGGTCCTGAATTCCTTCTAGACATAGACCTGTTCAGAACCCTTTATGGGGTCTAGAAAAGATTACCAGAGGACTCTTGTCTAATAAGGCTCCCCTACCCCTGAGCTCCACTGCTGGGGGCAAATGACACGTTAGTGGTCCCCAAGCCCTCAGACCATTGAGCTCAGATTGGAAGAGGCAACAGCATCGTCACCCATGAAGCTCAGATAAAGGTTCCAGTTAAGGGGTCTAGGTGGGCCCTTGGCCAAGTTTTCCAGGAGACATGGGTGGTCTCAGACACCCCAAGTGTGGGCCCTGCTCCCTGGCTTCCTTCCCTTCCTCCCAACAACCCCTAAAGGCAGAAGCCAAACTGCCTGGGCTAATGAGCACTCAGGGGCATTTGCTCCACACGTGCCCCCAGCCTGGGCAGTGCCCCAGGAGCCTATCACCCAGATCTTGCTTTAGGAAGTGGTCCTTGGGCTCAGGCGGTGACTCAGTCTGGATGACACCCACTCTCTGGTGCAATAGTCCCAGGTAAGGCCCCCAGGGAGTCGGGAGCATGTGCACCATGCAGAGGCTGCAAGCTCAGCAGATGCCGCTGTAGGAATGGCAGCCCATGCATGAGACTGGCCCCCTCACAGAAACCCAGACACATCCATTTGTGTTCAAAATCTCCCAATTTCTGTCAGCTGGTTCAGAATTTTTAAAACAACCATGTAGATAAAACCACATGCCTGTGACCTTACAGGCTGCTATTTGCAGCCCCAGCCCTGGAGTTGGTATTGGGACCAGTGGGCTCACCTCTTTAAGGCTGGGCTGACTGTCAGGGAGTGGGGGCTGTGATCAGACACCAACACTGAAAACTGGGAGGGCCCAGAGGCCAAGTGCACACAGGGAGCTCTGAAAGTCTGCTTCTGCCAGGCGCAGAGCAGGCCTCCCCGCCGCGGGCTGGACAGAACTAGCCTCGGCCTCTGCTGCAGTGAGAAAAGGCCTGAAGTCCCACAGAGGGCAAGGCCTGTGCTGACAGCCCCGGGGGAAGATGAGCCAAGCCCAGAAGCTCCAGGTAGCACTGGACTCGGGCAGACTTCTCTGAACACCCAGCCCTGCCCCAGGAGACATGGGAAGTGGGGCCTGAGCACACTGGTCCCAGCAGCCACAGGCCCAGCTTAGAGGTTTGAGCTAATGTGCAAGGAGCCCCTTTAAGCACAGCCCAATCAAAGCCTGGCCCAAACACCAAATTGGTGCACACGGCCCCATCACTTTTGACAGGATGTAAAAGCGGGACTGGAAATTAATCTCACACACACACACACACACACACCCTCCATGGCTCATGCCGCTGCCCCACCCCATGTTCACTCACCAGGGCAAGCTCATTGCTCTGTTTCTGGGCTTCACTCTTGGCTGCATCCAGCTGAGATTGAGATTCTAATAAAAGTTGCCTCAACTTGAGAAGTAAACAGACCCAGATGATGCGGGCAAAGGATAGAGAAGAGAAAACCAGCGCCTGTAAGTTAACACCTAAGCACAACCTACTACATCCCTGTAACCCAGACCCTTAAGAGCATGCAGGGCACAGTGAGTGCACAGACTCCCAGGCCTCCGGCAGCTCCTGTTTCCTTTCTGAAGACTTAGGAAAAGCCGGCATTCACAGTCTATCTCGTCTGGAGCTTTTGCAAATGTTTACGGACTCTCAAAATAAGGCCAAAATTTTGAGATCAAACCAGAATTGGGGTGCCAGTTTTGTGCTTTCTGCTTCAGAAGTCAGAAAACAGTATCAGATTTAAATCCATTTTCCCTAGAATGGTGTCACCAAGCCAGGTGGAGAATTCTCTTGCTGCTCAACCATCCCAGCTTCACCCCTGCCCTGTCGGTTGGCCCAAGGCCTAGAGCAGCGGTTCTCAACCTGTGGGTTGCCACCCCTTTGGTGGTCGAACGACCTTTTCACAGGGGTCGCCTAAGACCATCCTGCATATCAGGTATTTACATTACGATTCATCACAGTAGCAACGTTACAGTTATGAAGTAGCAATGACAATAATTTTATGGTTGGGTCACAACATGAGGAACTGTATTTAAAGGGCCAGAAGGTTGAGAACCAGTGGCCTAGTGCAAAGCCAGAGAACTGGGACTTTGAGCTCCTGTGAATGAGAGCTGCTGAGAAGCCCCTGGGCAGGCCGGACCCTGGGGAGACTCACCCCCGCCACCTCCTGCGCGTAGCTCTGGCACTCAGCGCTGGCGGCTGCCATGTGCTTCTCCAGCTCTGCCTCCAGGTGCGAGGTGTGCTCCCTCACCTGGACACGCAGATGCACATGTCAGAGGCCGAGAGCCAGCCAGCGGGGAACAGGGTGATGGGCGACAGATGGCTGGCCCTGAGAGAAGGGCTAAGAGGGACCTCCACAGCCCGACGACTATGGAGCCAATCAAAGCCAGGCAGAAACAAGACCATGGCAACAGAACCCCTTCCTAAAAATTGTTCCCAAGCTCCAGTGCTCCTGGGTCTGTGTTCTCAGCCCTCAGCAGCTGGGGAGAGGAGCGTTCACAGTGACTTGCTGGGTGGATACCAGGAGTACCCTCTTCATAGCCAGGGCTGACAGTATGTCTCCCGAGGGCAGTGGGCCCACCTCCCACGCCTCAGAAGGCCACTGCAGAAGCCACTGCTCACCAGAGCTGGGCATTCTGCAAATGGCCCATGTGGTCTCAAACGGCTCAGGCTGTAAAAGGCCCTCATTAAGGAAAAGCAGGCCTGATAAGATCCCCTGGCCACTCAAGACACATGGTCCACAGGGGAAATAACTAAGGTAGCCTCGTAATGACGTTTCTCAGTAATAAGGAAAGTAGTCCTCTAACCCTCCATACGCACCTGGTCTGAACTTTCAAGTTCTCCTTTTAGCTTCTCTACAATCTCTTCAAGATGTTTCACTGTGACCTGTGACTACAAGGCAAGAGGAAGGCATGTGTCAAACTTGAGCCCCATCTCTCAGGAAGCCCAGTGGTGCCCGCCCACTCTGAGCATGACCCCACAGCCTCTTCCTGGAGGTGAGCAGGGGGAAAGGTGGTCTTCTTGAGGTTGAGGACGTATCCATCATTCTGCAATTGCCTATAAATATGGCATCACCAAAACACAGCAAACCTGACTCCTGTCTCCCAAATGATGCCATCGGCTTTCCCCCTGGGTTTGACCCAGCTGCCTTTCTTAAGGAAGTTACGTTTGGATTCCTAGGAAGGTGGACCCCTGGAGTGATGCTCTCGTCACTGGGCCCTGGCGAGGGTCAGAGGGCCTTGTACCTTTTGGAGCTCCTCCTCCGTGGTGCTGACTCTGGCCTTCCACACCTGCTCCTCCTCCTCCACACTCTTCTGCAGGTGTCTGAGCATACCCTCCTGGGGGGACAGGCAGTGAGGCAGGGCCCTCTCTGTGGAGGCCCCCCACGTAAACACACCACTGAGTCTTCCTGTCCCTCAGTCCCTCTGTGATGACTGCCTGACTGCCAGCATCGCCCTGCTCTGATTTGGTCAGTCAGCGTCACATGGGAACAAGATGGGCCACAGTCCGGGAGTGGGGCCCTCTGGCAGGTGTGTGAACAAAGTCGGTGGGCCACACATGGGAATGAGGCCTGTGACCCAAATGAGGCCACAGGCATCCTCATCTCGGCTGAGTCTGACAACCGTGCACCCTTAGTGGCCCAGCATGAGGAACACAGGATGGGCCCAGCACTTTTCCTGGAGCCAGAGGCCACAGCTTCAACCCAGCTGTCAGCCGAATGGTCCCGCCTTCCTTTCCCTTCCCAGACTGTTCCTTGTTTTGATCAAGTCTCTCTGTCCCCTGAGAGCAGCCCCAAACCTTCATTCCCGCCCTCTCCACAGCTCGGGAGTCATGAAGACCTGGGCGTCTTCCTCATCCCTTTTACCATTTAGCCAGCGAAATAGGGCCTGACCGGGAGTGACTTGCCCCAAGTTCCACAGAGCCTGCATCTGAACCCAGGGCTCTTGTCCATAACACCCTGCCTCCTGCTCTCTCTTTCCTGGAAGCCCCTTGGCGGGACACCCAGCCAAAAGCCTAGCCAGAGGCCCAGCCCTCGTGCCTTACTGTCTCTGCCAGGATGGTGCGGTACTGGTCACACTCGGCCTGCAGGCTGCTCTGGGTCTCCTCAGCCTCCCTCAGCTTGGAGGCCAGGTCCTAAGGGCAGAGGGCAGTACAGGGTCTGCTTAGCCAAGCACAGAGGTTTCTCCCAAGGCCTGATGAAACCAAAACTCCCTTCCTGTGGACAGGAAAGAAAGGGGCAGCCCCACGAGGGCCTGTTTATGCCATGCTTACCGAGGGCAGCTCTGTGTTCACTGGCGGCTGCTTCAGCAGTTCTGGGCCTTTCTCTTTGAGTTCTTGGAGCCACTCAGTATAATTCTACAACGAAAATGTGCAAAGGGAGCTCAGTGACTTTTTAAAAAATATATATATTTTATTGATTTTTTTTACAGAGAGGAAGGGAGAGGGATAAAGAGTTAGAAACATCAATGATAGAGAAACATCGACCAGCTGCCTCCTGCACACCCCCCACCGGGGATGTGCCCGTAACCAAGGTACATGCCCTACTGACCGGAATCAAACCTGGGACCCTTGAATCCACAAGCTGACACTCTA
>NW_006300025.1:818629-856315 GCF_000327345.1 Myotis davidii
TGTACATGCCCTACATGCACTTGGCCGGAATCGAACCCGGGACCCTTGAGTCCGCAGGCCGACGCTCTATCCACTGAGCCAAACCGGTTAGGGCTCAGTGACATTCTTGATGAGCAGTGGGGTCTGAGGGAACAGCCCCCTCCTTTTACCTGGTGGGCTGAGTTGGAAAGTGCTGGGAGCAGAGCCAGCAGCGCCTCCTTGGTCTGTGCCTCAGTCAGCGTGAGCTGCTTTTCGGATTCCTCCTGCAGGCGGGAAGGCGATTCTCAGACATGAAGGTTTAGAGTAAATCCCGGGAGGGTGTCCCCAGAGATGCTGGGGTTTCCACCCCAGAAAGGGGAGGGAGGAGGGTCAAAGGAGGAGGTGGGCAACTTGTGGGGTTGATTGTAGGGCAGTGTTTAACCTTAGTGGCCAGTCCTCTATTTTAAACAGATTCCGCTCTAATGAAGGGAGACAGCAGGCTGGCCCATGTGGCAGATAGGGGTTAATCAACACCTCTCCGCAGACTCAGGCTAAACCAGTTGTTGATTTCCGGGGGGTGTGTACACACTATGAGGAGGGTGGGGTCCGAGCTGCTGTGAGAGATGACAAGGAGGCAAAGAGAAGATGTATCTCCCAGTAGCCACGAAAGTTAGGAGCTACTGCTGGCCAGGGGTGGCGGGACACCTGGCAACAGTGGAGAGAGAATCAGTATTTCCACTTTGCCTTATGCCGTGGGCCATGCCGCACTCAATCAGCGGCCCCAGTGGTCCTCCTTGAGTCTCCCCTTCAAAGCATGAAGGACCAACGTAGCTATAAAGCGAAGCCTAGGACAGCAGCGTCCCCTGGAGACAGATAGCATCCCCTCTCTGCACACCGTGGGGGTGGCCACAGGAGATTTCTGGCTAAAAGACAGTTTTTCTAATAACCACAGCAGCTGGACCTACTGCCACAGCCGCACTCTCCACACGGCCTGGGCTCCAGGGGCAGCACTAGGCGCCGCACGGGTAAGAGCTGTGACTGGTGTTCTGCAACGTGCACATGGAGGACAGCCCACAGACACCAGCTTGACCACAGCACCCACATGGTCTGGAAGTCTTAGAAGTAGACCCTTCTTGTCTCACCAGTGACCCAGAGACAATGCCTGCCACAGACCCCCAACCTCATGACTACCATTCAGGCCCTCCAGTGTTGGGAGTTGGAAGCCAGAGCCAGTGGACCCAGAGGCCAGCTCTTGTCTTTATCTGGCTGCGTGACCATAAGCAAGTCAGGTGACATCTCTAGTCATAGATTCTGCATTTGCCACAAGTAGGCCAGGCAGGCTCAGGTCACCCTGGGGAGTCTAGGTACAGCTGCCACAATGGGACCTGAGGCCAGCCCTCGACCTCCGTCTCAGGGGCACATTCATGAAGTCACTGAAAGGTCCTGAAAACAGGGCAGACATGAGATACAATGGGCGAGGCCTCCACTTGCTGCTGCTGCAGGCCATGCCCCGGCCCAGGCCTGAGCCTCAGCACTGGCTCCCAGCCCAGGGCTCAGAAGTGATGTGAGGGTCCGGACACAGATGCCTGCATTCTCCCCAACCCGGGCTGCACAGAGCCCAGGACCAACGTGGACTTCAGGGCCTGAGTTCTACCAAAGATGTCTCTCCCCTCTGTGACTTACTGTAGGGAGCAATCACAGAACCTACTGCACCATGATTTCAGAGGGCCTGAGAGAGCAGCAGGATCAGACAAAATACCAGGGTTTCGAAGACGGCCCAATGTTGAACTTACGGCCTCCATGGCCCATCTCTGCCCCCTGATGGCAAAGAGCCCAGGTGAGAAAGGCAATCAGAAGTACATTTACACCTGTTCTCTTAGGGAGAGCTCAAGGAAGGGAGGGAAGGAGGACGATGCGGGAGCCAGGCACAGGTGCTGCCCTCGAGGAGGACCTGGGTGCGGATCTCTGAGATGCACCGGGGCCGAGGCTGTGCTGCATGCAGTTGGTGAGTTTTGCGTTTGGCTAAACTACACAGGTGCTGCTGACTGAGTCACCAGCCGGCACGACGAAGGCTGGGACTGACCTTGGCCTGGGTCAGGGAGCGCAGCTTCTCTTCGAAGGCTCTCTCGGCTGAGGCCAGGGCCTCCATTGCCTTCCAGTTCTTCTCCCGGAGGTCCTGGGGGAAGACGTGGAACAGTCAGCAGCCAGGCGGGGCAGCAGCTACACCTCCCCCAGGAGCTGCCCCCGAGGATCTCAGTGGAGCAGAGCCTCCCGACCCTGTTCTGCACCCCACAGGAGGCCTGCAAAGGGACAAAGTGCCTTCTTCTTGGGCCACACCCACTGGGCTTCTCTGGGGCAGATAACACAAGGCCCAGGTGCTGCAGCCCACTATGGGGTGGCTGTGGCATAGCATGAGGAGGGTGAGCATCTTTTCAGGGAGATTCTATTCTGGAGGAGGGAGGGCCAGCCTGGCTCCTAAGAAAAAAGAGGTTCCTGTCACCAAACAGTAAGCACTGACCCCTTGGCTGGCTCTGGCCAAGCCAGGCACATGAAGGTACAAGGGGAACCTCCTCTGGGGACAGCAGACAGGGCTACCCGAAACAGGCTCTGTGAGGGGTGGTGGGTGGGCAGCCGGGTGAGGATACAGCCAAGGATCCTCTGCTCACTGCCTGCCCTCTTCCCCCCATAGCCTCAAGATGACTGACCATGTGACCCTGGGAAAGTGGCCAATCAGCACATCTCTGTCCTCATGGGGGTTCCATGCCCAGACACATGACCCAAGCTGATCTAATGGGAGTCTACCCTGGGTTCTGGATGGACCCCAAAGGTAGGCTTTCAGCAGTGAGTAGCACATGGGATGTCAAGAGGCAGCTAGCCCCACTCCTCCTCTGCATACACATGCCCAATACTCACATTGTTCTTCACTTTCTGCTGCTCAACCGCTTCCTTGAGGTTGGTGGCCTCCTTTTCCAGACATGATACCTGGGACTCTAATTCCTTGAGGCTGAAAGGAATTAGTGGGGTCACTGTGGGCTCTGAGGGCACACAACGCCCATAGTCTTGTCTCAGGAGGGACCCTTCCTCCTCTGCCTGGGTGCCCACCCTAGCCAGGAGCACCTCCCACTCCTGACCACCTCCCAGGGCACAAACTTTTAGGAAAGACCAAACTGCCACTCGCTCCCCTCACTCATCCTGAGTGCCCAGGGACCAGGGTGCAGGCCTCAAAGGCCACCAGAGTTCCACTTGGTGACTATGGCCACAGAGACTGCAGGGGTCAGAGCAGCCACAGGAGCCAGAGCAGGGACGGGCCCCGACAGTAGGGCTTTCAGGGAAGCTTTTTCTTCTAATGAACCAAGCCCACTGCCTGGTTACATGGCTCTTGGTCAACCTGGTTCTGCCCTGTCCCCACTGAACTTGTCAGCTGGCCCTTCTCAGAGGACACCTGAGCTAGAAACTCATGTGGTGCCTGCACACCCAGAGACAAGGCACCGCTATTCTCGGCAGCTCACTGTGTAAAGCGGGACCATCCTTTGTGCAAAGCCTAACTCTGCTGGGACCCAAGGACTCCTCCTGCAGTCTGTGCCCCTGGTGCAACCCCCAGACACCACAGGGTTGGCCAGATGTAGGCCTCAACTTTTCACCCTTCTTCCAGATGCAATGGCCCAGTGGGCTTTGTCCAATCTCATCATCTAGAAAGTGAAATGCTGACACTGTAACTGTACTAGCTGTTCTGAGGAACAGGCTTCAAATGGACACTTGGATATGTCACCATGTGCATTAAGATTTAGGACTGGGCCCTGGCTGGTGTTTCTCAGTGGTTGTAGCATCGGCCCACACCATGCACTGAAGGGTCACCAGGTTCGATTCCTGGTCAAGGGCAATCCCTGGCCTCAGTCGGGGACTTGCAGGAGGCTACCAATCGAGTGTCTCTAACATATCAATGTTTCTCTCTCTCTCTTTCTCTCTCCTCCCTCCTTCCCTTTTACTCTCTCTGAAAAACAATGAAAAAAAAAAATACCCTCAGGTGAGGATTAAAAAAAAAAAGAAGATTTAGGCCCAAGAAGGCCCCAGGGACAGAAGCCCCACCAAGGACCTCCTGCCAGAGGAGGGCTGCCACGGCCACCAGGGGGGGACATACAGATTTGTACTTCTTATTGTGGGCAACAACCAAAAACATTTTGATAACCACCCTAGGAATTCGCTGCGTGGCCGGAATCTGACTTTAAAATACAACAGCAAAAGCCTAAACAAATACAACCTCTCGGAATAAAATACCATGATAAACAAAGATCCTCCAACCTTTCTGGAAAAGGAAGTTGGAGACTGTTTGGTCCTGGGTTCTGCAAGGCATTTTGGGCGTTCTGGGCAATTGGCTTCCTTCCCCAGCCCCCAAACCCTGAAGCCTGAGGCCAGGGAACATGGGCCATGGGCTAGGAGGTACAAGGAGATGACTCACTGGTAGCAGCAGCCAGAGCAAGGGATATCCTCCATGATTCACCCCCACATGGCTGTTCTGTGGATCCCTAGCCACAGCAGCCAGGGCCCACCTCCTGAGCCTCTGGGCATCTGCTGAGGGACACATACCCCAGATGTGATAGTCCCAAGGACTCTGGCCCTCTGGCCTGAGCCGCCTCACCCAGATGAGGGCTCTGGCCTTAATAACAGCAAACAGTCCCTGAGCACCGCCTGGTGCTGGGCCAACACAAGGGAAAACAAGGTCTGCCAGCAGTGAAATGACTCTTCGACTTGGTAGCTCTGAACTGTACTGACGTCCCAAATCTGCGCAAAAAGCCTGGGCCGCCTCCCAGATCCTCTATTCAGGATGTGCAACCATCTTTCTATTTGATTTATGACTTAAGTCTCTAAAGTCTGTAGATAGAGAATTGCTGACCAGCTAGCCCCTCCCAATCGAGAGCTGGATAGATGGCAGGAGGTGGCCCTGTTGAGGCACCTGGCACTCCGTCCACAGATCAGTTTTGCTTTCTGAGAGAAGGCAGGAACTACTTGCAAGGCTGCCTTCTTTCCTGACCAGGCCCATCCTGTCACTGGAGGGATGGAGAAAGGCAGGGGCCTCTGAAAGGGGCTCCTTCCAGGGAAGCTGTGTGCCCCACTGAAGGCCCTGGCTCCCAGGGTCCTGGGCCACCCTGTGCTGAGGCTGCAGCCCTCCTCCTCCACCTCCACTTACCGTGCCTGCTGCTGGTCAGCCTCCACTTGGCTGGCCTGGAATGAGAGACAGAGAGCTCCTTAGTCACTGTGAGTCTCACTTCACCTGGCAACTGAGTCCAGGTCAGAACTCGATGGCATTCTCCCTCCCTCCTGTCAGCCCCAGGAAGGAAGTGCCAGCTGACCTGGGCATCCTGGGCCTGGCCTGCCTCCAGCAGGGCTTCGATGGACCGGATTCTCTCTGTGAGCTGTGAATTTTCTGCCCTGGACTTCTTGAGCTGCCCGTGTAGACCACTCAGCTCCTCGCACTTGCTCTTCACCTCCGCCTCGGAGGACTGTAATTTGCTGTGCAGCTCTGGGCCAGAAGGGGAGCAAGGGCAGGTCAGGGGCAGCAAATGCCCGGGCTGGACACCATGCCTGCCCTTCAGCACACTGGCACCGAGGACTCCTTCCCTTGCCTCCTCCCTGTGCCTGGAGTTTAAGGCTTACTTCTGACCCCTGGGGCATCTCATTAGCTATTGGACAAAGTCACACCTCGGCTTCGTTCTCGAGGACTTGTTAGGGTAGAATAAAAGGCCCTCAGAGCACTCATGGAAAAATCCAATCTAGAATGGATTTCAGTTGCAGTTTCTAAAAATTGGTTCTAAGACTGGCTCATTTTAGCTGAGACTAAGGGCAGGGGTCTTCTGGGGGTGTCCTTCCTTGATGACCTCAGGTAAGTCCCATGGTTCTAAATGTCATCCATGTGTCTATGACTCTGCACAGTCCCAAAGCTCTGGTCTCATCCCAGCACCAGGCTCAGCGCCTGGCACTTCCAAATGCAGCTCTGCTTAGGAACTCAAATCCAGCACCAACCTCCCCATCTGGCTGCTCGCTTTCCTGGGCTCCTGCCTCTCTCTCATCTACCAGGCCTACGGATTCTACATCCACTGTCTGCCCAGTCCATCCTTCCCTCACAAGCACCTCTGTGACTGGGCCCAGCACTGTTTCCTTTTGGCCTGAATGACTGCAAGAGCCTCATTCCTGGTCCCCTGGACCACTCTTGCTCCTCCAGTCCATTCTCAACCCAGCATCAAAGCATCCAGAAGTGCAAATGGAACCATGCCATCCCCCAAACTCTCTGAACCCTTCCATCACTGAACACAGCACCCAAACTCTTCACAGGGAGGGTCACCCATCTGGCCCCACATTGCCCACTTGCTTGCTTTCTTCAGTCACTCGCTGACCTTCTATTTCTTATACAGGCTAAGTTCAAGTTCCCATTTGTAGGGGTCCTTTGCTTACCATTCTGCCCCTTCCTTCCGTTATCCATATCTCAGCTTAAACACCTGCCCCCACCCCAACTGCCCAATCTAAAGCCACACCTGGTGATGAGAGGAGGGGTCAGCAAACCGAGCCTAGGGGCCACCCATTTTTGTAAATAAAGTTTTATTGAAACCTAGCCAGACCTGTCTGTTTATATAATGTCTGGAGCTGCTCTACACTATGGCAGCAAAGCTGAGCAGTTGTGACAGATACCATCTGGCCTATAGAACCAAAAATAGTTACTATCTGACTCTTCACAGAAACAGCTGCCAACCCTGCTCTAGGTCATGCTGTCTACTTGAAATCTATAGAGCACAGACTGTCTGACCTGTCGACAAGTGTCTATCTACCTATGTCTCTCCTGCTGGAACACTGCGCAGATGCCCACGGCTTCACCCCTGGCCATGCCCTGGGCACCCACAGCAGTGTTCAGCCCATGGCAGTTGCTCAGGAAATACTGAGCAAGTGACCATGGAGCTGTCGCGGAGACTGTCTTCTTTCTCTAGGGGCCCTGGGTGCCCCCGACTCTGCCATCCCCTCCTGATTGTGAAGCAGACCTGTGAGCACAGGGGAACCATAGACCCACCTTCCAAACCTGGCCTCTTGAGCTAACTGAGCCAGGAGAGCCAGAAAGGTCCAGAAGAAGTCAGCTGAGAAAGCCAGCAATGCCCTCAGGAGCACCTCGGCTCCCCCACAGCAAACAGGAGACGGCAGCACCTTCAGCCATCACCCAGCCCTCAAAGGCTGCCCGCCCCCTGCCCCCGTCCTCCCCACACCCTGCCTTCATAAGCTCCACCGCTCACCCAGCCCTCACAAACTCCACCCCAATCCAGCTCTCCCACGGGAGTGAGTCTCACCCCTGCACCTCATCTGTCCCCTGACAGGGCACAATCCCTGCCTCACAGACTAACAGGACTGGCTCACTTTATGGTTCAGGGTGTGCAACCATAAAGACCGTAACCACCCCGCCTGGGCCTCCAAACCAAGCCTCGCCCTCACCGGCCAGCTGCTGCTGCTGCTGCTGGGCCTTCTCAGCATCTGCCCGGAGACTGGCGTGGCTGGTCTGCGAGCGGCAGAGCTCCCGGCTGACCTCGTCCAGGCGCTTCTGCAGGGCCTCCTCACTCTCCTTGTGAGACGCCTGGGGAGTGGGCAGAGGGAAAAGGGCCATGAGGATACAAAAGGGAGGCCAGACCCTCAGCTAGCTCTGAGGTCACACAGAACACCCTCCCATCCACCCGATGACCTTTATAAAACCCGCCTGAATTTCTCAAGTCAGTTCATCCATGGGTAAAGCCAGGAGCCCATGCCCACCTAGCCCTTGAAGAGCTGGCTCAGGGTGAAGGAACCTCAGGTGAAAAATAGTCACAAAAAGGAAAAACCCCATTCTCATTTCAGCATGGCACAGAGATGCTTCCTACAACAGAAACCCCTAGTCTAACGTGGAGATTTCCTGAGTGGGCCTTTGTACAGATCACATTTACTGAGCTCTTTTTCTGTGCAAGGCACTGTTCATGTGCCACATGGTTAATCCTCAGCCACCGAAGACAGGTACTACTGTCTTGCCTATGTTACAGATGGGGAATCCAAGGCTCTGAAAGCCCATAGCAGGCACCAAGGGCCTCAATGTCAACACCATGCCCTGGTCTCCCTCACCACCAGTGGCCAGCCACTCCCAGAATTTTTGGTATCAAGAAGGGAAAGAATGGACCCCTTGGTGTGGCCCGAGGCTGAAAACAGTGCCTGAGGCCTGAAAGGGCAGGAGCTGCTCAGAGTCTGGGGTTTACTGACAAGAGCCAGGCCCAGGCCTTGGCCCCAGGATCCTTAGAAATGGCACATGGAATGGCACCTGGTCACTAGGGCAGTGGTTATAGCACCAGACCATCTGGGAGCCTTTAAAACAGTCACAGCCATTCCTGCCCAGGTGGCTCTGATTTCATTCATCTGGGTGGATCAGAACCACCAATTACCCACCTTGCTTTCACCTGAACAATCCAAACCATGTTGATTTGTCCATATGCCTTTTTAGTCTTTTGTACACAAACAATTTTGAGTGTCATTCTAGACCAGGGGTGGGCAAACTTTTTGACTTGAGGGCCACAATGGGTTCTTAAACTGGACCGGAGGGCCGGAACAAAAGCGTGGATGGAGTGTTTGTGTGTACTAATATAAATTCAAAGTAAACATCATTACATAAAAGGGTACGGTCTTTTTTTTTTTTTAGTTTTATTCATTTCAAGCAGGCCGTAGTTTGCCCACGGCTGTTCTAGTCCCTTCCACAAGGCAGCCCCAATGCCCCTTGTGCTACCGCCTAGCTTTAATGACTGGGCAGAAAGTGGACTCAATGCCCTTCGGGATGGCAGGATTTTCTTGTTAACCAGAAAAGTTCAATGAAAAGCAGGCACAATGTCAAGGCTCCCCACACCCTGTCACCCTGCCCCGAAACAGGCCAGCTGGGGGGCCACACTAGCTGTTGCCCAGGACACTTTGGGAACAGGGGGACTGACAAACTTCCTCTGGCGAAAGGGCATCCTCCGGGGAAATCAGAGCTTCCAGGCCACATCTAGAGGCTGGGAAGGAAGAACCCTCCCCGAGCCTTGAAGCCAGAGCTGCTGACGTTAGTCTGGATGGCTATGGCCAGAGCTGCGGTACCAGAAGTGGCAAAAAGTGTGGGAGAACAAACAGCTCTGAGGCTCGACGTGGAGGTTGAAATCTTGCCTCTGTGTGAACTTGGGGTAGGTGCTTAACTTCTCCATGCCTTGAATTTCCTATGGGTAAATTCCAGATAGTAATAGAACCTACCTCACAGGGTTCCAATAAGAATTAGCTAAGTTAATGCTTATAAAGTGCTTAGAACAATATGTAGCCCATAGAACGAATCCACTTGAAGCTAGCAAGCTATCACTATTACTCATGAGGCCAGGGTTGAGGGTTCCAGTTCCCGTCCTGCCTGAGTCTCCAGCTGTCAGTCACGGCTGGAAGGACTCTGTGTGGCTGGGCAGCCCTGGCCCGTCCCTGCTACTCAGACCGGCTTGGTGGGTGGGGTGAACAATGCACTGAAGTGGCTGCCACTGTGACTCACCTGCAGCTGCAAGACCTGCTTCTCGAAGGCAGCTGCTTTGGCCTCCAGAGCCTTCCGCTGCTGCTCCTCTTGCCGTGCTGTCTCTGACCTCTCCGCCAGGTCCTTGCTCACCTTGCTGAGCTCCTGCCGGAGCTTGGCCAGCTCCGCGTTCTGCCTGCAAGACAGTCACCAGCCCCCAACTGACAGACAGAAGAGGGCTCGAGTCAGCTCTTGCCAGCCCTGAGAGCTGCCCCTGGCTGACTGGGACCGTGATATGAGCCCTCCCTCTGGGCCACCTGCTCTTTCCTAAGTAGCTGCCTGAATCTTGGAGCCCCTCTTGCATTATCAGCCAGATGGGGTTTTACCAGCATGGTGTGTGGACCAGAGAGAGCGAAGAGCAAAATGTGCACTAAAAGATCCCACAGGCGCCCCTCCCAGACACCTGGGAATTCAGATAGAAAAAGGTAAGACACAATTTTCCTCATTGCTAACGAGGGTCCAAACAAGCCCTGGGATGCAGGCTGCCTTGCTGGACCCCTGCACGGCTCAGGGCAGCAGCCCATTGGAGTCCTGTTTCACTGGAGGCCACCCGAAGCGGGAAGCTGAGGCCCTTCACAGAACAGAGCTCTCAATACCGCATAAAAGGTGGGTCTCAGGACCAGGGAGAAGTTCAAGAGGGAGGGAAGGAGACGTGGTTAACAGGAAAAAAGGGGGCAGGCCAACACCTGCCTTTCCTAGTGTGAAGAGGTCATCAGCATGCAGTCCTCCTTCACTAGACAGTTTTTCAAGACAGGACCGACGGTCCAGCCAAGGGACAGACCAGACAAGACTGTCCACAAGCGTGGGAGGCAGGAAACCTGACCAAGACCAGCTCTGTCTGCTGCTGGGGGTGAGAGGGTCCCACCTCTGGACTTGGGTTTCCCCATCTGAACTAGGGAGGCCATCCAAAGCCCTCTGCGGGCCGTCAGCTCAGCACCAAGATCCAAGACTGGAGAGCTCACGGGAACTGCTAGACTCCAGGACCCTTGATGAAGGTGGGCGGCTGGGTGGGCAGCTCCTTGGGACTGATATGCAGCTAGGGAGGGGCCTGGGAACACCCATCCATATGGTCAGATCTCCCACGAATTGACAGAGTCAGCAGCCGCCTCCTCAGGACCACGGGTCTCCATGCTTCGGAGCTTTCCCCAGGACAGAGGCCACAGCAAACTCTGCATGGGGAAGCCAGAATGCCCCTCCACCCCATGTTCACCTTCTGCTGTGGCTGCAGAGAAGAACCCATGGGCCAGGGTGGAGATGAGATGTGTACACACACACACACACACACACACACACACACACACACACACACCCAAAGGGGACCTCCAGAGAGAAGAAACCGGCCTGGGGAGGGTGGCCTTTGGCTTTCACTCCGTGCCAGGAGGCCCACCAGCAAAACAGGCGTGCGGGCACTGACATGCCTCCCTGGTCTAGATCCTGGGCCAACACTGTCCCCTGGACTTCCAGTTAAAACACCCACTGAGGGTGCCCGTGCTCTGCCTAAGTCAGTTCTCCTCTTGGCAAAAGGAAATGCTCTGGGGGCAACGCAGATCCCCAGAAAGTCCCTTCAGGATGCTTCAGGCCAAGAGGAGGCAAAGAAATGTGAATCAAAAGAAAATGCAGGGGCCTTCCTCCAAGAACATGGCTGAGACTCCGTACTGCCCGTTGGGGTCGCCCACTTGCTGTGGACTTGCCAGAACTTCAGCTCCCGAGAGGCCACGCGGAGATCAAGAACTCTGCTAAACAGGCCGGGCCGGTGTGCTGTGAAGCAATACTTGTCACCAATGCATCGAAAGCAAATGTCCCTCCAGCACAGACCTCGTTCCCCGTGGAGAATCAAGGCATTCAGGCCCACAGCGGATCCCTACAACACATCGAACTCTGAACTTGGACAATCCACTCAGCCTTGATACTCTAGGTCACAATCAGGAGTTTTTAAAAGCCTCGAATCAGGATGTTGTGAAGATAGACATGGAAATAGTATCTGCTCGTCCAGGAAAGCAGATGCTGGCACCAGCCAGGACCTGAGGGGCTCTTGATCACAGGGGCATGGGCAAGGGTGTGCTGGAGCTCACTCCTCCCTGCAGCCTGACCACAGGAGAGGATGCCAGCCATGCGCTGGAAGGCTCAGCTGCTCCGAACCAGGTAAGAGATGGAGGAGGAGGATGGAGCCTCAAATGGGGAGGTGCAGAAGTGCCCAGCAGCCCCAGATCCAGTAAGAACCTAGAGTGCACTTGCTGCAGCCTTGCAGGAGGCTCGGGGACCCTTCCCAGCTCCAGAGGCCCCCAGGGCTGTGCCGTTGCCAAGTCCGACTGGGAGCAGCACTGAGCTTACTTGCTTTCCACCTGGCTCGTCGCTTGGTTCAAGGCGTCCCTCAGGATGGAGTTCTCCTGCTGCAGGCGGGCCAGCTGTGTGTTGGGGCCATTCTCCAGCTGTTCCTGAAGTGTCCGGACCTAAAACCATTGATGGGTATCAGTGCTACTTGGCCTTACAGGGAGCTGACTTCTGGAGCCAGGTTAGTGAGATAACAGCCTGCAGACAAAACCCCCAAGGGCTCGCTTCCCCACATGAGGTGGACAGGACCCCTAAGAACAAGAGTCTGGAAACTCAACAGCTCTAGCATCAGGAGCTCAGGGCCAAGAGTGACCCCCCAACCACACACCTCCTCTCCCCTCTGAGGCTTCCAGGCAGCAAAGTGCTCAGTCCAGAGTACCAGACATGCTCCACACACTCTCAGCCTGAGGTCTGAGACAAAGGACACAGCCATGGTCACAGCCTAAAACTCCCCAGGAAGCCTGGGATCCTGCCTCTGGCCTCCTGTGCCCACCATGAGCAGAGCACAGGTTTGAGAAGATGAGGTCCAGGGCTCTGACTCTGCAGGCCAAGCTGGACACACCTCCCCTGGCCCCATTCCAGAGCCTTCTGCTTTAGGTGATTTTTCCAACCTCAAGTAGAAAAAGCAGAGTCAGCATTACTCTAGGATCACAGGGAGGCTGAGAACTTGACCCACAGGCACCCAGGAGACAGGACATAGGACTGGCTACTTGGGACCCAACTATTTTCAAAAAGAGCTCTTTAAAATGTATGTTACATTTTCCCAGTTAGTATCATTAAATATACAAGGTAGGCTGGCTGCCACTATCTGGCCAGATAAAAACAGTTGCTTCCTTCAAAAACAAACCAGATTCTATAGACCCACCCCCACCCCCGAGGGCACCCTCAACTGCCCTTTGCGACCACTCCAGCCCTCCTTGGCCCCACAGCACTGCTCACCTTGCCCTGTAGCTCTTGCACCTCCTTCATGTGATCCCGGTAGCTGGCCTGCATTCGGGCCTGCACAGCTGTCATCTCCTGATCCTTGGCCACCAGCTGCTTTTTCACCTTGGCCTCCCCAGCTGCTGCCTTTGCCTTTTCTGCCGCCAACTCCTGGAGAAAGCAGAGGGCCAGAGAGGCAGGGGCGGGAGCTTATCAGATGGGACTGAGATCGTTAGAACCCAGAGCATCAGCTGGGGCTAGGGCTGGGAGGAGCTTCCGAGCAGAGCACAAGGCCCCATCTCCTGAGTTCCGACAGATCCACGCCAGCCACAACAGACAGCAAGCAGGAGACAAGAGGTTACCAGAAAATCCTGCTGGCTTAACCAACTAAGGGCTGGATGTCAGGCCTTGGCCACAATGGATATGGACACCAGCAAGAGCTAAGCAAACAGTATTCTCTTCCTAGGCTCTACAGGGACACTCCAGCTCTGCTGGGATTACAACACTCCAGTTGGCATGGTCCCTGATATCCAGGCCCCAGAACGCCTACCTCTACTTGAGTACCTTTGTCAGGACTGACAGGCTCCAAGTCTGATGGCTGGGGTGGGGACACTGCCCGTCCAATCATGGCTGGGGAATCAGCCCCACTCCTGGAGGGCCTAGTCTGTTGTGGGCAACCACTCAGTCCTCCTTGGGGGAATGTCTGCTCTAGGCAGTGTCAGATGCCACAATGAACACAGGATGTTGGGCCTGGGGGCCCAGAGCCTTAGGCAGGGGCAGAGCACAGGGTGGGGAGGGCAGGCTGAGGGAGAAGAGCTGGCTGGGAACTGTTATCCCAGAAGGAATGGCAATGGACATAAGCCTTGTGGAATCACAGTGCGAGGGAGGGTCGATGAAATGGGCCTCTGGGAAGTGGGTGCTCTCCGTCCAGTGGGCCTTCAGCCAGAATAACAACTACTTGGTATGGCTCCAATTTGCCTGGGTGACTGGGATGTAAGTGTCTCATGAGATTCATAGCCCCATCTCTTCCCATTCTGGGCAATGAAACAGAGAAATGGGAAATCCTCTCCTTTCTCCAGTCCAGGGCTGCCAGGGAGACCCATCCCAAAGGGCCAGAGTGTCCCTCCTGTCTGAGATGGGTGAGAATTGGAGGCAAGGCGAGGAGCTGGGTGCACAAGGGGGGAGGGGCACTGGGTTCCAGGGCTGCTCTGTGTGGTTGGGGTTCCCTAGAAACACCTGGGACCCACTGGCCCTACTTTTCAAAGACAATCCTCCTCCTGGCTCCACCAGGGAGAGAACCCACAGGGACATGAGGTCCAGACTCAGGAACGATTCACTGATTACCCACAGAAATGGGAGGAGAGGCTGACACTGTGTGCCCGCCCTGGGACAGACAGGTGTCTCATTCAAGTCTCTCAGTAAGGTGAGGATCTTTTTTTTTAATATATATTTTATTTATTTTTTACAGAGAGGAAGGGAGAGGGATAGAGAGTTAGAAACATCGATGAGAGAGGAACATCGATCAGCTGCCTCCTGCACACTCCCCACTAGGAATGTGGCCGCAACCAAAGTACATGCCCTTGACCGGAATCGAACCCGGGACCCCTTCGTCCGCAGGCCGACGCTCTATCCGCTGAGCCAAACCGGTCAGGGCAAGGTGAGGATCTTGATCCCCAGGTTAAAGTCGAGCTCACTGACCCTTGGGAAGATGTTGTTCTAGGCTGGGGAGCAGCTGTAAGTAGCAGAGGTGGTCTGGAACCTGGGACTGTGAGTCCACAAGGGTCCCAGAAAGTGGGAGAAAAGAAAAGTTGCCCCACTCCTCTGGCTGGCCCGGCACCTCTAAAGCACGGCAGGGCAACTTTGTGGGAATTCAAAGCTTCACCAAGCTTCCTCTAATATACATGACCGTGCCAGCTCCCCCAGCAAAACTCCACACACTAGCAACACGGTGACGCCTTCTAGTACAGGATCCAGGCTTGGAAGAAACCAAAGCTCAGAGAGACCCTGGAGTGCCCATAGCCACACCAGAAGCAGGTGGAGCAGCCACATTGGATCATCCTCCGCCCACCTCTGCTGTCCACAACTAATGGACACCCAGAGGCTGGCACTGAGCATCTGTCTAGGGCAGTGATGGCGAACCTATGACACGCGTGTCAGAGGTGACACGCAAACTCATTTTTTTGGTTAATTTTTCTTTGTTAAATGACCTTTAAATATATAAAATAAATATCAAAAATATGTCTTTGTTTTACTATGGTTGCAAATATCAAAAAATTTCTATATGTGATAGAGCACCAGAGTTAAGTTAGGGTTTTTCAAAATGCTGACACACCGAGCTCAAAAGGTTCGCCATCACTGGTCTAGGGACAGCCTTCCCCACGCTGGGCAGGACTCATGCAATTCCAGGCATCTAGCTGGGATCCCAAGGCCAGCAGAATCTAATGGGATTTCCCTTCCTTTAGCCTCTGGGCTTTTTTAAAGGGCAGAGAAAGGCCAGCTTTTCCTCAGGGCTTTTGTTTAGCCCTCCTTGGCTTTGTTTTCTCCTAGGAGCTCAGAATCCCAGGATTCCTCTGGTCACATTCTAAATTCAGTTGCAAAGGTCAGATTCATTTTCCTGAAATGGATCCCCAGTGGTGCTGGGGACTGGAGGACTGGGGCCCAGTTTTCTTTGACTGGGCTGGGCGTGGAGGCTTGGCACCAGCACAAACACTGCTGGCTCAGAAACGGCACTCTGCTCCGTCCGGGAGTAGCCCTGCTTGGTGTGAGCTTCCGAAGCCTGGTGAGGCGTGGACAGCAAGAATACCTCCCACTCCATCCCTGGGAGCACGCCACCCTGAGGGTCTTCTTGACGGCATGACGCTAGGTTAGGGGTGGGCAAACTTTTTGACTCGAGGGCCACAGTGGGTTCTTAAACTGGATCGGAGGGCCGGAACAAAAGCATAGATGGAGTGTTTGTGTGAACTAGTATAAATTCAAAGTAAACATCATTACATAAAAGGGTACAGTCTTTTTTTTTTTTTTTAGTTTTATTCATTTCAAACGGGCCGGATCCGGCCCGCGGGCCATAGTTTGCCCGCGGCTGCGCTAGGCCCTATCTCCCAGGCTGAGAAAACACAGGATGGGGTCTAGTCCAGAGCTCTGCCTCAGGACAGAGGCCCCATGACAGGGCACCTGGAGCCTCAGAAGACTACAGCTAGAAAGATGGTTTTCCAGAGGGCTGCACCAAAGCCATGCGTGGCTCCTCAAACCCAGGCACAAGGCCAGAAGACTGTCAGAAGGCTAGGACAGAAGTCAAGGGTGCCTATGCCCGTTAAGTCCTGCAGCTGGTGCCTGAAATGGTCCCTGAGCCCAACTCTGCCGAGACTTCACCCATTTGTGAAGCATGGATCCATCACAGAAAACAATCCATGAGGAGAACAAAACACGTGGAGGGAACCAGATCCTTATGAGAGGAGAAATTCCACATTTCCCAAAACTTAGTTTCTCATATAACTTTCCTCAATGGTCCTGGGCTAGGAGACATGACAAGAATGAAATCAACACATCAGCTCTGCGCCAAACTCTCAACAGACAAATGCAGGAACCTGATGTCCATGGATTCCAGAAGCACAGGGAGGAAAGACGACAATTCCAAACCATCAGAGGCTGTATCTTCTTAGCTGGCTCAGGCCTCAGCAGCCACTTGCTGACAGGCGGCCTGCTAGGCTGAGCCAAGCAAGCTGGTTAGAGTCACCAGGGACAGATACAGTGGCACATGACTGCAATGGCAACCTCTGTGCTGAGACAAGAAACTGGGGGCTCCGGAAGGATTCCCGAGGGAGAGCAAATTGAGTCTTCCAGGATAGGGAAAAAATGCCCAGCCAGTTCAGCAATGAAGAGCATTTGAGGCTAATGGCAGAGCACAGAGTGCCTCGCAGGACCAGGTTAGCACTTGAGAGCCTGAGAGGACCTCCTTGGGCTGCAGGGAGGAGGATGTAGTCAGAGGAGGGAGGGCTGGATGCACCTCAGACATCTCCTCGCCTTGGAGCCAATGCCTGGATTCCTGGAGGGTGAGATGAGTAATGAAACCAAGGGCTGCACCCCTACATATCTTACAGGCCCCTGCAGCTGCAGCCAGGGAGATCTACCAGGGGAGGGCCAGACATATAATAGAACTGAGGAGAGTATCTGAAGATTAGCTGCCACTGTGGTTTTGGAGATCTCGTGAAGCAGCCACCACTGAGGGAGAGCAGTAAGTGTCCAGCACAAGGGGCAGTGTCTGAGGGGCCTCCTTCTGCACGATTCACTGACCCTCAGTGGCTGGAGACACCAGTGGTGGGGAAGAGATGCCACAGAGGCCAGCATCACCATCAGAGGTTGCACTTATTCACTCATCACACCTGTAGCCCTTCCTAAATTCAAGGTGGTAGGCACAAGGTACTAGCCAGGCAGCCCCATGCCAGCCAGCTGTGGGAACATTCACTCCTTTTTTTTCCTCACCTGAACCTTACTTTGGGGGTATCAACAAATTTTCACAGGCATTTCCCAGTTTGTCCAGTAAGAGGGTATGGAAGAACGGCTCCCCTAAACCATAGACACTTAACCAATGGTGTGCTGGTCAGCTAGCTCTTAGGGAGAGAGCTCTGATCTGTAGAGCTGGCTCACTTCCATGGTGTAAATGCTCCTGGCCTAGGGCATACTATGTCATGTCTACCAGGAAGAGACATGTGCAGTCAGTTCTTGGGTGCAGGGCAAATGGCTCCAGCCACCCTGCATTTAACCAACAACACAAGATGGACTTGTGTGAAGGCCACATATTGAGCCCCCCACACCTCCAACCTAAGCAGAAGCTACCAAGCTCTAGACCTGCCTTTTTTTTTCCTTCTCCTGGGCGGAGCATTAACCAAGAGTAACCAACCAAAAGCTCATCTTCTACTCCTGCCTTCCCGCCAAACTATGCCATTTGGCTCAAAGCCACATCCCTCCAATTTAGGACAGAAACTCAGGCTGCCTCACTTATGAGTTTTCTCAAATGAGCAGATGGAAGGTGCCCAGAGGAGGGGCTGCAGCCTAGACACTGTGGGGCACCCAGAGGCCCAGGCCACCCCCTGTACCTGTTGCACCGTTAAAGGAGGCAGAGAGCAGGGAGAGGGAGAGGGCAATGCTCAGCATTGTGCTGGCAAAACCTAGCCCATGGGCTGGGACACCAGAACTTTCTCCGCAGAGGAGGGAGAAGCCCCAGTGAGTTCTGACAGGGAGAGCAGCCCGTGCGCATGTGTCCTGACTCATCTCACTGCTGTTCACTGAGTACAAACGTCACACACCAGCCATCAGCTGACTCAGGAGCCAGGCTTTCCCTCAGGATTGCTCCACAGATAGCAGAAAAGGGAGAAAAGCAGCCCCTTCTGCCCCATGAAAACAATTATGGGTCAACTGCGCCCATCCTCCTTTTCAGGGTGTATACCCTAAAACGATGGCCCGTAACTGTGGGACAGGCCAATGACCCCATCTCACACTACCTAACAACCTGCGTTCCTAGTCCTGAGAAGGAAGCAGCCACCCCACGGAGCTCTGCAGGGGCCATACAGGCTGGTCTCGGGCTCCCACAGTCGCAGTGCGCGTTGGTTCAAGGGGCAGTTACATGGGCAGCCCCGAACGAGCCAGAGTCGGGAGGCAACCCCCAACCGAGGAGCAGCACTGCCACAGCCCAGGGGCTCTCAGGATGGGGCATGCGCTGGCCATACCTTATTGAGTTCCCTCAGTTTGCTCTTGGCAACAGCCGCGTCTTCCTGCTCTGTGGCCAGCAGCTTTTCCTTCTCTTCCAGCTGGCGTTTCAGAATCGCCACAGGGTCGCCCTTCTGAGTGGCCTGGAAATATCCACAGAGCCACATTAACAGAGGGTACAGATAATTTGGTTTGTCCCCCCAACCCAGCAGACTCTGACCCAGTGTCCTGATGAAGTGGGAGCAGGAACTTCAAGACTAGCAGGTTCCACCCTGACTCCAGACATTTCTGGGGAAAGCCCCCCCTCTCTCCTCCCCCCACCCCCCCTCCGCCTTAGACACCCAGTCTGTAGGGCCTCCAGAACCTCTGTGCTTAGAAGCTGTTTGGCAAAAGCACTGGATCTTTGAGGTAGTTTTCAGGAGCATAGCGTTTCCCATTAACTTGGGTCAATGGAGGCCAGGGCCTCTCCAATGGGGGCAGTGGCCACTGTTTCTGATTCAGTGCCTAGCCCTTAGGTTCTAGGTGCAGCCTGTAGGTCCCTGGCTGAGGCACAGAAGCCATGGGAGAGGAAGTGTATTCTGGGACAGTAGCCTGAGTGGAGTTCAGGCCTCTCTCCTTGGAGAAGCGAGGTCATCCTGACCTCCAGCCACTCACAGCCAGGAAACCTCCTTCCACACACACACCCCTCTCTATTCTCACTTGAGCGAGCAGCTCCCTGCGACTGCATGACACATAACAGTTCAGCAAGGGCCAGGAGTAGAGGAACCCCCACTGGCCTTTTAGGGAACCCCCCAACATCTCTAACCACTAAGTTGCCACAAAATTCACAATCAAAATTACCTACAATTCCAACTCTGATTAAGGAATAAATAAATAAATTTGTGCCATGCAGCATTTCCTGGTGGCACCTCATTCACCAAGGTACCAGAGGGTGGGTGCCAGCATCTGAACTGGCCCCCAACAGCAGGAGGGAAGGTGCTTCTGGTTCCATCACAAGGTTCCCTCACTCAGTGTGCCCCTACACATATTCCTTCCTGCACCCAGAGCCCTAGCCACAAACCAGCTGGGCCCCCGCTCGTGTGTTGCACCCCCAGTCCCTTGGAACTCAGAGTGCTGCCCTGGCTCTTTATGTTTCAGTGGCCCAGCCATGGCTGGGCTGTAGCTGAATCCAAAGGATCTGCAGGGTAATTCCTGCAGCTTCTGCTTGGAAAAGGGCAACAGGGTTCTGCCGAGAAAGGTGAGTGGAGGCTGTTCCCTGTGCAGTTGGCAAGCCAGGTGTGGCCACCCCAGGACCAGGTAGCCACTACAATTCACAGGTCCCTGAGAGGGAGGGGGGAAGGCCAGCTGCAGAGGCCATTACACGCAGGCAGGAGAGTGTGGGCCCACCTTATGCCAGGTGTCCTGAATGACACCAGCCTTCTCAGACAGGATCTCAATTAGCCGCTGGGCCTCACCCTCGTTGAACACCATGCTTCCAACCGTGGAGACCAGCGTCTTGTAGGGGAGGCAGAGAGGACTGTCGGTGTCCAGGGACCCTGTGCAGAAGGAAGGAGCAAGGACTTACACTCAGACAGGAGCAACCAAGCCAGTCAAGAGCCAAAGATTCTGTCCAGCTGCCTGGGGTGTGGCTTCTTAACTTAGGTCCCAACAAACTCATCGTAAGTTGAAAACATCGGAAGTCAAAATGCATTTAATACACCTAACCTACTGAACAGCTTAGCCTAGCTGACCTTACACGTGCTCAGAACACTTACATTAGCCCCAAAGTCATGGGGCTATTTTATAATACTGTTGACTATCGCTATCGTCCAGCCAACATGACTCAGTGGTTAAGTTTCGACATATGAACCAGTTCACGGTTTGAATCCTGGTCAGGACACTCGCCCGGTTGTGAGCTCAATCCCCAGTGTGGGGTGTGCAAGAGGCAGCCCATCAATGATTCTCTCATCATTGATGTTTCTCTCTCTCTCTCTCTCCCTTTCTCTCTGAAAGAAAAATATTTAAAAAAAAATAAAGTGTTGACTATCTCATGCAATTTATTATATGTATCGCTTTCAAGTCACTGCAAAAGTGAAAGACTGTAGGTGGAACCAGTGTCAGTCGGGGACCATCTGCACTCAGAAATGGAATAAACTGAGGGCCCTGCACATGCTTCCTGACTGTCCAAAGACAGCCGACGGAGAAGTCCCCAATAAAGAAAAGTAGAGTTTTCCTAGGTTGGGGGAGATACCCCCACCCTTATCATCAAAATAAGCAGAGTTAATCAAGACAAAGGTGCTTTTTCTTTCTTTCTCAGACAGAATTGGTCTTTTTTCCCACTTTTTCTAAAACAGCTCAGCAAGACTCACCCCCTGCATGACTAAGCCCTATGGCCCTGCAGGTCCTGACTGACCAGTGAGCCCACCATTCCCCACAAACACAGATGCCAATAGCCACACCCATGGGAGAAGCATGGGAAGCAAAAGGCCCATGTCTCCAAGGTTGCTCTGAGGTCCCAGGGAAAAGGGGGCTGCTCCCACGCAGTCAGGCTCAAACACAATTTCCCATTCCCCTGGATGAAGCTCAGGGACGCTTTAGGAGGAAGGCTGGGCTCGGTTCTTGCAGAAGGGCCTGCCCACGCCTCAGTCCATTAGTGACTCTGAAGGAGACAGAGCCATTTGCCAAAAACCAATGGTCACTTCTGAAACACTCCTGGTGCCACCCCCCCAAAAAAACTTTGCTCTCATCGCAGACTCTCACAGAAAAAAGGGGTGAACCAAGATGCCCCAACTGGCAGGAGCCCTGCATGAAATGCTCAGGCAATTCCTTATGCTGAGGTTCAAATCTGCCCTTTAGCTGAATGACAGGGCCAAAAATGAGCTGAAACCAAGAAAACAGGCTAACCTGTGTGGCCCCTTCAGCTAAGCCCACCCTGAGGACAATGAATGGAGAAGGTTTCCATAGCAACCCCAAATTCTCTGGCTTATCATAATATTTTCATCACAAGTCAAAGCATTTAGCATGATACCTTAATAAGGAGTATGTGGGACATGGGCGAGCTGGTTGCTATGAGCACCTTCATTTTTGCGCTTCTTACCTTGGTGAACCTTGAGATTAGAAATAACCATGGTGACGTTAAAGGCCTAAGAGCTCAAGGGTGCCATGAAAATGGGTTGGGGGGAGTGGGAGAGGAAGCATGTCCCCTTCAACCTTCTGTCTTTTCATTGAAATGTATATAAAATAAGGAATAATTTTAATGCAACTTATGAACACTAGAAAAAAACTGAGTACAGCTAGACCAAAAGAAAATAAAAACCACTCTCTAGTTCACTACTGGGAGAAAATCCCACTGTTAGCCTTTTAGTTTACGGGCTTCCTACTTTCCCCTCTCCGCCTGTAGGCGGATGTTTACTGCCAGTGTTTTCCCGAAGGAGGAGGACCACTCGTTTCACAGATACCCCTGAAGCAAGGCTAGGCAGGCCAGCCTCTCTGAAGCCGAGCACCGCACAATTTCCTGTCCTCACTCAGAAAGGTCTACTCCTGTACTGTCTGGTACACTGGCCACCAACCAAGTGGGGGTACACCATGGATTTTCAAAAACTTCATAAAAAGAAGTTAAATACCTGTCATAACTTCTTTATATTGATTGTATGTTATAATTATAATGTTTTGGGTAAACTGGGTTAAATAAAATATGTCATTAAAATGAATTACATCATTAAAATGAATTACATTTGTTTCTTGTTTGCCTTTTTTAATGTGACTACCAGGAAGGTTTAAATTCCCTATGTGGCGCACACATGTGGCTCACACTGTTTCTACTAGATAGGCCAGTTTGCTCCTTTCCAGCCCTAGGGACCCCCAAAGCACTCCCTACTGAAATCCTGGCAGCCTCCACCCCCATAGGGGCCTCAGACTAGAGGCTTGGGCCTCTCTTGAAAGCTCTCCTTGAAGACCATGCTTCTAGACTCCTAAAGCCCTGAGAGCGTTGCTGGGGTGAAGGGGACATCAAGATAATGCAGCTACACTTCACTGTGAAATGTCATTTCCTTCACAGGCGTCAATCACCCCAGTGGTCTCGACAATGTGCAATCCCTCCTGAAGGTCTAGGAGACACGGTCCCTAAGACACCCAGTCCATAAACCATTTCTGAGATTACTCTGTAAATGTGTCATTCTAATACATCTTTAATAAAACTTAATAATGTAATTGTATTATTTTATTAGCTATAATAATAAACAGTAATAAAAACTTGTAACAAGTGAAACAATCCAAAGCTACATACAGCAACACTTAATTCTCTCCTGCCCACTCCCCTCACAGAAACTTGCATGGCCTTCTTCATCCTCATACAAACACTACCTTTTACATTATTTTTAGAAAGCAATAACCTAACAATTTTTCATTAAGTCTTTTAGGTAAGAATGGTGCCATCTCTATGCTTCCTAAATCAGAGAAGTAAAACTAAAAGAAAAAGGAACTAGAATTTCTGAATATTTGTGGGGGTCACATTTATTTCTGAGTTTCAGATCCTCTCGCCATATCAGCAGCACTAAGCCCTCCTTGAGAGAGACAGGCACACTGACTCCATCAGCAAACAGCATACTAACAGGAGTTAATACACGCCTGACTCCAGCAAATACTCCGAAATCTAGAAATAATCCTTGGTATTATGAAATCTTAAGGCACTAAAATAAATTTGTCAAAGATTCAACATCTACTAGTAATCTGTCAAACCACAGATTTCATAAAGACCAGGAGGCAGTGACATCGCGTGAGATCAGTTCACTCAGGGCCTGCTCCTGTAGCTAATGTTTTGCCTACCTTGGTGAGTCTGAAATACCAGGAACAGGACAGGGAGGCCTAGGGGAGGAATGAGGCAGCAGGAGAACAGAGTGGAGAGGCAGCGCCCCACTGCTCTAGAATACTCCAGACGCCTGTTTGGCAGGGGTGGGACAGGCCTGGGCTCAGGGGAAGCCTCTTCTGAGCAGGGTGGCCTTGGGCATGGTTCTTCAGCTCCAGGTGATAGACCTCATGGTCTGAACCAGAAGCCTCAGAGCTGCGGGCTTGTTTAGAGAGCTAGCTGGACAGGAGATTTTTATATGCTGTCTCCTGGCCTTCATTTAGCTAACTCAATGAAAAACAGATAAAGAAAACCACTGTGGAGCTGAACAAACTTATCCATGGGCCAAGGCCAGCCTTTAGGTCACCTCTGACCTTGGGCAGAGGCACCATGGTCAGAACAAGGCCCCGGGGGGCCTGGGCTCGAATTCCAGCCCTGCTCCTTCCTGCCTGCTCACCCTGGACAGGTGGCTTCACCTCTCTCTGCCTGTTTCCTCACCAGTGACACATGGATAGCAACTGATCCTCCTTCACAGCCTCGCTACAATGTGCTTGAACAATGCCTGGCACAGGGTAAGGCACTGACAAATCTACCCACACGGCCACCTTCAAGCCCATCACAGGAGAAATCGCAGACCCAGACCCTCCCGGAATAGACAGCGCTCCTAGGGAGGAGCTCAGGGTGGCTGAAGCAATTCTGCCCTTTCTCCTACTCCCATCAATGGGATGGAAGTCATACAAAAGTGGTGCCCAAAATACCTCTGTGGACAGAGAACCACAGCCTGTGGACCCTCTGGCTCCTGCCTTGTACCACTGTTCTCACTCAGTAGGTTAAAGGAGCAGCACATACAAGCAAGGAGCCATATGCCTCCCTGGCTCTCAGCTCTGATAATGCACATAACGCTTCAAATTCCAAAACTTAAGCTCCCTTTTGTGACCACGTGGGAGGCTCAATCACCTAAAATTAAACTTGTCTTGCAAAAAAGGCACCCAGGAATCTCTCTCAACTGGGGTCCTCAGGAAAATTTTCTCTCTGCTTGCATAGTTACGAGGCTCCCCCAGTCATCAGGTTCCAGCCAAAGGGGACCCATTGGGTTCCACAGCCCAGCAGTTTCAGCATCAGCCCCTTCAGGGTGCAGTCACTGGAACACTCCTGGCACTGCTCACACTCAGCTTACTCAACCAACAAGGAGGGCGCCGGGACCTCTCCAGTAACTGCATCTGAGTTTGAGACAGCTGGCGATCAATGAGAGATTATTACCACAGCCCTGCCACGGGCTCCACCTCAACTCCAGCTGCTGTTGCAGGTGCCTGGCAGTCCTCCCTAGGGCAGGCAGATTCAGGTGGTCTTCATGCACAAAGTATGGACCTATGTGTACCCCAGCAGTCTACAGAAGGCTAGGCCTAGTTAGGTAAGTTGGGTTGAAAGTGCCAGCTAAGACAGGTGGAGGAGACACAGGACACATGACAATCATGCAGCAGAGCCACACCAAAGGAACGCGGGACTGTGTGCGTCACTGCAGAAGCAACTATGGCAGCAACACCAGAAAGGCTTTTAAACTGAGGATGCTTGAGCCAAACACTGCTGAGTAAGGAGAAGGCAAGGGCGGGGGCTTCAGCAAGGAGAGCAGCACAGGACAGGCACAGAGCTTGCAAGGGGCCTTACTGGTCAGAGCGAGGATGTGAGGCCAGGGTAAGCCCAAGTCTTCATAGGCCCCAGGAATCCAGACTTTATTCCACAGGCAAGGAGCAACGTCTAAAAGGGAGCAAGGTTTGCATTTGGGAAAAATTATTCCAGGACACGCAGTGGGACAAGGCTGGAGGCAGGCAGATCAAGGAAAAGCCCACGCCTGAGAGTACAGAATGCAGAACTGTTGGGATACAGGCCCTGTGTCAACTCAGGGTCTCGAGAGCAAAACCTGCCACAGGGGTGTGTGGTTTTAGGAGTTGGGGGCGAACACCAATGGAAAAGACACTCATTTTCTCAGGAAATGTCTGGAGTACTCTGAAGGCCTCAGACACACAAATGCAGGCAGAATGGCTGCTGCCTCCGGACACTGCACTGTCCTTCCAACAGAAAGCCAGACACCAACCTCAGGGTGCCTTCTAGGTTGACATCCCCAATCACCTGAGCCAAACTCCAGTCAAAAGCCCCAGGATCCCAGGAAGGGCTACCCTGCAACTCCTTGAAGCCCAACACTACACAAGCAATCATCTCATTTAGAGATGGACAAGCCCCTGACTCCTGCTGACCCCTAGTCCAGAGGGCATCTCCCTGAATCACAGAAGCTGGCAGGTGGGGACATCCATCTCTATAAATGAGAAACTAGGGCCAGCATTGCTGCTGGCCTCCCGACTACGCAGAAGGCAATTCATTGACAGAGAAGGGTCTCCCTGGGCTTGTGGGAAAGTGACCCTCATGGGCCCTGGATGAAAGATCCCTCAAATGCAGCAGCAGGAGCACCTGCAGGCCCTGCAGTCCTCATCAGTCCGTACCCCAGAGGTGGCTGGCCCTGTGCAGACTCCAAGCCCAGCACTTGCAGGGACTTGTCTGTCCTCATGACCGGATGCACTCAACCTGACTGCCATGGACATTAAAATCTGGTGTTTTAATTGCACTGGAATGAAGTACAAATAATGTCAACAGCAATGCTATTTGGACCTTTGAATCGGGCTTTTTTGTTTGGTTGGAGAAAAAGTAATCTTAACTGGGAAATTGGGCTCAATGATGTCTAATGGAATGTTTAAAAAATCCTATGAATTGCATGACTATTTCCCCCCTCAAATTTCAAAAAAATCAACTTCATATCTGAAACATGAATGCCACCTACAGCTTCTCTAAGACATGGCGTACCACACTGACACTTGGCTTGCTTCCCGAGACACTTTTGTTCTTTTTAAAAAAAAAAAGTTGAATTTGAACAACTAAGAAAAAGTGAATAAAGGCTCAAAGCTCCACAGACACTTATTGAGCTTCAGACTCTGAAAAAGTTAAAGTTCAAAAGAAAGACAGAACCTAGAGACAGAACCTAGCGAGAGAACATGGCAAAAAATCCTGGACAGAACCTGGCGACCGAACTTGGCTGGAGAACCTGGACAGAACCTGGCTGGAGAACCTAGTGAGGGAACATGGCTACAGAACCTGGCTGGAGAACCTGCCTGTAGATCCTAATCAGAACTTCGCTGGAGATCCTGACCAGAACTTGGCTAGAGATCCTGGCTAGGCTGCTGATCAACTGAACGCTGTCTCTGTGTCATTTCTTCTTCACCGACTCCGTCCACACCTTTGGGGACCCCTGGACCTGCTTGGGTTGGACCCCAGCATGCTATGATATAAAATATAGAAGGCTAAGAAAGAATACTTCCAGAAAGATTAAATTTAAATTTTACATGGAATTCACAGATGATTTCATCAAAATCATCACCTTTGAATGAAATTGAAGGATACATTAGTAGCAAATGTAGGAGTGGGTGATGAAGAGATTGAGTAAAATAGCACCACCATATTTGACTGAAGATATAGAGAGACCGGAACTAGACTGTGTAAGGCCTTCTGTATGTGTGTTCAAGATTGGGGATTTTTATGTTAAGAATAATAGGAAGTCACTAAAGAGCTTTTAGCATCTAAATTTGTGGAAACAAATACTAAATATCAGATGCACCTAACCTTTTTTCTTTATAGTAACTCATTGCACAGACATTGTTTGGCTTATGGTATCTATGGCAAGTCATATATTTATAGGATCTCTTAGTTAAAAATGCATGAGACTTCATACATGCATGAATTTATGAAGATGTAATTTAAAGAAATTATTTTATGTCTCTTATAAACAGTAATAGACAATTTGTAGTAAAGTAAATGGTGTCCAATTGAGACTACTGTATTTGTTTTGTGCCTTTATAATCCCTGGCTCACTGATGATTATCACAAGATGAAATATTAAAGGTGTCTTCCTTATCGTCAAAAAAACAAACAAACAAACAAAAAAACAAACAAAAGAAAGAGTATGAAACTTACTCTCAATACACATCTGTCTGTGCCTCAGCCCTAAGGTGGAGGGCACAGATGGAGGCCCAAGCTCCAGCTCTGATCCCTGCCCTAGCATTTACTGGCTGCATGATTTCTGGTTAGTTTAAAAACAGAGCTGAGCTTTGGTTTCTGTTCTTGTAAAACAGGTAAAAATACAAATCCACCTTTCAGAATGTTAGGGGGATACATCTATGGAGAAGAGTTTCATAAACCATGCACCTAATGGTGTCACATTCCCAGTGGTGACCCAGCACCAGGCCTCAGACACAGTGAGTTCACAGCACAAAGGGCAGCATGGGGGGAAGGGAGGTGGAACTGGAGGAAGGAAGGGGTGGTGTTCTTATCAAGTTACACAGTTGAAGATGAGGCCCCTGCTAAGCTACAGACACCTTAAGTTTTTCTGGTAGGTCTGAAAATTTCTCCGCATCTCCCTTGACCTCTGGTGACCCCTGCCCCATTTATTAGGTTATAGAACATGATCCTATTTGCATTTCCACCTGCTCTGGCAGAGGGTGAAGCAGCCCCTTGAGGCCTGGCACAACATGCAGCTGCCAGACCCCCCAGGACACTGCCAGGTTTGTAAATGCAGGACACACCTTACAACATTCTTCTTAGCTCAGTTTATGACCATTTACTGGGTACCCAAGGCTGGGACAGGCATGAGAAAAACTGGCCACTTTCTTTCCTCCACCTGGCCCCCCTAAAAGAGCAAGGACTTCTTTCTGCTGCTCAGAGGATACTCAGGGGACCTCTGGTCAGGGCTGCACTGCCTCACAGCACCTGAAAGGACAGGGGTTCTGCTTGGTACAATAAGGTCGTTTATTTGACTCAGACAAATAATGGACTTTTTGTTTCTTTTCTATTTAAAAAGTAATACCTACATGTTACAGAAAAACTGGGAAATGCAGAAGGGTGAAGCTATTAAGATTTACCCATAATCCTGTCCCCCAAAGATGGCCTCTTTCTCCAACATGGGCTGCGTGTGTCTGAAAACATGGTCATCATGGGGTTATAAATACCTATGTCTCCTGGAGGGTGGCTGGGCTTGCCTGGGCCCTGTCGTGGTGGCCTTCTGGCCCCAGAGTAAACCTTATGCATCTGCAGATGGGGAGCGTGTCAGGCATAAAGCCATCCTAGGGAAGAGGGCCAGGCCCTGGCTTAGCCTCGCTCAGCTTCTGCTCCAAGCGAACCAAGCTCCAGCGGAAGCCCGGTATTCTAAAGGGCATCTAAATGTGGAGTTTCCTGAACGAGCACCCTGTACTTCCCAAGACCAAATCTTTGGCTTATCCAGGGTCCAGGCCCACACTGTACTAATCTGGACCTACCTCCAGGTCATGGCACTGATAGCTCTCCTAAAAGGGTAATGCTAACATGCCCATTAGTACACGCTAGGTGCAGGCAGGCAGGCCAGCATGTTGTGCAGACAAGGACTGTGTTTGAGGACAAAAATAGATTAAAAAAAAAACCACCACCACATACACACACTTCCTGTGAGAGACATGGCTTTCGTAATAGGTACTGCACACAAATGCTGAGGTAACAATCAGAGAATGAACCAGCAGAGGCCACACGGCACTGCAAACACTTAGAAGCTTCAGTTCTGGGAAATTTCCACTTTCTCTTTGGTACCATGAATTCCCTTTTCCAAACACTGAGACAAGAGCCCATGCCTTTTGTTTCATAAGCAAGGATTTTCTCCGTGTTCCACACCTGGGTGTATGATGCTCCCCGGAAAATGTCACCATTTCCATAGTACCACATGAGCAGTAAAATCAGTCGGAGGGCGCTGGAAACACTCATGTGGGTCTCTTGCACTCTGCAACAAGGGTAAATCGTGGAATGTGTTTGAAGAATGATGCTGTACTGTCTTCCTAAAAGGGGACCTACCTTTTGACTTAGCGATCACATATCTAGGAATTTACTTTCTACAGAGAGATACTCACACATCATATATACATCACTGCAGCATTAATTTTAGCAACAACAGAAAACACTGCACACTACTTAATGTCATTTAAACAAATCGTGATACATTCATGCTACGGAAAGTAGCAGCCCTGCAGAACATGGCACTACTACACTTATAAGTAAAGAAAGCCAGTTCCAAAGCTGTGTGCACTGTGGGCCCCAGCTGTGCATTTGGTGTGATGAGCAGAGTATACCCGGGGATCCCCCTGGGAAATGGATGGTAAATGGGATGGAGTAGGAAGGAACATTAACTTTTTACCTTCTATGGTTTTATACTGCTTGAACTGTGTTTGCTGGAAGCACATATTTATACAATAATGAATGTTAAAAAGCAGGGATTAGGAAGGCAGTGTTCACTGTCAAATCCAGCCACAGACAAGTGGTAAAAGCTGTCACATGGCCTTGATTTGCTCTTGTAGGAAAATTAGATCAGAAGTTCTGGAAAAGTTCCAAGTTGGACTTGCAGAAGTGTGTCCTGTGCCTGCACCCACATCTGCTGGGCTTCCCTCTGGGCACCTGTCAGTGAGGGCCCCACCTCGTGATGACTAAAGAAGCAACCCTGTTTCTGGTGGACCCCAGCTCTGGGGCAGGTTTTGCCACTGATCTGTCACGTGTCATGGCCAGCCGCAGCCTCTGTGATCTCATTCGTTACGGAGGACAACGGGAGTTCACCCCCACCCCTACTCCGGACGCAGGCAGGCAGACAGAACAAAGCAGAAAGGAGCTGCATGGCACCAATAGAGGGTTGCAAAGACATGTTTGTTTTTACAGAGTCACCTGTAAGGTGACCCAAGAGACCACCACCCTCCTAAGGACTCCAATTTAGAGCAGTGCTGTATAAAAGAAGCTACTGTGCTGATGCCGACGTTGTTCTTCATCTGCACTGCCCAAAAGGGCAGCTGCTGGCCACATGTGACTACTGAGGATTCGGAATGTGGTTAGCGTAACAGAATCTTTCACTTCATTACTTTTGACTGACTTGAATGTTTTTACACGGATGGCCCCATGTGACTAGCAGCTTCCCTAGTGGACAACACTGCCCTAGACTCTAGTTCTTCACTGCCCATGGTCAAAAATCTCATGGCCCTGGAACCCTCCTCCACCTGAGTCAGTCTCCTCGATTTGGAGTTAGAAATACCTTCCTGGCCTGCTCTACACCAGTGATAAAGAACCTATTCCCCAAGTACCTCCCCATGGTCATCAGGCCACCTCTCCCCCACCAAGGTCATTCTCCAGGTCCCTGAGTTTCTGGACACCGAGGGCCAGCCAGCCCCCCCAGAGTTGTATCCACAGTTCTCTTCTCTAGGGCATGCATAGCCTTGGAGAGGCTGGAGGTGGAAAAACCCTGGACAGACATAGAGAGAAGCTCAACCCCAGCTGGTGGACAAGAAGGTCAAGAGCATGCAGCTGGGGCTAACCAGAGCCTCAGGGGACATGAGGTATAACTGCATGAAAAGAATGTGGTCTGCTTCTCACTCGGCAACACAGTCACAGCTACAGATTCTAATATGAGTCAGATTAATTCTGGAACACTGAACTCCACATACAAGATGGAATTGCAAGGGAAGTGTGAAAACCCATGATTTCACGATTATAGAGCCGGGGGCAGGGAGTGACCTGCATCCACTTCGGAGGGCCCTGAAGATGACTACCAACCCTGGGAAAAACAGGGTTCAGATCACACACTGCAAATTCAGGGAAATAAAAAAATAAAATACAAGAGCTCTGGCTGGTGGGGCTTGGTTAGTTGGAGAGTCATCCTTTACACCAAAAGGCTGCAGGTTTGCTTCCCAGTCAGAGCACAGCCCAGGTTGTGGGTTCAGTCCCCGGTCGGGCTGAGTGCTGGAGGAAACTGATCAATGTTTCTCTCTCCCTCAGTTGAGGATAATACAAATAAAAAGAAGTACAAGAAAATATTTCCCCATGCTTTCAGACTTTCACCTTTCAGGTGTTATATTAGCCACACGTATTATCCCTTGTGGCTGTTTTCATGTAGGTCATGTCTGACTGTCCCACGTGGCTGTTTGTGTGGCCAAGAGCCCCAAATTGCAACCTTGGAGTAATAGCCTCCCACCATGTGGGTCAGCACCCTACTTGTAATTACAATAGTTTGGGAATACGGAATACATTCACACATCAGACAAAACTGGCTTTCCAAAAGCCACTTACGACTCCATCCAATATTCTTATCTATTTTTCCCTCCAGATGGGACTTTCAGAATAGTTTTGTCAAATTAAGGGAGGAAAATTCCATTGAAATTTTGGCTGGAAGAATAATAAACCCTTAAGAGAACTTAGGAATAACTATTGCTTTATCTATAATATTCAATCTTTCTTCTCCTGGAGCACAGTATTTCCTTCTTCAAATTTTGCCTTATACCACCCTCAGCCAAGCTGCTATGTGGGTTCCCACAGGCATAAAGTTGTCTTCCTTCTAACAAGGTTCTCTATTACCTGCAAATTAGGACCATTTTGTCTTCCTTTCTACATTATTATCACATTTTGTTTCTTGCCTTATCTCAGATGTCTAAAGCCATAGTGGTAATAACGACCACAGGACACAGGAAGCTCTATTCTAACACACCTGATGTTGGAAGGCCAGAAAACAGGCCTGTTCTCAGCAATATACCTGTCTTCGAATCTCAAATGCCCTTGTAGCTGTGTCAGGTGGAAAACCACCTTAAACAAGGGCAGTGTGCGCTCCCTCCAGCCTGTGCTGGCAGGGCTGAGGCCCTTGGGTTTTCAAGGGCCTGAAAAGTTGATCTGACCTATGGGGCCAGGTGATGGTCCCTGATCCTCAGCAGGAGCCCAAAGCTACTCACAGAGCATGGGTATCCTCCCAGCCCATGAAGTTGGAGGTAGAAGCCAGAGAAACGGTAATGTAGCTTCACTAAGGTGCAAGAAAGGGAAACCCAGCTAAAAAACAGAGGATCCAAAAAACAAAACAAAAACAACAGAGAATCCTGTGCTACATAACATAGCTCCAAACATTTTAGATCCCATAAGATGCCTCATCAATGCCCTAGCCAGTTTGGCTCAGTTGATAGAGCGTCAGTCTGGAGACTGTAGGGTCTCAGGTTCAATTCCAGGCTGGGGCACGTACCTCAGTTGCAGGCTCAATTCCCAGCCCTGGTCGGGGCATGTGCAGAAAGCAACCAATTGACTTTTCTCTGTCACATGGCTGTTTCTCTCCCTCCCTCCCTTCCACTCTCTCTAAAAATCAATGGAAAAATATCCTAGGGTGAGGATTAACAACAACAAAAAAAGATGCCTCATCAAGACAAATGCAATTAATTTTCCAAATCAACTAAGAAAACGTAAGACTACTGGTATTCTAGCAAATGAGTGATGAACATGAAATAGAACTCATCGACCCAATTTCCATATTAATATGAAACAAAGTAATAGGAAACTACTGTTCTATATTATTTTATATATACATAAAATGCTCCATTAAATAACTGGGACAAGCCTTAGCTGGTTTGGCTCAGTGGACAGAAGGTCAGCCTGAGGGCTAAAGGGCATTAGGTTCGATTCCAGTCAAGGGCACATGCCTGGTTGTGAGCTCGATCCCCAGTGGGGGGCGTGTAGGAGGCATCCAATCAATGATTCTCTCGCATCAATGATGTTTTTATCTCTCTACCCCTCTCTCTTCCTCACTGAAATCAATAAAAAATTATAATGGGAATGGGGGTAGGGAGGACAGGACACTGGGGGTGAGGGGTTGGAGGGATAAATACTACTGCTCCCTGAAAACATTATCCTACCATTATTCCCTCAACAAATGCATATAAATGAATAAAGGAATGCTAAAATACCAGGTGAAGTACACAACAGAACAGGCTCACAAAAGGCAGTCAGACATTTAAGAAAGATTTGCTGTCCCTTGACTCAGGCTCTCACATGACTTGCTCTAGCTAATAAGATGCTGGTCTGAAATGTGCCCTTTTATAGCTCTGTCATAAGCATGAGAAGGGCCTCTGCCCTGAGCGTCCTTGGAGTCTCAGCCTGGGCCCCAGAATGAACACATGTGGAAGAGACTTACAGAAAGGAGCCAAACCCAGAGTGAACAGAGCCATTCAGCAGAGCCAACCCAGATCAGTCAACCTCTAGCCAATCCAGCAGAAGTATGAGCAAGAATAAATGACAGCTGGTGCAAATCACTGAAATCTGAAATGTTTGTTATGCAGCCTTATTGTGGCAATAGCTAACTGATAAGATGGCTTCCCCAAAGGAAATCCATAAGCCATTCAAAGATAGCATTTTCCTCCAAGTTCATAAAGAAATCAAAGCTACTTACCAGGCTCACCTTTCTTCTTTGAACCAGACTTCTTCTTTGCAGGAGCCTCTTGCTTTGGTGCCTCCTGGCTCTGAACCATATCTGCCTTTTTGCCCTGGTTAGGAGCTGACTCTGCCTTTTTACCCTGATTGGCAGATGCATCCACCTTTTTGACCTGGTTGGGGGACCCTTCTGACTTTTTGCCCTGGTTTGGGGTTCCCTCTGCCTTCTTGCCTTGGTTGGAGGGCCCATCTGCTTTTTTCCCTTGGTTTGCAGTACCCTCCACCTTTGTGCCCTGATTAGCAACTGAATCTGCCTTTTTACCCTGATTCTGGGCCCCGTCTGCCTTTTTGCCCTGATTCTGGGCCCCCTCCACCTTTTGGCCCTGATTCTGGGCCCCCTCTCCCTTTTTGCCCTGGTTGGGAGCCCCCTCTGCCTTTTTGCCCTGATTTTGGGCCCCCTCTCCCTTTTTGCCCTGGTTGGGAGCCCCCTCTCCCTTTTTGCCCTGGTTCTGGCCCACCTCCACCTTTTGGCCCTGATTCTGGGCCCCCTCTCCCTTTTTGCCCTGTTTGGGAGTCCCCTCTCCCTTTTTACCCTGGTTCTGGGCTCCCTCTGCCTTTTTGCCTTGGTTCTGGGCTCCCTCTGCCTTTTTGCCCTGGTTAGGAGTTCCCTCAACCTTTTTGCTCTGATTCTGAACAACTTCTGCCTTTTTGCCCTGGTCTGGGGACCCCTCCTGTTTTTTGCCCTGGTTGGGGGCTCCTTCTGCCTTTTTGCCCTGATTGGGGATCCCCTCTGCCTTTTTACCTTGGTTGGAGGTGCCTTCTGCCTTTTTACCCTGGTTCTGGGCTCCCTCTGCCTTTTGGCCTTGGTTCTGGGCTCCCTCTGCCTTTTGGCCTTGGTTCTGGGTTCCCTCTGCCTTTTGGCCTTGGTTCTGGGTTCCCTCTGCCTTTTGGCCTTGGTTCTGGGTTCCCTCTGCCTTTTGGCCTTGGTTCTGGGTTCCCTCTGCCTTTTGGCCTTGGTTCTGGGCTCCCTCTGCCTTTTGGCCTTGGTTCTGGGCTCCCTCTGCCTTTTGGCCTTGGTTCTGGGCTCCCTCTGCCTTTTGGCCTTGGTTCTGGGCTCCCTCTGCCTTTTGGCCTTGGTTCTGGGCTCCCTCTGCCTTTTGGCCTTGGTTCTGGGTTCCCTCTGCCTTTTGGCCTTGGTTCTGGGCTCCCTCTGCCTTTTGGCCTTGGTTCTGGGCTCCCTCTGCCTTTTTGCCCTGGTGCTGAGCCCCCTCTGCCTTTTTGCCCTGGTTCTGTGGCCCCTCTGCCTTTTTGCCCTGGTTGGGAGTTCCCTCTGCCTTTTTGCCCTGGTTCTGGGTCCCTTCTGCCTTTTTGCCCTGCATAGCACCAGTGGCCTTGGAGCCCACTGGAGGCACAACCACCATAGGCACCTCCTTAGGAGCAGTTTCCAAGATGGCAGCCTTTGAGGCAAGAACCTGGATAGAATTCACTACAGAACTGACTGCTGGTTCCACTTTTGCTACTTTTTTCTCTTTCTTCTTTTTGTCCTTAGGGGAAGAGGCCAGCTTCTCTTGGGGCATGGCTGGTACCGTGGCTATAGGGGTAATGACCACAGAGGGTTGGACCGGGGTTGGAGCCACAGCCATTGCAGGTGCCCGTACTGGGTCTTTGAGGAGGATGGTCATGTTTGGGGCTGGCTCATGGTCAGGTATCTTCCCGTTGGGTTTCTCATCCTTTTTCTTGGTCTTTCCTTTCTTCTCTATTGTTTTCTCCTTCTTTTTCTTCTCTACTTTCTGGTGATAAGTTTTTGCCATCTCCTTGCGCTGGTTGGCTAGAGCTTCTTCATATGACGTCTCCTTCATGGAGAAGGTTGACACCAGGAAGATGCCAATGGCAGAAACAACCATAAATCCACCAAAGACCACAACCCCCAAGGTTTGAGTGTCGTAAATGTCCATTCTGGCTTATTTTCCGTTCACCTGCCAAACACATACACATAGATTACTTTTTGCAGAAACTGAGGTATTCAGTTTCCATCCCTAATCCCCACCACCAACTTAAGGTTTCACTAATTCTTCAGACTGATAAAGTCAATGAAGAAACAAATCCAGGCAATCTCTGATGCCATACACTCTTACCTTTCTCTCCATAAAAGAAAAATGCTCCACTAAATTAGGAGCTGTCAACCAGCTATAGCTGATTGTTATAGAAATGTAAACAAGCACTTCCCAAGAGAGCTTTTGCTTTTTCACATTAGGTCAGAAATCTTTTTACACAATGTGAAATAGACAAATTGGAAAAATACCACGTGAGCCTGACATAGTAGGCAGTTAAGACAGACATGAGCAGAGCAGGAATTTGATAAGCCAGATACAGAAGGTCACCAGGGTGGAAAACCCTGGGAGCTTACCAATGGACAACTGTAAGGTGGGATCTCGTCCCCAGGGTGACCTTTCCTCCCCTAGCATATCGCTGGCCATGCAATTCAAACCCCCTGATCTTTCATACCGCTGGTCATCCTGCGGTTCGGACCCTCCCCTGACCTTTCCTCCCCTGTCACATCACTAGTCATCTGGTAGACCTCCTGTACAGGAGGAACAAGGGGGCTGGAAAAAAGCCTCTACTGCTCCCAAACAAGCCCTTGTACCATCACTCCCTTAAGCATTAAGTCCCAAGACAGTGAGGTTCTGACCTACATCAAATAATCTTAGGAACCAAGGTCTGTTGACCACTAAGAGAGTTTTAGTCAAACTAGAGATAACATCTAGGCTTCAGCTGTGTTTCACCTCCAGGCCCAGAAAAGCAGCAAGACCAGACCAGGCCGGGTGACACCAAGGCTGACACCAGGACTAGCTATGGGAAGTAAGGATCCCCTGCCCTAGTACAGACCAATCAGTGGAGACCATGACCCTGAGCAGACACTCCTGGAAAGCTGGAAAGCTGATGAATATTCTATTGAGATCCTCCTCTGAGACTTCTAGTTAAAAACCCTTAAGATGGGAGGTTGGGGGGGCTGGGAGGGGGGGGGGAATCTCTCTCCCTCTCTCTCTCTCTCTTCCTAAATCCACACAGCTTAGCTGGATCACATTTTCATAGCCCACTTCTCTACCTCTGACTTTCTAAATAAACTTTCACCTGTATTTCAGTCTTAGCTCTGAATTTTTTCCTAGCCAAACTCATGGACCCAGGTCTAAAACCTGGTGCCGTTCGCAGTTAACATGCCAAAGCAAACACTTCTGCAGTCTTTCAGCTGCATACATTCTGGCCTGGAGGCCCCAGGTGTGCCATCTCTACTCTGTCACCTCTTTCCCCCGTGTTGATAAACAAAACTACCCAAGGGTCAGGAATGAAAACCTTTTTATTACAATCCTAAAAAGTGACCAAAAATTTCGTGAGTAAAACATGGCCTGTTGCCAGTGATAGCTGCTGAGAAGTTACGGAAACTGCAATTCACAGGAAAACGGGGGTATATCAGTCTTGGGAAGTCCACCAAATCTAAGACTCCAGGTTTGGAATTTCACAGCCAGAGGCTGCAAAGGAAGGAGGACAGTATCACTAGGCTCAATCCTTGCCCTGGGGAGGGGCCCTAGCCTGGGACACACTCCAAACCAGAGGATGAACCACTCCTTCTCACTGCCCATGGACCAAAGTCCAAAGAGTCAGATGTGTCCTGGTCCACACTTTACTGACTGACAGTCCAGGCTAGATTCAACTTCAGTGAGAATCTCCAAGAGTTTTATTTACTTGAATACACTCAACTTTCATCAACTAATTTTCATGTTATTATCACATTCCCATCCCGCTGGAGTGAAAAACAGCCTAGCCCAGGGGTGGGCAAACTTTTTGACTCGAGGGCCACAATGGGTTCTTAAACTGGACCGGACGGCCGGAACAAAAGCATGGATAGAGTGTTTGTGTGAACTAATATAAATTCAAAGTAAACATCATTACATAAAAGGGTACGGTCTTTTTTTTCAATAGTTTTATTCATTTCAAACAGGCTGGATCCGGCCCGCGGGCCGTAGTTTGCCCACAGCTGGCCTAGCCCCTTCAGATGATCAACAATGGAAATCGAGAACAGAATCCTATATAATAAAAGAGAAAAATGGTA
>NW_006300025.1:857537-882582 GCF_000327345.1 Myotis davidii
AGTGCCTGAGGGCTCCCAGTATGTGAGAGGGGGCAGGCTGGGCTGAGGGACACTCCCCCTCACCCCCACCCAGTGCACAAATTTCGTGCACCGGGCCCCTAGTGTAAGTATAAGACGGTAGGTAAAGGAAAGTGGAAAGGAGACAAAGAGAGAGGAGCAGGAGAGGTGAACCATCCTCCCCAGCATATCCCCCCTCCCAAAATCTCTAGACACAGCATCCAGGCCGGGTCCAGGCTTGCCATTGGCTTAGAAGTTGAGATTCCTCTTTCAGTGGGAGTGAGAAAGAGAAACAGAGTAGGAATTTCTAAACAATAATGAAATCTAAATTTTGACTATAGGGCATTTAAAGAAGGAACTGAGGAGACTGTTTTAAATGTCTCAGCATTATGTTGTAAGAAAAATCAGTCATCGCAAAACAAGCACATTACTGCATCGTGCCTTTCTAATAAAACCCTTGCAGGAAGAGGGTTTAATGCTCTTCTGACAGGAACTTCACGTATGTGCTTTCCATGGTGGTAACTCCGTCAGCTGCAGTATGATACTGCTCCCAGCTTATCACCCTGGGTCTACAGAACCAAGCAAAGTCTTCATTTCGGTTGGAACTTCTGCAAATGAAGTCTGAGGTATGCTCATGGAAACTTAGACCTGGACAAGCAGATTCTCACCTCTGGCCATGGGTTCTGACAGCATGATCCACACACAGCCAGGGCGCTCTCATTGACTAGTATGATAGTCAAGAGGCTGCCCCAGATTAATCCTTCCAGGAATACACTTACAAGCTAAGTGTTGAAAAGGAAACTGCCTTGCTTAGCCCTGAAGGGATCCATAGGGTGGGAAGGCAGAGACAAGAAGGCCTGAAATATTCTATGGTCAACCTCCATTTCTTGGTGAGTGAGCATCTCCAACTGAAACTCCACGTCCTCACAAAGACCTCTCAGAACTTCACTAATGTGGACACAACTTGGGTACAAAAACTATATTATCATCCCTATACTCGGTCTATTCAGACGACAAAATTCCTGTAAAACACCCCCCTTCTCCAGAGGAAGCACAACAACAGGGGCCTGAGTCACCCTATCGAGTCTCCATAAGCTGCAAGCGGCTTCCCAACAACTCTGCGCTTGAGGGGTGGCCTCCCACGGCGCTGCAGGTTCACCAGCTACTATAAAGCGGGCCTGTCCAGCCGACCACTGTGTGGCCTCTGCAGCCTGTGGTTTAGGCAGAAAAGCCAAAGTTGAAAATTAGCCTTGAATCTTACTCAAGTTAGGCAAACATGGGCTACAAAAATATATTCTCTGTCCGGAGCTCAGAATCAAGAAAGGCCAGCTTGGGAGAGCATTTCCCTTGGCAATACACACAAGTGTATGTTTGATAGCAGCGCAAATGTGTCTTCCAAACTTATGCATAATGGGTTGCTCTAAAAAGGAATTACATCCCCACCACTAATTCCTAGGTTAGAATTTTTTAAAAAGAAATCTTTCAGAGAAAAGTAAAAAGCCCTAGTCTTAAGGAGTAATACACTAAAACATTTAAGGCTAAGATCGTATCACCACAAACAGCAAAGAAATCTAAGTAAAAGCCAGCCTTCCTGCTGCTCTGCAGGGTCAGCTTGGGTGGGAACATCATGGGAAACCTCTGATTCACAGGAATGATAAAGCCAGTGATGCCTCACAATGTGCTCTCAAGATCATCATTCAGGGTGCTTTGCTTCTGAAATCCCCACTGGATTTTCCATAGGCCATGCCCAGGTTGGTAGAGAAGGTGCATGTCCGCCATATATCCTGTATGGGCTGACCACAAAGCACCTATGTTCTGTTAATTCTGAAACACAGTATGTATTTTTACTTACTGTTGCTAGTGTATTTAAGAGTGTAAAGTAGAAAGGTGAAGGCCCCATGATGGAAGGAAGCAGGAAGCGACCCAGAGGCTTGGGGATCACTCCCAAGCTCAGCTGGCTGAAACTCCCTGGCCTACCTGGAGGGTCCTGAGAGAATGGCTTTCCTTCTGTTCCCAGGGGGGTAAGGATTTAGGGGACAAAAGAAAGTTAAAACTCCAAATTCTTCATACATGGAATATATCTAAGTCATGTAGCCAGACAAGTCTAGTCCAGTTTGGCCAAATCAGTCCAATTTGGCAATTGGGATGAGGTAGGCTTTACAAAAGAACCCTCAACAGCACCCCAGAGCTCGGTCTCATCACTAACGAACGAGCTATTCTGCCATGGGCCACATGAGGGCTCTCAGAAAAGCCATGGGGCAGGAGGTGTCACAGAGAACAAGTCCCCAGACAGATTTCTTGGGCACAAGATTACCCACCAGTAAGGCACAAAACTAAAACAGAATGACAACGAAATAGAGTCCCTTACATATACGGTTGTATCAGGACCACCATCTAATATACAAAAGATTAAGAAAAATATCATGAACATCCATTTATCTACCACCCTACTGCCTCTGATAAAGGTTTATCAGATCCAAACATTTTACCACATTTATTTCTGATTTTTATAGATTTTTTAAAAATCCTCACCCAAAGACATGCTTTTATTGGTTTGAGAGAGAGAGAAAAGGAGAGGGAGAGAAAGAAAGAGAAACATCAATGTGAGAGTGAAACATCGACAGGTTGTCTCCCACATGTGCCTGGACCAGAGACCAAACCTACAATTTGGGTAGGTGCCCTGACCAGGAATAGAACAGACCCACGCTGGCCAGGGCTACTTCAGATATTTTTAAAACTCTCAGCCTGGCCAGCGAGGCTCAGTGGTTGAGCATCATCGACCTATGAACCAGGAGGTCACAGTTTGATTCACAGTCAGGGCACATGCTTGAGTTGCAGGCTCGATCCCCAGTGTGGGGCATGCAAGAAGCAGCTAATCAATGTCTCTCTCTTATCATTAATGTTTCTATCTCGCTCTCTCCCTTTCCCTTCCTCTCTGAAATAAATAAAAATATATTTTAAAATAAAAATAAAACTCTCTCTCAGCACCTGGAATGTAGCACGTGCATACATATTTATGCTTACATTACAAACATATGTCTCAACAAATAAAATATAGTGTAGCTTTGAGTGCTGATGAGTGTTATATAAATGACACTACTGCAGGTATTATGGGACATATTTAAACAATTAAACTTAGTTTTTGAGATTCATTTCCATAAACAAACATAGCTTTAGTTCATTTTAATTCTATATTATGTAACTAGACCACAAATGGAAATGGAAATGACAGACATTTAGGTTTTACAAATTTATGCTATTCACAAAGAACTATCGTGTGGCACGTTTTCCAGGTTCTCTGTGCCTGTGTACACATTTCTCTATGACAGACCTAGAGCTGGACCTGCTGGGACAGGGTGGGCAAGGCTGTATGCCAGATGTTGCCAAACTGCTCCCCAAAGGGGCAGCAACACAAAGCCCCCACATGTCTGCCAACATTTCCTACTGTAGTCAAACTTGAGTCATGGTGCCAATCAAATGAATGTGACATTGCATCTTATTTACTGCCTTTCAGATTTCTTTACGATGTTACTGTTCATAGCCCTTTGCTCATTTTTGCATCAGTTTTTTTCCTCTTTGTAGCTGACCTTTACATATTTTGATATTAATCATTTGTTTTAGTTGTGCTGCAATCTGTGGTTTCTTTTCCAACCAATGTATAATATATCAACTATTAATTACACTATCAATGTAGTCCACTTTACTAATATTTGCCTTATGGTTTGTCATTCTTGTTTCATAGCTACTGCCTCAGAGTCATAAAGAGAATGTTCACTTTTTTTAAAAGAAAAAAGTGTCACTATCCTTCAAATTTAAATAATTACTCATTTATGTTGGATAGAAGAAATAGAGGGTGTCCCAAAATTCACGCAAAAAGTAATTTTGATAGAAAACACAGGTTTATAATTAAAAATTGTAAATTTTTCATTGATTCATAAAGTATACAGTATAGGGTTAGGTATAGAATAGCTCATCGGGTAAATGGCCTCCACGGCTTTGCTGGCACATACGCAAAGCCATGGTCTTCATTGGTCTTCATTGTCCCTGCTCCTGGGTCATAATTGGTACTTGGTAATGCTTCTCAAATTGAAGGGATTGAAATCAAAGGGCAACAGATATTAGAATCTGATCCAATAAAACAAGTAAAATTAGGTTTTTATTTTTTGTTGTTGTTGTTAATGCTCACGCAAAATTCAAATCTTGCTTGAATTTTGGGACACCCTTTACATTTCTATGAGTCAAAACATTTCTATGAGTCAAAACAGAATACAACCCCGGCCAATGTGGCTCTGCTGGCTGATGCATCGCCCTGTGCACCAGAAGTTCACAGGTTAGATTCCCAGTCAGGGCACATAACCAGGTTGCACATTTCACCCCGGTTTGAGGTAGATTCGGGAGGCAACCAATCAATGTTTCTCTCTATGTCTTCCTTCCTCTCTCACTAAAAAAATCAACAAAATAAAATGAGAAAACTTTCACGCACACAAAAAAAAACTCATACAAAGTGAAAAATCTCCCTTATCCCAATCCCCCAGCCACTCAGGTTCCAACCATTGGGATGGGAGACAGCCACTATAACAGAAGTCATTTTACTGTTTAGAAGTTATTTTTTTCTAAAAACCTCAGTAATGCTTTTCATAGCTAGTTTTTTTAATCACCTGGGATTTACTTTGCCATATGACAGGAAATCATGATAAAACTTTTCCCCATCAGTTTAATTATCCAGCACCATTTCCTGGCTGTTCTATCTTCTTCCACATTGCTCCCCATTACTTAAATGCAACCTCTATCCCATCAAGTCTGAAATATGCCGGGATCTGTTACTGGACTCACACTTTGTACCATCAGTATATTTATCTATGCCCTGGTCATCACACATTTTTGGCCTATGCATTCCCTTAAAAAAATTCTACTATGATTTTTATTTGAATCTGAATTTACAGATGAACATAGGGAGAACTAACCCTGCACACTATGGGAGCTTCTCAAAAATGAATATAGTATGGTAAAGCTCTACATTCTTTCAAATTTGCAAATAGCTTTTTAAGGTCTTCCCTATAAGTCTTACCCATCTTTTCTGTTGTAATTAAGATTTTTTTTTAATGTACTAGAAAAGATAGCTTTTGTAAATTACTTTTTCTACTTCTAGCTATAGACAACCAGCAAAGTTATTCATTCCTGCACTCATTTATCCAGATACTATGCTAAACTATTGTCAAATCTAAGAGTTTGTATGTTTTCTTGAATTTTCTTAGTTTAAAAAACAATCACCTATGAAAAAAGAAAATGTTTCAAGCCATACTCTCCCTCATCTTTTTTCTTGTTTGAGAAGACCCTGCAGCAGTGTTGACAGGGTGGGAGAGGGAGCTTCCTGGTCTCATCTGTTTGCCATTTCCTAACATTTCACTACTAGACAACAGCTTTTTGGTAGAAGCGTCTTCTCAGGTTAAGCTATCTTACATTCCTAGTTATCTTTTCTTTAACAACTGGTTACTAAATTTTAGCAAATGCTTTTTCTTTACCACTTCACATTTTCTCTAATCTGAAATGGACTGCATTACAGTAATACATATTATGTTAACTCAAAGACTGTTCTTATGCTATAAACCCTTCTTGATGGTGAGCCCTTTTTAATATATCACTAGATTTGTTTTGCTCACATTTTTATATGGGATTTCCATGTGTTCCCTTTAAGTGAAGAGAGTTAGAGGTCATTCTCAGACTGTTCTTATATAGTCTTGGTAGCAAGGTCACTCGAGTCTCATAAAATGAGCTAAAGATCATCCCTTTCACTCTGTTCTTGGTAGATTTAGTACTCTCCTGTATAAAAACTGTCAGATCTCTAGTGTTTCAACATATGTTTTGGGGGGTAGAGGGAGTTAGAGCTCATTTTTAACTGATTCCATTTTTTTTCCATTTTTGAGATATAATTAAAATAGATCACTGTATAAGTTTAAGGTGTACAGCATGATGATTTGACTTACATATATCATGAAATGACTACCACAACAGGTTTAGTTAATATCCATCATTGCATATAGATACAAAAACAAAACAAAAAAGGGGAAAAGGGAAAACTAAGATGGCGGTATAGGTAAACACCTGAAATTGCTGCCCCGAACAACCACTTCAAAAATACAACTAAAAGACAAAACAGATATCATGCAGAACCACAGAAAGGCTGGCTGAGTGGAAATTCTACAACTAGAAAAAAAGAGAAAAGCACACTGAGACTCAAAGGAGGCGCAGAAGTAAAGTGCAGAGGTACAGAGGCTCGAATGCGCGGAAAGGGGCTGGCAACGGAGGACGCTGGTGTCTTTCGCAATTGGGAGGGAGGCACAAACTCCCTACGGCCTTGACTCCAGTGCCGGGCAAGTCTCTGGGGACCCAGACTCATCCGGGAGAAACTGGACTGTCTAGCAGTGGGCAGAACTCGAGGGCGGCTTTCTCTCCGAGGTGCTTGCAGCCATTACCAGGACACTGAGACCCTGGACCTCTTAGGGCAGGACTGAGGATCAGCCATAGCTATTTGCTCTACCCTGTTGATTCCCTGAGATCCCGCCCCACCCAAGCTGAGGCTTTTGCATATGAATGGGCTGGCCCTTTGAGATCTAAAATTACCTAACAAACTGCAGATGGGTCAGAAAGACCCAGAACTTCCAAGAGAAGGCCCAAGGCCCCACAGCAGCTTGTACTGCTTCACAGCTGGGCCTCATCTGGGCACCTCCAAACCCAAAGAAAGAAGAGGAATCTGTAGATGTCTCCATAGCTCCTGCTGCGTAGCCTCAGGCAGAGGCTAAATTAGCACCTCTTTAGAGATCCAAGAGCCTGTGTACCAAGTGGTCAGATTGGGAGCATCCAGATTACAACTCCTCAGATTCATAAGGGACACCCTCAGGGGGCAGACTCAGGGAGCACCAAAGCCCAACTGAAGCAAGTCTTACCCCATAATGGTGCTTTCAGCACAGAAGTTCTCCCACTGTAGACACAGCTGATTCTCACAGACAATTGGCCTGGAGGTCAATGCCTCCCAGTGATACCTACAACAATCAAGGCTTACCTACAACAAGACTGTGCACAAAGCCCACAAAGGAGTGCACCAAGAGTGTCCACCCCAGGTAATTGGGGAGGCTGAGCCACTGGGCCCTATAGGACACCTAGCACAGAAAGCCACTCTATCAACACAGGGAAGCATAAAAAATGCGGAGACAAAGAAACAGATCACAAATGACAGAAATGGAGGAAAGCAAACGACTGGATATAGAGTTCAAAACCACGGTTATAAGGTTTTTCAAGAATTTTCTAGAAACCACCGATAAATTTAGTGAGACCCTCGAGGATATGAAAAAGGACCAACTAGAAATTAAGCATACACTGACTGAAATAAAGAATAATATACAGAGATCCAACAGCAGACAAGAGGATCCCAAGGATCAAGTCAAAGATTTAAAATACGAAGAAGTAAAAAACACCCAACTGGAAAAGCAAAAACAAAACAGAATCCAAACATAACAAGATAGTGTAAGGAGCCTCTGGGACAAACCTATGGATGAGGACAGTGGTGGGGGGGGTAAGGGCAAAGGGTGGGGTGGGAACTGGGTGGAGAGAAGCTATGGGGGGGAAAAAGAGGAACAACTGTAATAATCTGAACAATAAAGAGTTATTTAAAAAAAAGAGGAGAAAATTTTTTCTTGTGATGAGAACTCAGGATTTACTCTCTTAACTTTCATATGTATCACACAGCAGTCATCATGTCATTGTGTTGTACTTTACATCACTAGTACTTATTTACCTTACAACTGGAACTTTGTACCTTTTCACCACCTTCTTCCAATTCCCCTTCCTCCTCCCCCTCTGCCTATGGTAACCTCAAATCTAATCACTTTTTCTACAAGATGAGATTTTTTCGTTAAGATTTGGAGATCATACAGTAATTGTCTTTTTGACTTATTTCACTTAGCACAATGCCCTAAAAAAAAGTCCATTCATGTTGTCACAAAAAGCAGGAATTCTTCCTTTTTATAGCTGAACTAGAGGCCCAGTACATGAATTCGTGCATGAACGGCAGGGGTGGGAGGGTGTCCCTCAGCCTGGCCTGCACCCTCTTGCAATCTAGGACCCTTTTGGGATGTCCGGATGCCAGTTTAGGCCGGATCCCTGCCTGGCCTGAGGGACTGGCCTAAACCAGCAGTCAGACATCCCCTGAGGGATGTAGCAGTGTGCCAAGTGGCAGGTACTCCTGCACACTCCTTACTGGGGATGTGCCCGCAATCAAGGTACATGCTCTTGAACAGAATTGAACCTGGGATCCTTCAGTCCACAGGCCGACACTCTATTCATGGAACCAAAACAGCCAGGGCAAGTCTGCTTCTCTCCTAAAGGTGTTAAATACAGCTACTAACAGCTCTGAAACTGCATTGCTATAGCTTAGCAATGCCTGTTGAAAAAGAACACCTGTTACTCAATGGTTCCAGTGAATTCCCCCTGGTGGTCAGTGCACATCATAGCGGCTGGTTGACCAGTTGTTCAGTCACTTAGACTTTTATATCCTATATAATAAAAGGGTAATATGCAAATCAACCAAACAGCTGAACCACTGGTCACTATGATGTGCTCTGACCACCAAAGGGCAGACATCAATGCAGGACCTGCCCCCTGGTGGTCAGTGCACTCCCACAGGGGGAGTGCCCCTCAGCCAGAAGCTGGCTGACCAAGAGTGGGACTAAGCTGTCAGTCAGACACCCCCTGAGGGCTCATGCTGTGCCACTCGCGCTCATCCCAGCCCATTGCGCATGCCTGCCACCACTGCTCGGTAGCACTGGTGGAGTCAGGAGAGGCTCCTGCTGCTACAGCAGCTGCACTGGCCAGCCATGAGCTCCGCTTCTAGCTGAGTGGCACTCCCCCTGTGGGAGCGCACTGACCACCAGGAGGCAGCTCCTGCATTGAGTGTCTTCCCCCTGGTGGTCAGTGCACATCATAGCGGCTGGTTGACCAGTTGTTCAGTCACTTAGACTTTTATATCCTATATAATAAAAGGGTAATATGCAAATCAACCAAACAGCTGAACCACTGGTCACTATGATGTGCTCTGACCACCAAAGGGCAGACATCAATGCAGGACCTGCCCCCTGGTGGTCAGTGCACTCCCACAGGGGGAGAGCCCCTCAGCCAGAAGCCAGGCTCACAGCTGGCGAGTGCAGCTTCAGCAGCAGGAGCCTCTCCTGACTCCACGGCAGTGCTACCGAGCAGCAGTTGCAGGCACAGTGGGTCAGGATGAGTGGCTGGTCAGGGAACCTCCCCCAACCCCAGTGCACAAATGTCGTGCACCGGGCCTCTAGTATATAGGTAATATTCCAGTGTGTGTGCGCGCTCGCGTGTGTGCGAGTGTGTCCCACAGCTTCTTCATCCATTCATTTGTTAATGGACACTAAGGTTGTTTCCATGTCTTAGCTATTATAAATTGCTGATTCAATATCAATGTCAACTCCCAAACCAGCTTTTGGGTTTGTGATCCAAGCTATATAATTCTCATTATTCCTTCCTCCAGCTTCTATTGGTTTATTTTGTTCAAACTTCTTGATATTACATTTATTCATTTTTAGGCCTATTTTTTCTGTAGCAAATCTTTAAGGCAATAAATTTCCCTTTAAGTACTATTGTAGCTTCACCCTAACAAGCTCCAGCACACAGTATTTTCATTTTCAGTTGTAAGTATTTTCTAATTCCCATATGATCTTTTAGACTTGTGTGGTGGTAGTGTCATTAACTTTCTGAGAACATGGAGGGTTGAACTATCATAGGTAATTCCTCATTTAACTGCACTGTCATCAGAGAATTTGTTCTATATGATCCATAAAAATAACTTCTTATGTGACCCAGGATGGACACACACACACTAGTGTATGTGTGTGTGTGTGGGGGGGGGGGGGGGGGACATATGTAATACTTTCAACAATAAAGATTAAAAAAAAAAAAGATCACTTGAGAAGGGGACTTAGCCCTCAGACCCTTTTCCAGGCAAAACTCTCACTGTAGGAAATGGTTTCTTTGCATACAACCTAAACCCTTCTTAAGTGTTAAAGCTTATATCTTCTTAAGCAAAAAAGGGACAGCATCTGCTCCATGTTGTGTAACAAATATCATTTGAGGCTAGTAAGTCTGTCCTCAGACAAAATCATTTCCATTTCTTTAACTTTTCTCCTGGGTGTTTGTAATGTGGCTCTTCTTCAAGTTCCTCTAAACATGGACTACACAACAACAGGGCTTGGAATTAGAAATCGAATACCAGATTAGAAACGAGGCACCTGTTGGCCCTGCCACTTGCTGGCCTTGTGACTTAGGGCAGACAGTGACTCCCTGGGCCTGTCTCTTATAAGAGGGAAAGGATACCTCTGCTCAGGAACAAGGGAAGGGGAAAGAAGGCGGGATTATCTCAAGCCATCCATGAGCAATATGTGATACAAACTTGAAAGAAAAATGTGGAAAACTAGACTTTGCATTCGAAATCCCTAGGTCTTCTATTTCTAAATGAAATAAACTGTATTTATCAAAAGAGCCCCTTCACTCTCCGACTCCATGGGTGTGTTGGTTGTTTCTGAGCTTGTTATATGTGGCTGCACAGAGTCCAAAGGCGTGTGCTGAAACTTGTTGACTAGAACAAAGGGTATGCAAACATATATGTGTCTCTGAATGATGGAAATTCCTGGAATGTTAGCGCGCGCACACACACACACAAACTGTATCTGTAAGAAGTTAGTTCTTTTTCTTTATATACTTCCAAAATACTCAAAAAAAATTTTATCATAAGCTGAATCTAACCAGCTGTATAATCAGTCCTTTAACTTATTCTATTTGTTTAAGTTATTAATGTTTTTTATTACCCACTTTTATGCCTTTAATAATGATTTTGTGCCATACCTTTAGTGGGACTTTAATAGTGGCAGTCCTGTCGGGGCTTAGTCGTGGAGCAGTTCCTGCCGAGCGGTTCTATCTTTGCTTCAACCAGGATCTAGACTGCTTTTTTACAACCAGCACGGACCTCCTGTTAATATTCTCAGGAGACTTTGCCTCCCCAGCTTCGGGACAACACAGATAAGCTCCACAGGTTACCAGCCCTTGCTACCAGTCAGTCCTTTCATGGAGGGTGTGGACCTTCCAGGGTGCAGGGCCCAGGAGTCCTCAAATTTTTTAAACAGGGGGCCAGTTCACTGTCCCTCAGACCGTTGGAGGGCTGGACTATAGTTTAAAAAAAAGCTATGAACAAATTCCTGTGCACACTGCACATATCTTATTTTGAAGTAAAAAAACAAAACGGGAACAAATACAGTATTTGTATTTGCATGTGGCCCGCGGGCCGTAGTGCAGGCTTTACTTGGATGTATGAAGGAAAACCCAGGTCCCGCTCCCCCCCTTAGACAAACCCCTGTCACCACCTGGACATTAAAGCCAAAGGCCTAAGACCCAAGAAAACTCTGGCTGACAATATCCCACCCATACCCCAGGGTTAATTTACTCTTGGGTTCCAGTCACTCCCCTCACCCTTGGTTAATGGCCTCTGACAATCTCTTTTACTACCTTATTAGCTCAGCTGTTTTTAAAAGCATGTTTATTCACTTTATTTAACATTTCTAAAAAGAGAAGACAAATTTCAGATCTGATTTAAAATTTTAAGTATAATCTCTGATTTTTTTAACCCAAAGAAACTAAGAGAAATACTGTAACTAAAAGATGTGATCTAAAATAATTTATTTCATGCTTTTTAAAAATATATATTTTATTGATTTTTTACAGAGAGGAGGGGAGAGAGATAGAGAGTTAGAAACATCGATGAGAGAGAAACACCTATCAGCTGCTTCCTGCACACCCACTACTGGGGATGTCCCCGCAACCAAGGTACATGCCCTTGACCGGAATCAAACTTGGGACCCTTCAGTGGATAGGCCGACACTCTATCCACTGAGCTAAACCCGTTAGGGCTATTTCATGCTTTAATAGGATGGAAATAGCTTTCTACTTTAAAGAAACAATGCTACTCGTTTTAAAGAAAGGCTTAAACACTAAAAATAGAAATGTATTCTATTATAAGCCTTTGCTTATTCATCGGCCATTTCAGATGAATGGTTCAATTTCTATGCCAAAGGAAAAAAATAATTGACATGTTTTTTGTACGTCTCCACAATAACAGTCTTTGGGAACGTAGGTACTTAAATAAACCTAAATCTGAGAGCTTATAAGAAAGAAGCTTACAGGCTCCACCTCATTTATGAAAACAACATGCCTACAAATTAGAAATCAAGAATCCTGACTTTTCAAAATGGACATGAACAATTAAGATGTGCTGGCCCACAACAGAATTCCTACTGCAGTAGATATTAGGCTGCCAGAAAGAAGAGATCAGTCTCTTCCGTACTGTATCCACCAAGCAAACCTCAGCATATCAACTGAACGAAGGCTCTACTAAATGATATTGGGATAGGAGTCACTCATTTATATGGTTATAAGGACCAGATCCAACCAGAAAAATACAAATATCCTGGTAAAGGAAAATAATGCACTGTGGTGACTTACATACTTTTGGAAAGAGTTATTTCTTGGTTCTTCATAGTTCCTACATTATTGCCAATGGTTTCTTTTTATAAGTTTCATTTTCTGTTGTTGCTGGTACGTATACAGAAATGTAACTGATTTTTTCCCCAAACAGCCTTGCTTAATTCTAGCAACGTATCTGTATATTTTTTTTTAAGTTTTTTCTACATATACAAGCATATTGTCTATGAATCACAATTTTTGTTCCTTTCTTCCCAATCTTCATATCTTCTGCTTCACTTTTCCTGAACTCTGAACTTTGCACAGGATAGGACCTCCCGCACAGTGCTAGAGAGAAGGAGTAACAGCAGGTATCTTGTTTTTTCTTATCTCAAAGGGAAATTTAGGTGTCCTGCTCTTTAGTGTGATGTTTGCTAGAGGCTTTTTGTAGATATCTTTTTATTAGGTTCTTGGTTCTCTTCTTGGCTCAGTGTTGATAAGTAATATTTTCCTAGAAATGTATTTATGTTGTCAGGGAGGTAAAAAAGAAGTCTTCTCTGTACAGCACGCCCTCCTCTGGATCTTTCAGATGTTTTTAATGAACACAAATTAACACTGATTTATTTTTACTTAGGATAAGTTGTTCATAATAATTACACATTTTTCTAATGTCAACCACATCTGTAGTAAAGTCCCATTTTACATTTTCTATATTAATTATTTATGCCTTTTTCTTGGTCAATTTTACTTGATATCTGTCAACATTATTCACCTTTTGTAAGAATGAAGTTTTTATTTTGTTGAACTTCTCTACTGTATGTTTATTTCCTGTCTCATTAATTTCTTCATATTATTACTTCCTTTTGATTGGTTTAACTTTATTTTACCTTTGTAATTTCTGGAAAGAGATGCTTATTATTTAGCTCAGTTATTTTTATCTTTTCTTTTTTTAATGTATGTATTTAAAGTTATACATTTTTCTGTAAATAATACTTTAGCTATATATACAAGTTTGTATAATATTTATTATCATTCACTTCAAAACATTTCTATTTTGGGGGGCCTACATAAATACTAGAAGCAGATTTTTATTTTAAAAAAATATATATTTTTATTGATTTCAGAGAGGAAGGGAGGAAAGAGAGATATAGAAACATCAATGATGATAGAGAATCATTAATTGTCTGCCTCCTGCATGACCCTCATTCGGAATCGAACTGTAACCTCTTGATTCATAGGTCAGTGCTCAACCACTGAGCCATGCCAGTTGGGCTAGAGCAGATTTTTTTTAAATTTCCAAATACATGGAGATTTTCTATCTATCTTTTCATTCATATTTCTAGTTTAACTGAATTGTGCTACCTGCTTTAGACAAGTTCAATCCTTTGACATTTATTGAGACTTACTTTAAAGTCCCAGATGTGGCCAATCTTTCAAAAATTTTGAAGTCAAATATGTATTAGCTAGCTGCAGTATTTTATTTATAACAGTCATACATAGACCACATTCCAAATTGTGTTCAAAATTCTAATCCTTACTGATTTTTGTGTCTGCTTAGCTGTCAATTACTAAGAGGATGTGCTAAAATTCTCTATTATGTTTACAGATTTGGCTATTTCTCATAGTCCTGTCAATTTTTGTTTTGTATTTTTTGTGATTATGTTAAGATGTAAATTAAAAATGCAGTATCTTTGAACAAAATTGAACTTTTATAACTATGAAGTGACCTTTTTCTCTAACTTTTTTGTGTTAGTCTATTTAAAATCTGATATATTTTTGTTTTAACTAGAGTGTTTAGTAAACTTACATTTACTATGAATGCCAATATATTTGACTTTAAATATATCATCTCATATTGTGCTATTCCCTACTGTCCTGGCATGTGTTTTTTTTTTAATCTCCTTTCTTATCTCTTTTTATTTTATTGTTTTTAAATCATTCAATTTCCCCCCTCTATTATCACAGAATATATTGTTTCTATTCCTTAGGAATAACCCTTAAAAAATAACAACATGCAGGGTTCACCAAGTTAAACAAAACTTTACCCCTCTGCACTAATTCAATGTTATTGTTTATACATATTTAATCTTATCCATTTTTCAGCCTCCTCCCCATTGCCAACATTATTAGTCTTTTACATTTGCTTGGAATTGCCACTTTCTTTATTTCTCATTGCGGTACATCTCACTCTTCCCGTTGGGCATTACTTTCCTTCCAGGATCATCTGTGAGAATTTCATTTAGAAAAACCTGTCTTGTTTTTTGTCTTAAAAGTTACCTTCATTTCATCCTCTCTTGATTTTTCTCCTTTGGTTGCTGTATCAATCACTACATTGTCTACATGTCGGTTTTGTTTTTTTCTTTTGGGGGATGGGTGTCTCATCTGTTCTATAAAAATTTTAATCATTATCTCATCATATTCTCTGTCCCGTAATCTCTCTTCCTTCCTGGAACCCCAATTAAACACACTTCTCAGTCTATCCTCCCTGATTCTTAATAGGGCCTACAAATTATTCATCTATTGGATTCTCTGAAATGAAATCTGTGTATTTTCTTCTGTTCTAACTTCTACTTCGTTTATTCTCTTCAATCTGTGAGTCTATCATTACAATTACTAAGTTGCTCATGTCTAGAAGTTAGTTGTACCCTGATCATTTTTTCAAACTTGCTAGGTCATTTGATAGTTTCTTTCCCTTGTAGGGATTTTCAAGCTTGTCTATTACTTTAAGAATAGTAAGAAGTGTTGTTTAAAATTGGTTTAAAACTACCTCGTGCTCTCACAGATTTCTTTCTGCTGGTCCTCATTCACGGTGCTCTGCACTATTTATGTTCAGTTATTCTTAACTAGAGACTCCACATTTTCCTTTATAAATTACCAGAGGCCTGGTGCATGTAATTCATGCATAGGTAGGGTCCCTAGGCCTGGCTGGTGATCAGGGCCGATCAGGGCCAATTGGGGGCCTTTCTTCATTCCACACTGCCCCCTGGTGGTCAGCACACGTGAGCGATCGAACTCCCAGTCTCCCCGTTGAACTCCCAAGGGGACAATTGACATATTGGGCTTTTATATACATAGATACCTGGGAATTCACTGAGCCTAGAAAAAAGGTGCAATCCTTCAAAGATCTATTTGTTGGTGGCTGGCCCAGGAGTGCTATCTGTCCAGGTAAACTCTAAAATAAAGAATTTAAAAATTGGCTGAGAATTTCTTACCATTTAGGATCATGGGATCTGCATGAGGGGCAACTTGTGAGTTCAACTTTGCAGCAGGTGAATGGACCTACTCCTGACTTGCCTTCACCTTGAAGGCATAGGAGCCCTCTGTGGTTCCAGCTCTAAAGGTGAGGGTCTTCCGCCCTAGCCAGTTTGGCTCAGTGGATAGAGCGTCGAACCTGCAGACTGAAGGGTCCCGGGGTCGATTCCGGTCAAGGGCATGTACTTTGGTTGCGAGCACATCCCCAGTAGGGGGCATACAGGAGGCAGCTGATCAATGTTTCTCTCTCATCAATGTTCCTAACTCTATCCCTCTCCCTCTCTGTAAAAAATTAATAAAATGTATTTTTTAAAAATAAATAAAAGTGAGGGTCTTCCATCATACTTCCCCCTGTGCCCAGAGACACCATCAAAACTCAGTTTGCCCAATGTTTTCAGGATTGTGCATACTTTCCAGGATTACTCCACTTTTACTGAAATTTCAGCCTCCTTACTATCTTCCTCAATATGTTCCAAGTCATTCAATGCTTTCAGAAGATGTTTGTATTTCTTATGTAGTACTTGCCCCACTCAACCCCGGTCAGTTCACCCAGTCAACCCTATCACCAGAAATACAGTGCCCCTTTCCTTCTTTACACTACTGACTTTTGGAACTCTTGTCACTCCTAGCCAAAGCAAATCCCAGCCAACCAACTCTTAAAAGATCATCCCTGCTACATGACAGGAAATGTGACTGTGCTAGGGAGCCTTCCAAAGCCAAACCTGGATATACAACAATCCAGGAGGAATGGAGCCTGCAGTGTCCTATTACCACCAACCCTGGGCTCTGCACAAGGATTCCAGGAACAGGAGGCGTGCAGATTTTCAGGTTAGAAACTGTGGGTCAGTATTGAATGACCTCTAGTATCCAACTAGCGGCTCCTTTGTTTTTAAGAAATTCACTTAATATTCCAGTACATTACATTAACCTGGGTGGGGAGGAGCATCTGAAGAACTCAAATCTCCAGACCAGAGCACTGCTGAGCTCCTTCTCCCTTCATTTAACTACAGCAAGAGAAACTGCCTTTTCTGCTCAGATTTGTGATTAAGAGACAGCATTTGCTCAGAGGCAATAAAATCTGACCCTCTTCCACAAACCCTCTGCAAAGGCCCATCTTCGATTAAGGAATTCTGCAGCCAAACTTTCCTATCTCTCTGACAAGTAAAACTACGGCATGAGAATTATTTCTTACTAACAGCATTAGTAAATCAAACTTCATTCTGACTCATTTTTAAAGTCAGCTACTATATAATATATTCCAAGCTCTCATATACTGCTGGTGGGAGTATAAACTAGTACCAACACTTTGGGAAAAAGTCTAGCACTCTCTTCTAAAGCTAAGCATAGGTCTCCTTGTGGTCCCCAAATCCCACTCTTACGAAGAGATCCAATGGAAGTGTAGACAAGTAGTCACCGAAGTCAGGGGCAAGACTTTGTATTCTGTAATGTAATTTACAAGTCCCAAATTAGAAACTATCCAAATACTCATCCATAGTGAAATGGATAAACTGTGATGCATTCACGGAGTACTACACAACAAAAATGAACTAGCCGCCCTAGCTGGTTTGGCTCAGTGGATAGAGCCTGCAGACCAAATGGTCCCAGGTTCAATTCAGGTCAAGGGCACACACCTTGGTTACAGGCTCCTCCCCAGTGCGGGCCCTGGTCAGGACTCGTGCAGGAGGCAACCAATCGATGTGTTTCTCTCACATCGATGTTTCTCTCTGTCTTTCCCTCGCTCTTCCACTCTCCCTAAAAATCAATGGAAAAATATCCTCGGGTGAGGATTAGTGCAAAAATGAAATTCATGTGTGAATTAGCCTAACAGCATGGATGAACTTCACACATAACTAATGAAAGACCCAAAGAGCATATGCCATATGATTCCATTTACATCAAGTTTAAACACAGGCTGAATGAATCTGTGTGCTAGATAGAAATCAGGACAGCAGATATCCTGGGGGTTGGGCAGCATCTAAAGTGGGCACAAGAGGAGCTGTGCAGAGGGCAGCATGGGGTGTGATCATCCTAATCTGCTAAACAGGGTAGGCAAAAGCAGGTTTGCAGTAGTGGGTATGTGAAACAGAGTTTATCCTTGTATTATATATTTTTCTATACGAACAACTGTAAACTTACGTTTGCCCACCCTGTATTGTTCTACAAACTATGACTGCATTTTTCTGTGTCTGTATTTTACTTTAGTAAAAAGAAAAATAGTACACATATGCCAACTCTGGTAGGAAATGGATCATGTGAATCTTGAAGGAGGAGCATCATTAATGACTGGAGAATCTGTTGCAGCACTTTCAATCCTGCCACCTCCCTGACCTCACCTTTGCACACACACATACACAATGTTGGCTGGAACCAAGGTCAAGATGGGCAGTCACCTCCTGCTTTAATCTTCCCAAGACCCTCACTGTCCATGGCCAAGCCCACTGTACCATCCTTCTCACCACTTTTAAAAATCAAACTGTTCAGAGTAAGGCTCAGGACCTTCCAACTTAAGAGGAAAGCCACATATCACAGAATAGAGTGGCTGAGCTTCAGAGTCGTAGCTGAAGTTGACTTTTTCAATGTCCCTTGGCACATCACAAATGAGACTTTTCACTCAGGGTGTCAATTCATTTATTCTTCAGCACCAACTCCTTCTTTCCCTCTATCACCATGATTACTATGAAATTCCGAAAATTAAGATTCTTTCTAATTACCACAAATATCTAGGACTCACAAAGAAATGAAAATGTATTCAACAGAAATAAAGCTACATCTAATTCCTATTCAGGACGAGTCTTAATTGAAGAGAAAATAGTTTTTGATGTATTGAGTTGTGCATTTTAACGATTGAATGAGAAGTTCCAGAAAAACATACCAGTTGAGCTTACAGCCAGATGAGGATGTTCCACATAAAACAAGTAGGCCAGATTCTCTGGTCAGAAACAGCTAAGAATCTAGGATCTATTTTTCATTTCTTTGCCTAAAAGCAAAAGTAGGAAGAAAGGCGGAGACATGAAGGATGGGGCTAGGCCTAGAATGGCCTCTTGCCAGCCCACTTGCCCCAATAATTTTCCTCTAGTTCAGTGGTTCTCAACCTTGGCTGCACATAGAATCACCTGTGAATCTTTTTAAAATCCTGATTTCTGGGCCTCATCCTCCGGAAATTCGGTTCCCACCCCATAACAAAGAAACAGAATTTCCGGAGGATGAGGCCCAGAAATCAGGATTTTAAAAGGATTCCCAGGTGATTCTAATGTGCAGCCAAGGTTGAGAAAACTGCTCTAGTTCCTTGGCTTCCACCGGCAAGTTCTCCCAGAGAAAAGAAAACCACCACATGGGGAAGCAGGAGGTTAATCTTAGCAACATCTCTTACTTCTCAGTCTGACTAAAAGAAGAGAGAATGGAATCCCAGCTACAAGGAAAGAATTTTCCCTCCTACCACTATGGAACACTCATGCCACAAAACACAAAATCCACCTGCAAGCCCCACCTAATGCTCATCAGCTAATTCTCAGAGAACTGGTGTGAGCACCTGGGAAGGGCCCGATCTGCTGAGGGATCCCGGTGTGAATGATGGTCTATGGAGAACAGGAAGCACTGAGATCAATACAACCAGCATGGAGATTTGGGGCATTAGGGAGAGAGCAAACACCCAAGCCTCCCCCTAAGGGTCACTTCAAATCCCTGGCCTCTGCTGGTAGAGCAGGACCATCCGTCCACATTTGAGAGCTGGCAGAGCAGGACCATCCCTCCATGGGTGTAACTGTTAATTTCCCAACTGTAGCCAGGCTGGAAGGAATCCAAAAATCACCTGGCTTTGGGATATGTTTATACTTGATGCTCTAGGAATCCAGATGACTTCAAGCTAAATAGTAGACTCATAGAACACAAGCAGAAAGTCATCTTTCCATTAGCTCAGCAAGGATGGGCACCTACTGGGTGCCAGTCACTATTCCAAGCATTAGGGATACCTTGGAGAAACAAAACAGACACATTCCCTCCATTGGCAGAGCTTATGCTCCAAGGGCAGCATATCAGGTAGTGATAATGAAGAGAAAACCATGCAGAGAGATGGGGCAGGGAGCTGGAGTAGGGGTGGGGATTGTCATGGACTGTCACTTTAAATAGGGTGGTCAGAGAGGTAACACTTCACAGCCCTGAAGAAGCAAGCCATGTGGCCATCTGGAAAGAAGCTCCCCACTAAGAGCAACAGCATGTGGAAAGGCCCTGAGGCAGAAGCATGCCTGAGAAAAAACAGGGGGCCAGTGTGATTGGAGCAGAGGGCAAGGAGAGGGTAAGAGCGAGTGGCCAAGGAGAATCTTAAACAGAAAAGTGACATGATTTCCTCTTGGAACAGACTAGAAGTCAGGGGGTGAAAGCAAAAAGCAAGAAGTCCACTTTAGAGCTAATGAAATAACCCAGGCAAAACAGTATTTAGTAAATATTTATCAAATTAAAAAAAAATAACCCAGGCAACATGAGAAGGATTTGGATCAGGGTGATGCTAGTGAAAGTAGAGAGAATAGCTGCATTCTGGCTCTGATTTGAAGGTAGAGCTGACAGGATTTGCTATTATACAGGATACAAGTATGAGAAAGCAAAGAGTTAAGGATAAACCAAGATTTGTGGCCTGAAAGATGGAGCCATCTGGCCTAGTTTAATTTTACATGAGGAGGACACCAAAGCCCAGAGAAGAGAAAAGTCATGCCCAAGTTGAACTACTTATTTCTGGGACTGAAACCCCCAACCAGTGCTTCTCCCACTGCCCAGAGCTGCAGCTCAACAATAGACACTGATGATCACTCACTCAGGTGCCCTCCAACTCCTCTTTGCTCTCTGATGCTGGAGTAGACAGTGCCCTCTCAGGGACAGCCAATACCCACACAAGTCATGTAAATCAGGGTAGGATGCTGGTGAAAGAGATCACAGGTACTGACCAGAGAGGGTGACCACGGTCCATGGTTGCCATTAAAGGCGGCAGACCTGGTGTGGCCAGAAATTCCCATTTTTTCCAAGAAAACCCAATAATCTAGATTTTATGAAAAAATTCTCCATTTTTAAAAGGTGATTTAATTGTTTAGTAACATGAGGTTGACCAAGCAAATCTCATGTGCAGACCAAGTACTACATGGTGTCCATACAGGGCACCAGCCTGGAACCAGCCTGAAGACAGTCTAAAGCAGATCTTATTTGCTCATACCTCGATCAGGGTGAGTATATGGAATTCAAGGTTTGGGCTTAAAATAGTCTTTATTCCAGCTTTTGAGCCAGCAGATGATATTCATTATCACTATAAATAGCTAATAACTTCTGGTACAATCTTAGTGGACCTCCTCTCTAACCAGAAGAGAATAAGTAGCTACCCATCATTCTGGGTTGTTAACTTTAGTTTTATGTTATTCTACTCCAAGTACCAAGATCAGCCCACTAGTATAATAGAGCCTTGCAAATAATCATTGACCCAGGAAACAACTTATGACAGCCAAGTACAAAAATGCCAGTATATTGGAATATATAAGATTTGGGAACTGGCAGCTATTCCACTCTTGCAAACATAATTAAATGTAGAAATGACACTTTCTTTATAAAGTTGTTTCCCATTGCTAGTGGGAGACACATGTCACTTATAGCACTTAAAGGAAATATACTAGATATGTCTGGTTTTTCAGACCTGGGAGTCAGGTTGCCTGTTTCAGGAGACTCATCAGAATTTGCCTCCTACGAAGCACCCAAGTTAATTTTCTATAATGCTAAGTGGCCCTCTTGCCCAGGCTCTCTCACTTAGAATCAAATATTGACTTTCTCTACAAACCATATGCTTTTTGCCCAATAATGATTTATGTGTGTGCTTGGTTTGATCGCTTTGATGCTATTGGTAAAAATTTCTCCAAGGCAGAGCCACTGCAGTATCTGCGTTACTCACCCACCTCCTTTCTTTTCCTTGGTATGCAATTTGCAACGCACCCAAAGAGTTGGTAATGTTTTCTAAAGGTGATATATCTCATTAGGTTGAAGTGCATGAACTACCACTAGTCAACTTTTTGATTATAGAATGGGCAATTTCATATGGTTCAAAGTATTAATATGTCTAAATGTTCCAAGGAACAGAGAGACTTGAATGATTAGAGAATACTATCTCTAGAACTTCCTGTGATGATGGAAATGACCTAAATCTCCACTGAGCAACACTTGAAATATGGCTAGCATGACTAAGAAATTAAATTTTAAATTTTATTTAACTTTAAGTTTAAATAACTCCTTGTGGCTGCCATATTAGACAAAACAGTTTTCTAGATGGTAGCTTCTTCAGACAAGAATTGGTATCACAACTTTGTATTTATAGTGTTTGAAGACCCAGCACGCATGAGATACTTGAGAAATGAAATTAAAAGTACCTTCTTGCACTGCCACATTCTCAACTGAGTCCCTACCTTCCTTCCATTAAAGCTTTTAACTTACATCTTCTAGTTCCATGACTTCCCTTGGGTAGTTACTGTCCCAGCAAGTGTGTAATTATATGGACCTACTAGAGGCCCAGTGCATGAAATTCATGTGGGGGGGGGTCCCTCAGCCTGCCTGTGCCCTCTCACCATCTGGGACCCCTTGCTCCTTACCACCCACCTGCTCACTGCTCCTTACCACTCGGCTCACTGCTCCTTAGTGCTGCTGCAGAGACGGGAGAGGCTCCCGCCACCGCCGCTGCGCTCACCAGCTGTGAGCCCAGCTTCTGGCTGAGAGGTGCTCCTCCTGTGGGAGCGCACTGACCACCATGGAGCAGCTCCTGCATTGAGTGTCTGCCCCCTGGTGGTCAGTGCATGTCATATGACACCAGTCGTTCCGCTGTTCGGTCAATTTTCATATTAGGGTTTTATTATATAGGATAGGTTAACATTGTGAAGGCTATGCCCACATCACCCAGCAACTGGGCAATGGGAACTCGCTTGACAACCACCTAACAGGCTGAGTTTCCATGATCTCACCCACAGAATAGGGACAACCATACCTACTCTTAGAATGGGGTTGTTGCAAGACCTAGATATACGTCAAAGTTATGGAATCTAATTCTAAACTTTTAAAAAATAAACTTGGGTTCAGCTTCATTTGTCCAATGAGATAAGAAACAACTAAAGAGACTATATTAATAGGTATTGTGGTCTACCTCATTTAGCCAACTTTTATTGTGTTACAGGCCAGACTTTAAACATTGCAGCTCCTAGATGTACAGATGAAATAACACAGTCTTGCCTTCACAATTCTGACTGACCATTTTCCCCCCCAAAACAAGATTTTAGCAAAGAAAAAATCTGGTGTCTCAAAAGAACTCTTGACTCCCTGCCTAAGTGTCATTCACCTATTAATATAAGCTTCCAAGAATAAAAGAACAAGTAAGAAGAGTATGAGGTCTTCTCACTTTTAAAAGGTGTCCCTGCTATATAATAAACCAATATTCCAATTAAATCACTCATATTCAACCACTTACATGGAATATAGTGCTATAATTACTGCAGCTTATTGATTAGGGTTCATTTCAGCAAAGAACAAAATTGCTCAAATGTGACTCAATGATTTCAGATTTATTTAAAACTCTCCCAACAACCAAAAAATAGTAAGATGCCAAGGTGCCACTTGAACATGTTAATCTCTTTATAGATGTTCAAAGGCCGATTCCCAATTATGAAAGAATTCTGTTATAGCATGTCTTTAGCTCTACCCACTGGACACCCTCTATTTCCAAAAGGACACCTTTTCTGTTCTCCTGCACTCAACAGGGCCCAGAAGCTCTGCAAGCCAAGTTCAAATTGCTCCGTGTAAAGGGAAAACAACCTACTTTCTGTCCTTTGCTTAAATAGAGAGGGAAGTGGCATCTACAGGACCTCAGAACCGGAAGCTACTCTCTGGAAGGGAAATAGGTTGGCAACCCAGAGTCTGGCTGACCTTTGGAAAGTTCATAAAGGAACTGAGACATCACCACAGTAAGCAAGCAGCATGATGCAGGATCACCAAGACTTCCCTGGTATCAGATTAACAGGAAGTTAGTTAAAACGACTAACACAGAGGGAAAGTGAAAAGCAGGAGGCAGGGTCAGTGGAGAATACATGCTCCCCAAATGCACAGGGATGGGGTGAAACATGCAGCTGTCCCTCCTGGGAGTGCTGACAAAGACCTAGGTCTCTGGATCCTCCGCAGCAGTGTTCTTGAAGAGATCTCTAGCCTGGGGTGTGAGGACCAAACTCCAGAAAGTGCCAGCCAGGCACCCTCACCCTAAAGGTTCCAGCACACTAGGCAAACAGTGATGTGGGAGGCTCACAACTCTGCAAAGTTTCATTTTCTTGATGCTTTCTACTTTCTGCTGACCTCTGACCTGCTTCCTAGTCTCTGTTGACCTCCGACCTCCAGGAGTTATTGCCAAACTGCCTTGTTTGCACAAGGTCCGTTTTATCCAGCACTTGCCTGAGAGATTGCCCAGCTCCTAATTGTGTGTGTTTTACTATCTCCAGGCTAAAGATAAGGAAACCCTACGCATAGTGGCATAAGGATGGAATCCAGCCCTGCATTTGCAGCAACTAGGATGGAGCCAGAACGACTCCACTTCCCTCCCAAGCCCCACACGCCCCTAAAAACTCATTCCAACAAGATCGGCCAGCACTTGTTGATTACTCCATGCATGTGCTGCACAAATTTTCTCTTAAGTAGAAACATCAGCAGCCCTGTTTTTCACACAGGGAAGTGGAACCCGGAGTGAAACAGCTGGGTCGAGGTCACCCTCAACGGTGCTGGGATTTCAGAAGACCCCCACCCACCCTTAACCACTTCACCATCCCAACCTACCATTTATGAACTGTAACCTGGGGAGGGGTCCCTGATGCTTCCCAGAAGCCCCAGAGGAAGCGCGGACCCCAGCCTGCCCTCCCCTGCCCCAGAGAGCAGCCTGGGAGCCTGGCCGGCCGGGGCGGGTGCCAACACGCTTGGCCGACCGGGCCGGAGGTGCCCGCTTCCGCCCGGGCCTGGCACCACCAGCCCATTCATCGTGGCACCGGCGGGGCGGGCCGGGCAAGGCCCGAGGTGCCCACGTACCCCCGCCGGGCGCCCGAGCGCTGAGCTCCGCACGGCCGGGTGCTGGGGGGGAAAGGGTGCCCTCTGCCCGGCCGCCAGGGGGAGCAGGGAGCTGCCTCCCTCACTCCGGGAAGTTGCCACGCCGGGGCGTCCGGACCCCGTTCAGCCCGCGGTCTCCGCACGGCCTCACCCGCAGCCCCGAGTCCCAGGCCCTGCCCGT
>NW_006300025.1:883445-884669 GCF_000327345.1 Myotis davidii
GCCGCTCCCGACGCTGACTCGAAACGGGCTCTTCCTGGGCGGGCGGTGGGCGGTTCGAGTCCCGGCGGCGCTGGGCCTGCGCCCCTGAATCCCGACGAGCTGAGATGGCAGAGGGTGTTACCCTGCACAACCCACCAACAACCGGGAAAAATGCTTTATTTAAACCCAACTAACTTCCCCCAGAACAGCGCCCCCTCTGGGCCCCGGCTGTGAAGACCGACTCTGCTGGGGATCAATCCAGGGAGGGCAAGTCCCTATCTTCAAAGAGACTGCAATCAGCACCAAAAAGAATTTTCTTGAGTAAATAGAGGAACTGGGTGAAAGGCCAGAGGTGCATAAGGAGTGGAGGGCGACGTCATTGCACTCATTTTTAGGGAGGGTACAACTGAGGCTTAATCTCCAAACCACAGCTGGCAGAGTAATAATTACAGTCCGCCTTGGGTTTTTACTCCTTGAATGGGGAGGGCGAGAGGGTCTGACCCAAGAAAACACCCATTTCCCAGAAAACTGAGCAAAATAGTACTTCTTCATTACATGGAATTATTTCCCAATGTAAGCCAGCACCCTCTCTTAATAACCAAATGAATCTTTTAATTAAGACCATTTTAAGCCTGAGTTTGAACTATTATATCCGTTTCTCTTAAACCTAACTCTTTGAACTTGATCCAAAGCTAGGGTCTTTGAAATTAAGGTTTCTGAGAGGCCAAAGGGGCTGCAGCAGCCTGATCTGCCCCACGTGACTTTCCTGGCCCCTGTGGCTGAGAATCCTGCTCCTAATATCCATATCTTGACCAATTTCATATGACCCCCCTTTTTGTTACTGGTAGTGTACTAGTGGGTGTTAGGAAGATGTGGAAAATATAAGCCGTCGAAATAAAGAAGGGCTGGGGTGAAATAAAACCGCTCATTCCTATTTTTAATCTCAGCAGTTCCTTGGCATATTAATGATTAATCAACGGGAATTAACCTGGATTAGCTTTCGAGGGGCGAGCTCTGGCTTGAAATAAAAATCAAGAAATCCAGCTTCTTAAAAAAAAAAAAAGAAAAAGAAAGAAAAGAAAAAGAAAGGAAAGAAAGAAATCCATTGCCCTAACTGGTTTGGCTTCAGTGGATGGAGCGTCGGCCTGCGGACTGAAAGGTCCCGGGTTTGATTCCGGTCAAGGGCATGTACCTGGGTTGCAGGCTCATCCCCAGTAGGAGATGTGCAGGAGGCAGCTGATCGAT
>NW_006300025.1:884895-908239 GCF_000327345.1 Myotis davidii
TTCTGGCTGGTACATGCTACCGTCTAGTTCTAATTGAGCATGGGTAAACCAGTCACCATCTCTGGAAATGGGTGCACTCCTCCAGGACAATAATTGCCCCCTCTGGGTTTTAGACAGGAAATACATTCATTTGTGTTTATTGAGTGCCTATAGGCAATCAGCCTCGAGCTATACACTGACCCAGTAAAGACCCAACTGTCCTCGGGGACTTTCTGTGGGCAGAGACCTCCTTTATCTATTTACTGTTTAGGTTTTCTCGGAGAGAGATCCTGACAGGAGGGCTTGGGTTTAAGTGACTCATTTTGAGGATGATCACAGGAAACAATGGTAGAAAAATGGGATGGGAAGGAAGAAAAGTGGGTTATTTACCTACCTACTCCCAGTCCTTGGTTGAGGGCTTCTTCTGGGGGGACTTTAACTTGTCCTCGTGCACCATCAGCCGAAGCAAAGTAGCGAGAATCCCATGGCGGAAGGTGAGTGCCTACAGGGCACCGAGGGGCTGGGGGCTAGGAGGGGAGTGGTTACAATAGTGTCTTCTACCCAACTCTGACCCAGTACCAGCACGGAGTAGAGACTCAGTAAATACATGTTCCATAAATATTGTTAAACGAAATATAAGATTACAAACTCCCTAGGAGTAAGGGGTGTTGATATGTTCCAGTATGGAAACCTTTCCTCCCTCCCTGTCCTGTGTTCCTCCACCAGGCTCCATCAGGGGCAGGTCAGCTCCTACCCATCCCCCATCCTCTGACCTGCCCTGACCACTGCTGTACCCATGAACCGCCATCCTTAGCCCTGCATAGCCTCATCAGTGTATTTCAGCCTTGCTCTCTCCCAAGGTGTATCTAGGAAAAACCAGAACCACCCAGGACTAGATGGACAGGGTTGCCTGCATGGGAGTGAGTGCCTGCCCCTGCTGCATTGTCTACCATAGACCTGTATCTGCCAAAACACACCATCTTCCATGGCAGGAGGGAAAGCCCATCACAAAGTGCCCTCCAGGCCCATCTGCTCAGTGCCAGGCACCAGGCTAGAGCCTGGGAAACAGATCCCTGCCATCCCCCTGGATGACAGTCCAATGCAATACTGTCACGTGTAAACTGGCCAGAAAGAGAGAAGCCCACAGGCAGGATGGGCAGGGACAGGCAGGGGTGTTAACCTTCACCGAGAACAGTAGAGGTGTGACAAGAGAAGCTTGAATGGAGTTAGCCAGGTCAAGAAGTGGGTGGAAGGCCCACCTGATGCAAGAACAGCCTGGGCAAAGGCCTGGTGATCTCAGCATGATTCATAAGGGGCAACTACAAATTGTGTTTTGCCAAAGCCTGAAGGATGAAGGAGAGGATAAGAGATGAGTCTCAAACAGTGACCATAATGGCATGAGAGAACTCTTTGGGGGCGATGTAAATGTTCCATGTCTTGGTGATAGTTAATGGTCAAATTATACACTCTTAAAAAGGGTGAATTTAGCCCTAGCTGGTTTGGCTCAGTGGATAGCATGTTGGCCTGTGGACTGACAGATCCTGGGTTCGATTCCAGTCAAGGGCACATGCCTGTGTTGCAGGCCCAATCCCCAGAAGGGAGTGTACAGGAGGTGGCTGATCAATGATTCTCTCTCACTCATTAATGTTTCAATCTCTCTCTCCCTCTCCCTTCCTCTCTGAAATCAAGAATCTATATATATATATATATGAGTGAATTTAGTTTTGAAGCAAATTATAATTCAATCAGCCTGATTCAAAGAATATATTGGGTTTTAAAACAAATCTATTTTATTAGGGAAAACTAAACATACAAGAATAATTACCTAGTAGGTTTCTTTTTGTTATTATTAATCCTCACCCAAGGATATTTTTTTTCATTGATTTTTAGAGAGAGTGCAAGGGAGGGAGTGAGGGAGGGAGATAGAAAGAGAGATGAGAGAGAGAGGTATCAATGTAAGAGAGAAACATATAGATTGATTGCCTCCTGCACCCACACCAACTGGTCAGGGATCGTGCAATCCAGGTACGTGCCCTTGACCAGGAATTGAACTCACAACCCTTCAGTGCTCGGGCCAATGCTCTGACCATTGAACAACACCAGCCAGGGTGCCAGTACTTTGCTTTCTATTACTAAATTGCAAATATTATTTTAAAAGACTAGGCAGAAAGATGAGAATATGTTGTATCTTATGGTGTAAAAAGAGGTTTTGCTTTATCAACTCTGAAAGGATGATAAATGGTAAACAGAATAAAATGTCACACAGAGGAAAAAAGCATCATAACAATATATAGCATTTTTAGGTCTTAGATGCCAGGCATTATTCAAGATGTCCTATAAATAAGTAAAACTACTTAATGCTCAGATCAACTGTGTGCCTCTTAACTCCCTTTACCTTTCGCCCTCCCCCGCTTTCCTCTCCAACCACCGTCAGCTTGTTCTTGATGTCTATGAGTCTATTTCTGTGTTGTTTTGCTTTTTAGATTCCACATAGAAGTGAAATCATATGAAAACACTAAATCAGAAAGACATATACACCCCTATGTTCATGGCAGCATTATTTACAAAGGCCAAGATATGGAAGCAATCTAGGTGTCCATCAATAGATGAATGTATAAAGAAGATGTGGTATGTATATATAGGGTGTCCCAAAATTCACACAAGATTTGCAATTGAATTGAATTGCAAATCTTGTGTGAAGTTTGGGACACCCTATACAATGGAATATTGCTGAGCCATAAAAAAGAACAAAATCTTGCCATTTGCAACAACATGGTTGGACCTACAGGGTATTATGCTAAGAGAAATGTCAGAGAAGGACAGGTATCATATGATTTACATTTTAGGCGATTACATTAGCAGTGGTGTAAAGAATAGTTAGGGTGGTGTAATAGAGGTTCCCAGGATCAGTTAGTAGGCTTTTGCAAAATTCGAGGCAAGATATGTTTGATGTGCTAGTAAATATTTAACAATTGGCTATTGGAGGTGGGAGATTGCAGGGGGTGGCGGGGAGTGATTCCTAATTTGTAGCATTTGCCAATTTCTGTGGTGTAAACACTTCCATCATAGTTGATTTCAAACACTAAGGTAAAGAGAAATTTGCAGGAATGTAACATTATATACTATATAGATAATCTTACAAGTATTCTCAAGGGATATATGACAGTAAAATGTATTCAAATAACTTGGGGTGATAGGTTAAGTATTTCTTATTTTTGTTTTTAACACAATCTATTTCATTGTAAGTTTTATCATTAAATTTTAATTGAATTTAATACTCCTCTGTACCAGAGTGGAGTGTGTGTGTGTGAGAGAGAGAGAGAGAGAAAGGGGGCAGGAGCACAACAGGGTTACAAAAATGAAATATTATACATGTTCATGTTGACATTTCTGCACACGTCTCAGTCCCTGTCTGACTTTGGACTTGGGGGTCAGTGGCTCTATCTGATGCATCATTATGTTCCCTGAACACATAGCTCAATGCCTTGATTCTGGTAAAAATTCACCTTAGGTTGGATCTCCTCCGATAAAGACCTTGAGAGAAAGATTTGAGTGAAGCCAGTTTATTTGGAAGGTGATCCCAGGAATCCCAGGAAGGAAGTCAAGACATGAGACAAGGAAGGAAAGACAGCCAACGAACAGTGCTGTTGGGGTCCAGCCCCAGCAGGTCCAGGGGTTCCCAAAAGTGTGGACAGAGTCGGCGAAGAATGAAGGACACAGAGACAGTGTTCAGTTGATCAGCCACCTAGCCAGGATCTCCAGCCAACTTCTGTGTTTATTGTCTTGTTACATCAGTATTTATACCAGTTGATTATAATCCTATCAATTTCTATTCCAAAGGTTAGGGCATTTCTTATCTCCATTCCAGGTAGTAAAGATTATGTAGCTTAAGCATGATTGTTTGTAGTTAAAGTGATTAACTACCCGCCTGGCACTTAGTTAAGGGGTTTTATTTTCTCCCTAACTTCAGGGAAAAATCCCTACCTGGGGAAACAACCTTTCCTGGAGAGGTGACCTTGGTTAAAACACATAGTGCCAAGAAAGGGAGCAAACATATTAAGAACAGTATGCCATATACGCCAGGTCCCTTGAAACATATGCTGTGCAGATGTTTCTTCCCTGCAGCAGCTGTGTCAAGCAGCAAGGATGGACCAGCTTCCAGCACAGTGCATCATCAACAAATTCCACCGTGGACAGCTGAAGCCTAATCCATTGAGGAACTCTGGGAAACAGTGTCAAGTATGCCTCAGAGTTACCCAAACTGAGAAAAGAGGAAGCCAGAGTACTTATTCACCAACTCGTATCCATCACTGGTCAAAGGCTGCTCCTGGCATTTCCAGCCCACACCCCAGAGAAAGCCGCGGGGAAGAAGGTTGCTGGTAATTAAAATCAGAGGCTGCTGATATGCACAGGGATGGCAGAGGAGATGTGAGCAGAGCAACAACAGTATTGGTCCAAAACTCATACATATTTCTTGAATGAATGAACAAATGAGTGCATGAATATAAGGCCCTTTGAGCTCCTTTGAACACTAATTTCTGGTTTAAAGGTTTTAAACAGAAATGCAGATCGTTCTACTCTACAGCCAGCACATTTCTTGTATGCTTTTGCAAAAATCTAGAGCAGAGGACCTATGATTTTCCAGACAATTTAAATTCTGCAGTATTGTTACTCAAAATCAGAGTAATGTTGTTATACACTTAAAGAAAAATCACTCTTTCAACATATGCAAATCGATCAATATAATATACCATATTAACAAAGCAAAGGATAAAATCATATGATCTTATCAATAGATGCATAAAAAGTATTTGATACGATACAACATCCATTTATGATTAAAACACTCAACAAAACGGATTTAGAAGGGAAGTACCACCTTAGCTGGTTTGGCTCAGTGGATAGCGTGTCAGCCCATGGACTGAAGGGTCCTGGATTCAATTGCAGTCAAAGGCACATACCTCAGCTACAGGCTCAATCTCCAGCCCTCATCGGGGCTCATGCAGGAGGCAACCAATCAATGCGTCTTTGTCACATCGATGTTTCTCTCTCTGTGTCTCTTCTCCTCCCTTCCACTCTCTCTAAAAATCAATGGGAAAATATCCTCAGGTGAGTATTAATAAAAAAATAAAAACATTTAAAAATAACTACATAAATAAATAAAATGTCCATATTACCCAAAACATTATATAGATTTAATGCAATCCCCACCAAAATCCTAATGTCATTTTTTAAAGAAATAGAACCAAAAAAATAATCAGATTTTCTTGGAACCACAAAAGACCCTAAATAACCAAAACAATCCTGAGAAAAAAGAATGAAGCCAGAGATATCACACTACCTGACTTCAAATTATACTACAGAGCTACAATAATCAAAACAGCATGTTATTGGCAAAATAAACAGACACACAGACCAATGGAGCAGAATTGAGAGCCCAGAAATAAAACCACATGTATATGGGCTAATAATTTTTTGACAAAGGAACCAAAAACACACAATGGAGAAAAGAAAGCCTGTTCAGTACATGTGCTAAGAAAACTGGAAAGCCACAGGCAAAAGAATAAAACTAGATTACAGTTTGTCCTCATGTACAAAATTAGTTCAATAGATTTAGGATCAAAGACCTAAATATAAGATCTAAAACAATAAATTACATAGAAGAAAACATAGGTACTAAACTTATGGACGTTAGTGATAAGAACATTTTATGAATTTGACCCCAAAGACAAGGAAAGTAAAGGCAAAAATAAATGAACTATAAATGGGACTATTTCCAACTAAAAGGCTCCTTCACAGCAAAAGGAACTGACAAGAAAACAAAAAGGCAACCAACCAGATGGGAGATGATATTTGCAAACAACAGCTCTAGCAGGGGTTTATATCCAAAATATATAAAGAACTCAAACAATTCAACACCAAACAAACAATCCAATTTAAAAATGGGCAAAGGACATGAGCAGACACTTCTCTGAAGAAGACATACAAATGGACAACAGATATCTGAAAAGATGCTCAACTTACCTAGCTATTAAAGAAATGCATTTCAAAACCACAATGAACTACCTCCTCACACCTGTTAGAATGGCTATTAGCAGCAACAAGACAGGTAACAACACATGTTGGAGAGGTTGTGGAGAGAAAAGGAAGTTTCATTGACTGCTGGTGAGAATGCAAACTGGTACAGCCACTATGGAAGCAGTATGGAGGTTCCTCAAAAGATTAAGAATAGAGTTACTATATGACCCAGCAATCCCCCTTCTAGGTATCTAGCTGAAAAACTCAACAACATTTATTCGCACAGATATATGCACCCTGTGTTCATTACAGCATTATTCACAGGGGTCAAGACACGGAGACAACCAAGTGTCCTTAAAATAGAGGATTGGATAAGGAAGATGTGGAACATATTTACTATGAAATACTACTCAGCCATAAGATAAGATGAAATACTGCCACTTGTGACAACATGGATGGACCTTGAGAATAATACGCTAAGTGAAATCAGTCAGAAAAAGCTAAGAACCATATGATTTCCTCATATGGGATATAAAACTAAAACGTATAGACACAGAAAACAGTATGGTGGTTACCAGATGGTAGGGGCAGTATAGGGTAAAAGGGGCCAAATCTATGGTGACAGAAGATGATTTGACTTTGGGTGGTGGGCACACAATGGAATATATAGATCATGTATCATAGAAATATACACTTGAAACCTATATGATCTTATTAACCAATATCACCACAATAAGTTTAATTTTTTTAAAAAATAGGCCCAATAAAACTTTTAAAAAATCTCTATAGATAGGTTATAGTCATTGTCAAAAGAAAAATAAAACTTACACAAAGAAATCTCCACAATAAGTTTAATTTTTTTTAAAAATAGGCCCAATAAAACTTTTTAAAAAATCTCTATAGATAGGTTATAGTAATTGTCAAAAGAAAAATAAAACTTACACAAAGAAGATAAGTGAACCCAAATTACCAATTGTTATGGTTGCTTGCTAATGGTAGCTCACTTTGAGCAAACCTAACATTTTAAAACCACTATTTCCATTTCATCTTGCCTCCCCTTCAGGAGCTTGAAATGATTTCCCGTCACATCAAATCTTCATTTCTCCACCTGACTTTTCTGGCATCCCATAGCCTGGTACTCCCCCTCCCCCTACAGTTTCCACCTATTCCCATCTATGCCCACTGTGTGCTTCTGCCCAAAGCACACTCTGCCCTACTGTGAGCCATCTCTCAAGGCCTGCCTTGGGTCATTCGTTCTGGAATAGAGCACTCAGTTTGCCAGGCACCCTCTTGTTGGTGGGGGCACAATGTTGGATTGCACTTGCTTTTTCTTTGCCCTTGAAGAACCCACAGAACTGCTTCCTCCACCAAGTCTCTGAATACATTTTCTCCCCATCACTTCATTCCTTTAGCAGTGGTTCTCAACCTTCTGGCCCTTTAAATCCAGTTCCTCATGTTGTGACCCAACCATAAAATTATTTTCGTTGCTACTTCATAACTGTAATGTTGCCACTGTTATGAATCATAATGTAAATATCTGATATGCAGGATGGTCGTAGGCGACCCCTGTGAAAGGGTCGCTTGACTGCCAAAGGGGTCGCGACCCACCGGTTGAGAACCGCTGCTTTAGAGGCTGCTGCGACACAACCGGGCACCAGAGTTTGCTGGTAGATTCTGTGTGCAGGAATTATAACTCCTCAGTAATGATACACATTTGTAAAAGGTCTGAGTCTTGTGTTTTTCTTCTGAATTCCTTGTGATTTCCAGTTTTGCAATGAGCTGCTTTTAGCTTCAGGAACTCCTTTCTTGCGTCTGTCCTAAATCACTCCTGCCTCACTGTGTACTCTGCTAAGTGTTCACAGAGTGTGTTAGTAAGTGCCTGGCTCTTCAAAATCATTATTCTATCCCCTCCTCTGGGTTCTTTCCTCCAGACTTAAAAACTGCAGCTCCTTAAAACTTGCTTTCTTTCTTTTTTTTTTTTAAAGCTTTCTTCCATGTCTTTTCCTCAACCACTTAATCATCCTGTGCTCTTCTCAAACCCTGTTAACCAGCTTAAAACATCATTAGTGAGAGTTTTGAAGAGAGTCTTTAAACCAGAAGCAAAAAAGGAAAGTATAATAAAATCCGGAAAGGACTGCTAGGGCGATTGAGTCCAGCTTTCTGCCTTTGGCCTGGCCGGCCCTACAACCAGCTAATAGATCAAGCAGACTGCCTCGGCTCACAAAACCCTCCAATCTCCAATCTGAATGTGTGCTGCAGAAAATTTCTATTGGGAGAGTTTGAAAACTTCGCTGGTAATCCCATTGACACTCTTCAGATTGCTGTTGGTCACTGTGGTCAGAAAAATCCAGTCCTGCCCTGGCCAATTTGGCTCCATACTTAGAGTGTCGCCCTGAGGACTGAAGGGTGCTGGGTTCTATTCCCAGTCAAGGACATGTCCCTCAGTTGCAGCCTCTATCCCCAGCCTGGGTAGGGGCACAGGCAGGAGGCAACCAATTGATGTGTCTCTCTCACATTGATGTTTCTCTCTCTTCACCCCTCCCCCCCCATACCTCCACTCTCTCTAAATGTCAATGGGGAAAAAAATCAATGGGAAAAATATCATCAGGTGAGGATTAAAAAAAAAAAAGGAAAATCCAGGCCTGGGCAGAATTCAGTTAGCCAGCTTAATTTAGGCAACTTTCCTGCCTTCTTACAGTGCCATTTCATTGTGAGTTTACAGACATACAGAGTTCTAGGTGTTATCTCAGGGGTGTGTGTGTGTGTGTGTGTGTGTGTGCATTCCAGGTCAGTGTAAATGCCACTGACATTGGTTATGGGCTCAATCCCCAGAGAGAGAGAGAGAGAGAAAGAGAGAGAGAGAGGTGGTGAAGTAGACTAATTCACACTCAAGTTTTACTGACTTAGCATGCTATGCTCCTTAAACATTTTCACCAAAATGCCTCTAATGATAGGGGAGAGTGAAAGTGGATAATGAGGATGGAGGTCTCTGGCTTCAACACCATCTGTATCAGGAAGGCATTAGGTATAAATTAAAGATCCATGTGAATTTTGCATTCTTCTCCAAAATATATCCACAAAGGCAGATTTTCTAAAACCAGAAACCATTTCCTTGTTATTTTTATGACATAAGAGTGATGTATATGAACACATATCACAGATAATACAGGAAAATGTACCAAGAAAAATGTAGACAATCACCTGAAGTCCCAACTGCCCCATGGGATATTTTTCACTTTTTCCTTTCTACATTAGTTCCTATTAATAAATACACATTGTTTGTTTTAATAGAAAATAAAGTGTGACCTTATTTCCCACTGTGTAAAAAGGTTCTGGCTATTTACCTGGTGGTGTCAGGTCCAGGAACTGCGGATGGCCCACCTGATGACCAGTTCGAAAGCAGGGTCTCAAGTGTGACCCCCTCCAGAAGTCATGCACATTTCAACAGAGGAAGGAAGGGAGGGAGAAGGCAGAAGAACTTTCTGGAAATGTACTGGGTAGACACTTGAAGGGGAGATGGAGGTGCTTTCCTGCCTCTGCTCAAGTCTCTGAGCAGCCCCACCCTGGCCCTCAGCCCAGGGGCAGCTCTGGGCCCGGGATGTGAATAATGCTCAGGGGCCTCAAAGGCCTTTGAGGCCTTTGCAATGTGCTGGGTTTTCCCTGAATGACCCACCTTAAAACCTAGATTAATCTTCCTCGCAGAGAGGCCTCACTCTCCTTCAGCAGAGCACTGAGCACGCCAGGTCCTAAAAAGAAGTGTTTTCTTTCTTTCAGGCAGGAAAATTAATGAGCTCCATCTTTGGCATGGATTAGAAAATTCCACTGTGGCGCTGGCAGGGCTTCTTCCGAGGCAGCAGAACTTTAAAGAAACCCCACATTGAGAGCCACGAGGAACAAAGGTAAGGCTGATCGGCCTGATTTCATCGCTAACGGTCCGGAAAAGAAAGGAGGAAAAGAGACAGGAACAAAGCACCTGGCTGGAAGAGGTGTGCCGCGTCGGAGGGAGGTACTTTCCCTGGGCCCTTCTCAGAACCTCCATCTCTGTGGGCAGCACAATGCTCTCCTTATTCCCCGCGTCCTCACCACACGGTGGCTGACTTGGAGCCTTACCCAGCACAACGTCAGTGGCAAATGTTTGGACCCGTGGCTGCCAAGCACGTCTCGGGCAGATTCCTTCGGCCCCTGGGGTGGGTTCCCCCTTTCAGCAGAGGTGGGAACAAGTGGTGTTTGCCTCACAGGCTCTTGTTTTTGGAAAACAGTTGGCAGACTGAGCTGAATAAATAGTGTCACCTCGTTACCAATAAGTATTTGTTCATTCAGTAAATTATTTTTGAGCACCAAGTATACTCCAGGGGCTGGAGATACAGCAGCAAACAAAATAGACATATACTTTCTGCACAAAATAATTCCAGGTACTAGTAACACAGGCAGATGAGATTGAAAATGATAGTGGGGAGGAAGCTATGTTAGGATGCTTAGGTTAAGCCTCCAGTGACACTGGAATGGAAATCTGCATTACCCAAAGGATCTAGCTGAGGGAAGATGTGGGTGGGCACAATTGTCTTCTAAGCAGAGGTAACAGCATGTGCAAAGGCCCTGAGGCAGGAACATGTTTGACAGTTTTTAGGAAACTGAGTGAAAGCTGGTGAGTAAGTAAAGGGTAAAGAAAGGCAGGGACCAGATTTATTATGAGAAACATCACAACTAACAATGTAAAGTGTGTTCCAGTTGCAGAAGGCTTTGAACACATGCTATCTCAATTTAGTCATTCCAGACAACCCTGTTACGTAAATAAGGAAAAGGGGCTCAAGCTCACAAAACTAGGAAGTGGTGGGACTCTGACCAAGGACTACGTTTGTATAACTCCAGAGGATGCTATCTGTGCCGCAGCGGAGCCGTTCATGTCTTTGCCTAGAGTTTGTGCAATGCACAGCCCGTGTCACTGTACATAGTGACCTGACCCCATGCCAGCTCAGTCTATTTTCTCCAAATTTCTGTGCCTTTCCTGTGCTAGAGGCTGTTGGGAATACAAAGAATAAGGATATTATTCCAGCTCTTGGAGAGCACATGGTGTGGTTAAAGAGATATAATACAGTGAAACCTCGGTTCTCAAATTTAAGTTGTTCCAGAAGGCTGTTTGAGAAGTGATTTGTTTGAAAACCAAATCATTTTTTTTTCCATTAGAAATAATGCAAGCTGAATTAATCTGTTCCAGACCCCCAGATGATTCCCTGTTTTAACCTTTCTTATGTATAGTGCATGTCTAATGCACTGTTTAATCTATAAATAAACACGTTAAAAACAAAAAGGACATGAAATGTAAATGAAAATTTAACAAAAAGGAAATGAAATTCAATTGCCTGTGATCGTTGTTTCATCAACATCAACATTCTTGATGGCCTTTTTATGTTTTAAAATTGTGCTAATTATCTATTTCAGCAGGCCAAACTCAGTAGTCAGATCAGACACATGAACACCTCTATCATACGTTGCAGTTATTTCTTTTTAAGCTCTATCATTGTTCTCACAACTTTCCTTTTCACTTTGCTGTTATCACTAACCTTCTTAGGACCCATAGCGACTTACTGTAGGTATTCAATAATAATAAGTAACAGCAAAGCAAAAACAAAAAATATTCATGGCACAGTTTCCTAAGATGTTAACAACTAAAAGTTTATTGGAAACTGACTCCTACTCATGCATTCTCTCCTCTGTTGCCTGAGACGCAAGACTGATCATATAGGTATCAGCATGAAAAGGTTGTCAGGTCGGGAACAACTGAGGCATTTTTTCCATCAACAGTTTGGTCGAGAACTGAATAGTTCCAGATGGGAGACGATGGAGAACTGAGGTTAGACTGTATGTGAGAAAATGGTGGATGATTTTAGACAATATTGATTTGGGGCAAAGACAGTATGGATGGCTTAGTAGGGGATGTGAGATTTGAGCCTGGTTTTAAATTTTAGATTGGTGGATGTACAAGAAAAAAATCCATAGGACTTCATCACACAAACATACAATAAAACCTGGAGTGTTGTAGCCCACCACAGGTGCTTGCCTCCAGCAACTTGAGTTTTTTTTTAAATGAACATTTGTTATTTTATTATATAAAAATAGAACTATACATGTAAAATTTTGGCAAATCTAGGAAGAGAAAAAAATATCTATAACCTCATTCATGAAACAAAACCACTTTTCACATTTTAGTATATTTCTGTCTGGATTTTTCCCCTAAGCAAGCAATATGTGTGTGTATTTACATACAAATGTATGTAAATATATATGTGTGTGTATATATATATATATACATATATATATGTAAATACACACAGCATCAGGGTAGTCACTGCTGTGCTATAGATCTAGAACATCTTTACCCCACAAAATTCCCTTGTCCCATCAGCCTCCTCCTCCAGGCAATCACTGAACTTACTTCTTCAGCCTTAGCCTTACAGTACTTTGGCCTGCCAGAACTTCATATAAATGGAATCAAAAGTATATGCTCATTTGTCTCTGGCCCCTGCTGCTCAGTCTGTTTTTGAGCTTTATCATGTTATCCTGTATGAACCAGTCATTTGTTCCTTTTCATTGCTAATTAGTATTCCTGTATAAGAATATATAAGAATTTGTTTATTCATTCACCTATTAATGAACATTTGGATTCTTACTGGTTTGGAGATGTTATGAATAAGGTAACTATGAACATTCTTGTATAATCATGTATATATTATCATTTTTCTTAAGTAAGTACCTGGAAGTAGAATTGCTGGGTCATAGAGTAGAAGATCTGTATGTTTAACTTTAATTTTCCAAAGTGGTTGTACTGTTTTACAGTGTATGGGAGTTCAGTTTACTCCACAACCTCACTGACACACAGTACTGCTGCTCTTTTTTATTTTACCCATTTTTGTGAGTGTGTGGTGGTTTTAATTTGTATTGCCCTGATCATTAATGATGTTGGGCATTTTTCACAGGCAATTCAGAGTTATAATTATGTATATTCTCTGTTTTCTTAAATTTACCCTTAATCTCACCATTCTTCTCTGCTACCCTGTAGTCTTCATGACCATTACATTAATGTCTCCTAATATTCCAACAAGGTAATTCTCTACAATTTATTGAATCATTCCTTTATTAGACATTTAAATTATTTCCAACTTCCCACAATTCTAAATAATGCTTATATTTCTATATAAAACAGTATTTTAGATCAATTCATTTAAATTAATCACAAACGTAAAATGATTGGATCAGATGCATTTTTGTGGCTTTGGGAGTGTAAAATATGAAGTGGACATGAGACTCTATCTTGGAAGCACAAGCTTTTTACTCTCTTAGCTCTGCCTGAGCTCTGTCAGAATTGGTCCCATTCATGTATGCGATCCTTTTATTGAGAGACAGAGCTAATGGCGGTATTGTAGCCAGTTATTTTTTTGAGTTCTGGGCAATGCTGAAAAGGTTAGTACTGCTATTGACATAATGCACCACTACAATAGGCTTCACTCTCCTAACCAAGTTGAAATGTGAGGAAAGAACTTTGGAGTGCTTTGCCCCCTAAGACTGATCTGTGAAAGTGCCTGGCCAAGTGGCAACTGGGTCCATTCAGTGGCAGTTTCAGAATTTCTGTACATGAAGGGTCTGCTTGAAGGGGGGTGGGAACTTGATTTGAGGAGTATTTTTTAAATATATTTTTATTGATTTCAAAGAGGAAGAGAGAGGGAGAAAGAAACCGCAATGACGAAAGAGAATCATTGATTGGCTGCTTCCTACATGCCACACACTTGGCATGTGCCCTGACTGGAATCGAACCGTGACCTCCTGGTTCCTAGGTCGATGCTCAGCCACCGAGCCACACCCGCCGGGCTTGAGGAGTATTTTTATGCCCTGTGCAGTGTTGTCATTTGGATTGTATGCTTGTGTGGAGGGACTCTGAGAGGACTGCTGCTGCTGATGGGAAAGTATATGTGGGAGGGGTTGGGGGCACTATGGCTCATTTGAAGGCAATGGAAGAGTTGGATTAATTGTAGGTATGAGGCTGGGCACAGCCATGACTGGAGCTGGGCACCTAGGAAATCATATTAACCCGGTTAGGCCAGCAGAGACCCTCTTCAACAGCACCCTGAACCTAACAAGAGTCATATTTTATATGGTGCCAGGTCCACCTGCATATTCTTATCTCAGGAGGAATTGTCTGGAGAGGTGGAAAGCAGGAGGGATTTGCATAGCAAATCAGTGCCCTGCGGGGTACCACACACAGTCCTTCCTGTGCGGAAGGAAAGGTCTTTGGGCCAGGTTGCTAGGCTCCTTCTCCCCGCTTGCCTCCCCCTGACTGTATCTGCTGGGCTCCTGCATTTCCTCAAGGTGCCCTTCATGACACTTTAAAGGGGGACCAGCAGAACGCCTTCACCTGCCCAGAGACCTGACAACTCACCAGCAGTTCCCAGAAATTCCTAGTCATACAAAGTGACATTATTTGTCTCGCCCCTTCTAAATGTGACCTTATCAAGGACAAAAACCATTCCTTACTCATGATGTCTTAGTGTGGGTTCCCCCAAAAGCAGACCCTGAAACAAGGACTCCGTGCAACTCATTTATTTGGGGGGCAATCCCAGAAAACAGGTGAGTCAGTGAGGAAGTGAGCCAGGAGAGGGAAGGCAGCAAGATAGGGTGTACTATCAAGCCAGTTACTACTGTGGGCAGCTGAGACTTCAGCCTGTGAGGACCTCTGGGAGATGATACTGGGCACACCTCTCCTTTACCACACTGAGTAGGAGGGAGCTGGGGTATTTATCCACCAACTGCTAACAGCCATCAGTTGAGGCTGTTCTTAGGGAGACTTTAGTTCCTGGCCTTGCATCTGCACCAACTGCAGGTAGGGTGGGCTCCAGCAGCTGCAGACAGTCCCCTAGCAAAGAGACACAGTTACTGGCAGCAGAAAGTCAGGTTGCATTTGTACACTGAAGTGATAAAAACAAGAGGCTACAGGTAGGGGACAGACAACATCAGCTGTGCCTTCCCAACATGGCTCAGCACTGGCAATGAGCAGATCCTCAGTAAAGCAGGTTGGTTGAACTCAGGGAGCTCTGCTCCTATTAGTTCTCCAGCAACCTCAGAATACTGCTATCCGCTGGCAGTGCTATGTAGGATCAAACAATTGACATTGAGGTGGTTTCTCCTGACTGATGGCCTCTTCCAGGAGCCCAACACCCCTTACGTATTTGAGCAGTAGTTCCCAAAGTGTGTTCCCTGGACGAGCAGAAGCATCAGTTGGGAACTTGTTAGAAACGCAAACTCTTGGGACCTTCCCCAGAACTACTGACTCAGAAACTCTGGGGGCGAGGCCCAGGAATCTGCATTTTAACAAGCCTTCCAGGTGATTTAATGAACCCTGAAGTTTGAAAACCACTATTTTAGACTAACTTTTAGGACAGTCTCCAAGCCCATTTGCTGTTTGGCTAGAATGCTTCTCACTCCCAACCTGCAGCACCAGAGGAGAAAGGCAACGGAGCCTCTAGAAACCTTTTAGACTTTGGCCCTTTTTTATGAGTTTTTCTTTTTGGGGGGAGGTCGGAGGCTTATTAAATATATGTTGTGCCTAATTACCAATGACCTCCAATGGAGAGCACAGACATAGATACTATAGAAGATAACCTGAAAGGGGTCTGTTTTGGATTTGACTAAAAAGACAGACAGAGGATGGGGAAGATTTATGTTCCTGTTTGTTTTCTTGAGCTAATATTTAAATTCCTTTGGTTGCCCTCTGAACACACCAGGTGGGAGATAGGGGGAAAGCCAGGGATCTGCTCTGGAGTTTTAAATCAATCATAGAAAATGTGCAAAGGAAAAAGTTAAGGGTTAGGGTTACCCTCCTCAGTCAATTTGTGTGGGGAAAGTGGGCTTGGTGTAACTGCACTGACCCAGGCCAGGCCAGGGTAGGAACATATGGCCTGGGGTGGTTTCTCCCAGGCTGACTGATGGTCTCTTCCAGGACAGGCACCTCTCATTGCTTCTCCAGCTGTGCCAGCGCAGAACAGTACCCAGATGGGTTTCTTTGTTCAGGAGGAGCTCTCAGTCCCCTGATACCAGCAGTGACAGCAGGCCTTGTGGGGGCCACCCCAGTGGTGTGACATCACAATGTAGTCCATTCAGGATCTTGGGGCTGACTTGCCCCTGGGCCCAGGATATAATCTTACCCTCCTAGGGCTTACAGGGCACGGCAACAGAGACAAGCACTAACCTTCCAGGCACTCTTGGTGAGTATTTAGACTTCCCGAGAACCGTGGAAAGAAATGCAGCCAATGGTGGGCTGGCCCAGTGCTTTTCTGGTTGCAGGAAGTCATATTCTAATCACTTCCAGGGCCCGTTCTGCCACCTGCTCCAGCTCCCTAGACAAAGGTCAACTGTGCGTTTGATAGAGGCTCAGGGCAGGGAGGCCAGACTCTCAGATGGGAAACCCACTGGAGCATCACTCTAAGTGCCAGCCGAGGTCACAGGCAGCCATTGGCCCAGCGAGGCTCCTCGGAGCAGCGTGAGCAGGCCTAGCGTTGTGGTGCTGCAAGGCATGCCGCAACCACCTCCCCTCCAAACCCGTGCATGACAGCCCCTTCTCTCCTATACTTTGCCTTCTCTCTTTGGCTGTTTTATATCCAGCTCCCCATGGCCCCCAGTGTATCAAATCTCTTCCTTCCCTTTAGGGACAATGAAAGAGATCTGTGACCATGCTGGGAAGTGGGCAGATGGATTAGAACACCAGTAGAGCAGGCAAAATGGAAGCAGGTGGGGGGCTAGAAGCAGGGCTGAAAGCCATCTTTCTGAGAGGATCCTGGCTCTTCCCAGCGGGGCCACCAGCCGTTGGTTGAGAGAGGTCTGAGGGGACTGGGACAGGGGCACACAGGAGGCAGGGCCAGCCTCCCCCCCATCATGCACTCCCACAGCCTATCTGTCCATCGGCTTCATGCATCCAGATGGGTCCTTCGCTGCCGGTGAGAAACAACAGGTCTGTGCAGCTGCAGCACACTTCCCACACGGGGGCGGTTTTTTGGAGGACCCAAGATTTTGAGCAGCTTCTGGCATTTTCTGAGTGTTTAAGGCAGGAAGCGAGGTAGATGGTGGGAGAAATGTTCTACCCTGAGGCTGTGCCATCCTCTTAGGTCTTATTGTGATGGCGGACACAGTCCTGTACTTCACCCAGAGTCCGTCAAGCCTGCTGAGAACAGGTTAGCTCCACCGGTGATGATGCACATTTAAGAGGGACATAAACCTAGAATTTATATGCACTCCACATAGAGAGCAGGGTCCCCAACATGAGAGCCCTCTGAAGATAGAAGGGGAACAAGAGTGTGCCTGTGAAAGGGTCCAGGCAAACCAGGTGCCATCCATCAGCAGGGCTGGGACAGGATCCTTGTTGGGAGCTGGCCCACCAGATCTTTAAAGGCCGTTCGAAATCTCAGATTGCAGGACATGGGTCTTGATACCTTGCTCATCCTCCAAGTTCAAACCCAAATGGGTCAGACCTCCCAGGTGGCTGTGAACTTTGTGAGGAGTGGAAAACTGGAAAGAACTGTAGTGATCAGCTTCATGGACCTGCTGGGCCCCAGGTAGGAACCAGGAGGCTAGGGCAGGCTAAGGGGGTGGTTTAAGCTCACAGGGCCAATTTGCAGAATGAGTATTTGTTGAATGAGTAAAGGCAAGAGTGATAGCCCAGGATTGGAACCACCTGAATGCTAATCAAACATCCCTTCGCCCATCTCTCTTCATTTCCCAAGATTTTCCTATAAAAATTGCATGTTTTGGCCAACATTTACTGAGCACCTATCGTATGCCAACTGTGTTCAGAGATTATTTCATGTAATCAGCCCCAGCCCATCAGGTGGCTGTCATCGTCCCCATTTCTCAGATGAGGATGTTCCAGATGTTTGGAAATGTGTGAAGATGCCACAAATACTAAATGTCAGTGCGGGTCTCTCTAACTCCAAGGAGAAAATGCACCTGCACCTGCTGCCTCCCAGCGTGTGCAAGGAAGCATTTTCCTATTGATGCTTCCTAAAGACAAACTGCCAGTGACTCCCCAACTTCCTCGGGGACTATTATTTAGCCCCTCCTTGATTTTTTTTCCTGGCTGATGTTGGGCTTCCTGTGGGCCTGCCTGGTTCACTGCCCGTGCCTCTCGCCCTGACTGACGGGAAAGATGGAGTGGCCGTTTCCACACCAACAGATGTTATGCGCCAAGGAAGAAAATATGCTAATCGAAATCAGCTTTGGCTAATTGTAGCAATTTCCCTTCTGCATGTTGCCCTGAAATAGTAGCCATATTCCGTTCTTTTTTCACATCAGGGAGCCCCAAATTGGCAGCATAAGTGAGGTTGCAAAGAAGTCAGTTAAACAGGCCTCTTTGCTGTCAGTTACCATGGATAAGGCCTTGAACATGCCCTCTGGGTAAGACCCCGGTTTAGCTGCTCATGGACTTGGCATCTTGCTGTGGACAATTTGGACCCGCTCTCGGGCTGAAAGAGCCTCATTTAATCCTGGAGGAAACTGGAACCTCCAGGGATTTGATGAAGTACCAAGGCCAAGAGCATATGGTTTGACCTTGAACCTTGGCTCACTTCTTTGTTCCATAGCCAGTGCTGGCCAATAGAACTTTCTGCATTGACAGTGATGTTCTCATCTCCGCTGTCCCATGTGGTAGTTACATGTGGCTATTGAGCACTTGACGTGGCTAGTGGGACTGAGGAACTGCATTTTTAATTACACTTAATTTTAATTTTACTAATTCTAATTTTAAGTTTACTAAATTCTAATGTTAAGTTTGAGTTTAATGTAAAATAGCCTCATGAGGCTAGTGGCTAGTGGCCAAAAACTGGATGGAACAGCTGTAGCCCTGATGACTTTTGTGACTTCATCTCTTGACTTCATGTCCCAATTCCAGCTTTCCTCCTTCCCTCTGTATTCACCATCAGACTGGCTGTCTGTGCCTCAAACAGCAAGCAGTCCCTACTCAGGGCTTTGGCACTCACTGTTCCCTCTGCCAGCAGCACCTTTCCCCCTCATCTTTTTACAGTTTGCCCCTGGTCAACATCAGAGCCTCATATCAAGTGTGTCTTCTCAGAGAAAGCTTTCTTATGTTGTTATCTAATATCGTTCATATCCCCTACTTGAAATTGTTTCTTATCTCTCTGTACCTATGGGCCAGAAATTTGGGCAAGGCTCAGCTCCATGTGACATCAATGAGGGTCACTTGTTAAGTTGCATTCAACTGGGGGCTGGGCTGGTCTAAGGGGTCTGAGGAGGCTTCCCTTAGTCATCTAGAATTCATGGGTCCTCTGGTGGCATCTCCATGTGGTCTCAGGATAGTCGGAATTTTTTGTATCTATCTTCTTATTGATTTCAGAGAGGGAGGGAGAGAGAGAGAGATAGAAACACCAACGATGAGAGACAATCATTGATTGGCTGCCTCCTGCATGCCCCCCACTGGGGATAGAGCCTGCAACCTAGGCATGTGCCCTGACTGGGAATCGAACCTCGACCTCCTAGTTCATAGGTAAACACTCAACCACTGAGCCATGCCAGCCGGGCAATAGTTAGAATTTTTCTATGACAGCTGGCTTCTGTTGGTCCAAGCAAGTCACAGGTTGAGCCCAGATAAAAAAAAGGGAATGGAAATTGCCCATGTCCTGATGGGTGGGGCAGGGTGCATGCAGGAGGAACTAGTGGTGGCCACCTTTGCAGGCTATCAATAACACTATAGTGGTGTTTCCCAAACTGGGATGAGTACATGAAACACCTGGGATCTTGTTACCATGAAGATGCTGATTCAGTAGGTCTTGGGTGTGGCCTGAGATTCTGCATTTTTAACAAGCTTCCAGGAGATTCAAAGACTGCAGGTCCACAACACAATTGAAGTAGCAAGGCTGGATTAGGATATGTGGTCAAGGCTGACCCTGTGTGTAGGTTTGGCCTCACAAATACCACCAGGGATACATCACTACACTGGGTTAAGCATTGCCCCGTCTTACCTCGGTCCATGTGATCAGTCCCTTCTTCCAGGCCTGTGGTGCTCACACCATACCATGGGGGACAACCCCACTCCATCTCCGAATGCTTCCCACACATTCTTCACCAAGCTCTACAACCCCTACTTCCTCTACTTTAACATTTGATGCTCATCATACCCCTTGTAAAATTGACGGGGTGGTGATTAGAAACCAAGCTGAATTAGAAACCAAACTCAAACTAGTTTAAAGGAAAAGTGATGTAGGCGGTGGGAACGGCACCAGGTGTCTGACTAATGGGGTCAGACCAAACCTGGGTTCAGCAACTTCGGTACTTGGATTCTGGCCAGGAAAGAATTCAGAGCCAAGACCCAAATTGTAAGAGAACATTTATTTGGTAAATCACAGAGGTAGAGGAAGTAATTCCTAGGAGAAATGAGCTTAGGAAACAAGTTATAGAAGTAAAGGAAGGGCCCTTAGAACTTGGGGGTGAGGAAGCTAACGGTAACATGCCTGGGGAAAGCAGGGGAAGGGGAAGGGAAAGGCACTGGCATGCTCCCGAGAGTGTCCTGGGTCCTCCATCCTAAGGGCTTTAAGGGTGGAGATTTTAGGGGAAAGATCTTAATAGAATATTCAGCAGTTTTCCAGGTATGACCTTTTAGGATTTGGTCTCTACTGATGGATTGGCCGGCACCAGGCCAGGGGGTCATTATTCCATGCAGCTGGTCCTGACATCGGCCATAACTGGTTTTGCTGCTTCTCTGGACCTGGAGCTGAAATACATCTGAGGAATAGATGTTATCTCTAGGGAGGAAAGGTCAGGGGGTCCAAACCTCATGACCAGTGATATGCTAGAAAGGAGAAGTCACACTGGGGGCAAGGTCCCACCCTACAATTGATTGTCTATTGCTGGGCACCTGGGGCTTTCCATCTTGGTGGCCTTCTGTACCTGGCCCATCGTCCTTGCTCTGCTCATGTCTGTCTAACTGCCTACAACATCACAGCTTCAGGACTGGCTGTATCCGGGCCCTCAGGAATGTCATCAAGAATCTATTTGTCACCATCTTCATGATCTTCCTATCTCAGGCATGCTCTCCCCAAGTGGAGGAAGAAACAACCTCCTGTTTTGCAACCACAGCAAAATGAGAGACCATTTGTTTTCTAATTTTTCCAGCAAAAGTGCCTGAGTTCTCTCTGGTTGGCCTCACTGGGGTCACAGGCCCACAACAAACCAATCACTGTGGCCAGGGGGGATATATAACCTCATTGGGTAGGCCTGGGTCATGTGTTCTCTCTTGGAGCCAGGTGGTAAGGCCCGCCCCACCCAAGCCACATGGAATGAGACAAGAAAGTTTTGATTCTCCATGTAAATCTGGAACTGAGGGAGAGCTAATGGGAAGCCAAGAAATCACCACAATTGGCCATGAGAACAAATGTTCTGTGATGGCTGGGAAAGCAGAGGGCAGAGGCCTTGTCAATTCCAGGAGGCTCACAGCTAACCAGGCCTCCTGTCTCCAGCACAGACTCAGAACGGAGGTACCATTGAGGTAAAGAACTTTAGCACCAGAAGAGACTTAAAAATTAGCCCAGGCACGATCCACTGAGCACTGGCACAATGGATGTTAACTGATGTTAAACGGCTATGTGGTCCAGGAAGCTTAGGAGACAATGGATTAGGGCAAGTTCATAGTGCCCTCTCTGTGTAAGGCGTTGAATAAGCTGGCATACACTGTGAATCTCCAAGAATTGGGGGGGTAGGGGTGGGGGGCGGGGAAGATTAGAGGCTATTGTTCTGTTGACCACACTTTGGGAAATTATTAACCTGACTCCATCACACCCATTGTATAGAAGAAGCAACTGAGGCCAAGAAAGGGAAACTGGCTTGGGCAAGATCATGCAACTAGTTAATGTCAGGCTTATCCCCAACTGCTGTACCTGACAGAGCTGATGCTGCAGAGAAGCACCTTGACTCAGGGCAGCTCTGTCCCAGTGCTGGTTGCTTTCTTCCCTTCGGAGGGTGTTCATTCTCCTTTCTCACAGTCATCCCTGCACAACTGCTCTTAGGCTTGTGGCACGTCCTCTGTGAGGGTCTACAGGTGCCCAGAGTGCTGGCCCTTCCTGGGACATGTCCCCAGCTGCTGTAGACCTGAAGGGAGCTATTGAAATGCAGAAAGCCACGAGGGACTGGACTTACGAGCTCACATTCACCTGACCTGCAAGATGACGCCATTGATGAGGTGGAGAGGCTTGATGTTTGGCCAAATGTGGAAGCGTCAGCAGCAGCCAGGGCGCTGAAAGTGTCAGGAAGGAGGGGCCAGAGGGAAAAATATTTTTCCTGGAGACAGGCATGCTCTTTAAATCAAGACGGATGGTGCGTCAGGGCTGTGGCGTGCTGACGTCAGGTGATTGTTATAACAAAATCTTTTTTGAGGACCTTTCTAGACAGGACACTTCATACATGCTCCTTTTATGACACTTAGTGACCCATAGTTATAAAGAAGATAAAATGGACATCAGTTAGTTGGCAGAACTCACAAGTATTAGCTAGACACAAAGGATTCACGCTCTCCTTCTTGCCAAGTACACAATCTTGGATGTGTTATTAACTCTCTAAGCCTCAGTTTCTTCACCTGCTAAATGGGGCTAAAGTGAATTCCTGCCTCACAGCTTTGTTCTGAGACCTAAATAAGATAATGTCTGTGAAGTAACAACGTGCCTAACACATGCATAGTAATGACTACTTATGTGATGGAGGGAATGAAGAAGTTGTATCAGGTTCAAGTTCCCAGTTAGTAAAAGGGACAAAGCCAAGATAAAACACAGGCCTAGCCAGCCCTGGCCAGGTGGCTGAGTTATTTGGAATGTCGTCCCATACATCAAAAGGCTGTGGGTTTGATTCCTGGTTGGGGCACATATTTAGTTTGCAGTTTCAGTCCCCACCCAGGGCACAAACAGGAGGCAACTGATCTTTGTTTCTCTCTCACATCTCTCTCTCTCTCTCTCTCTCTCTCTCTCTCTCTCTCTCTCTCCCTCTAAAAATCAATGAAAACATATCCTTGAGTGGGAATTAAAAAATAAAATAAGCCCTAGCCAGTTTGGCTCAGTGAATAAAGCATCAGCACTTGGAATGAAGGGTCATGGGTTTGATTCCGGTCAAATGCATGTGCCTTGGTTGCAGGCTTGGTCCCTGGCCCAGTCAGGGTACGTGTGAGAGGCAACCAATCGTGTCTCTCTCACATCAATGTTTTTCTCTCTATTTCTCTCCTTCTCCCTTCCATTCTCTAAAGATCAATGGAAAAATATCCTTGGGTGAGGATTAACAAACAAAAATAATAATAATAAAATTTAAAATTCCC
>NW_006300025.1:908288-909151 GCF_000327345.1 Myotis davidii
CACTGGCACAGGCAAGCAGCATTCATGAGCAGATGTGGTGCACAGAGAGGTGCAAAGGGCTTTTCCAAGTCCTCCTCTATATAAAAGGAGCGTTTGTATATGTATCTCTTTGGTCACTTTCAGGTGACTCCCTCCGAAGGCCAGACAGAGAACGAGATGTGGAGCAGGGTGGAGTGTGTGTACCTGACCCTTGAGAGCAGAGTCAGGGCCAAGTATGACTTGGGTGGGCATCCATCATCAGCTCTCAAGACCAAAGCGGGGAAAGACTGGCATGCACTGGAAATCAAGTGTTCACCAGCAGGTGTTTTTAATTTTTTTAATTGAGATATAACTGACACAACATTACATTAATTTCAGGTGTACAATATAATTATTTGATATTTGTATATGATGTGAAATGATCACCACAATAAGGCTAGTTAACATCCATCACCATACACAGTTACAAATATTTTTTTCTCAAGATGAGAACTTTTAAGAACCAGTCTCTTAGCAACTTTCAAATACACAATACAGTATCGTAACTATACTCACCATGCTGTATATTACATTCTCATGACTTATTTATTTTACAACTGGAAGTTTGTACCTTTTGACCACCTTCACTCATTTTTTTCCCACCACCTACTCCCCACCCATTACTCTGGGAACCACCAATCTGTTTGCTGTATCTATGACCTTGGTTTGATTTTATTATTTAAATTTTTTAGATTCCACATATATGTGAGATTACATGTTATTTATTTTTCTTTGACTTATTTCACTTAGCATAATAGTCCATCCAGGTTGGCAAGCATTCTGGGAGCCTGGGAACACGAGGGCTCACCACCCATTGTTGGTTCTTGGCTTTGTGCAGGAAAGAC
>NW_006300025.1:909177-923452 GCF_000327345.1 Myotis davidii
ATTATATTTTAGAGAGAAAAAGAGAGAGAGAGAGAGAGAGAGAGAGAGAGAGAGAGAGAGAGAGAGAGAGAGAGAGAGAGACATCGATGTGAGAGCAAAACGTCAATTGGCTGCCTCCTGCACACCCCCTACCAGATTGAGCCGGCAACCCAGACATGTGCCCTGATGGGGAATTAAACTAGCAACCTTTTGGTACATGGGGCGATGCCCAACCAACTGAACCACACTGGCCAGGATAAGATTTCCACCTTTTTATGACTTGATATTTCCTTGTACATATATGCCACATTTTCTTTATCCATTCATCCATGTGTTGACTATTATGAATAATGCTGCAATGAACAGGGGAGTGCATATATCTTTTCATGTTAGTATTTTAATATTGTTCGGATAACTAGAATTGCTAGATCATATAGTAGTTCTATTTTTAATTTTTTAGTAACCTCCATACTGTACCTCCTGCACACCCCCTACCAGATTGAGCCGGCAACCCAGACATGTGCCCTGATGGGGAATTAAACTAGCAACCTTTTGGTACATGGGGCGATGCCCAACCAACTGAACCACACTGGCCAGGATAAGATTTCCACCTTTTTATGACTTGATATTTCCTTGTACATATATGCCACATTTTCTTTATCCATTCATCCATGTGTTGACTATTATGAATAATGCTGCAATGAACAGGGGAGTGCATATATCTTTTCATGTTAGTATTTTAATCTATATCTTTTATGTTAGTATTTTAATATTGTTCGGATAACTAGAATTGCTAGATCATATAGTAGTTCTATTTTTAATTTTTTAGTAACCTCCATACTGTTTTCCATAGTGGCTGCACTAATTTACATTTCTACCAACAGTGCATAAGGGTTCCCTTTTCTCCACATCCTTGCCCACTTGTTTTTCTTATCTTTTTTATAGTATCCATTCTAACAAGTGTGAGTTGATATCTCATTATAGTTTTGATTTGCATTTCCTGATGATTAGAGACGTTCAGCATCAGTGGATGCTTTTGAGATGAAAATCCCAGTCAGGATTTAAGGGAAGGTGCTAGGAATAGTGTCTGGCCACCAAGTGGAAGATGGCGTGGAGGCAAGAATGGTGACCATCCATTTATAGATAACCCTGGGGAGATCAGAACATGTCCTTAGGAAACCATGTCCAAGGTTGAAGATGAGAACTACTCAAGCCAAGATGAGGGTTTCATAAGAGTTGAAACTTGACAACCGAGATTGCTAACCTGGGACCTTGATCCATAGTTCCCTGAAACTTGAAGTCAAACTTTATAGGTGCAAGTTGGGCATTTTTCTGGAAGGAAGGTCTATAGTAAGACAGGCTAACTGGTGATGTGGCTTTGTTTTGTTGGGTCCACGTTGTGTAATAGATATCTGAATCATTACCCAATATTTGAAAATTGGGAACTTGCACATACAGATAAAAATTTGGGGCTTCTCTTAAAATAACTCTCCAGATCTGGCCACCTGGGCCCCACATTCCCAAGAGGCAGCTACGTTCTTTTGGTAGGGTGTGAAATCCAGGCAGCCACAGTCCATACCATTTTGTGACCTCCCTGATGAATGCCAAATGTCAGTCCTTGTTTATCATTGCCCTTGCACTGTCTTTCCTCACTGATTTATTTTTTTCACTTGCCTCGACTCTCTGGTTTTTGTGTTTGTAACCTCTAATCTGAACTTTTAATAGATTTCAAAAGGGTGTCTAATTTCAAAACAATGACTGAAACTAAGATCCCTTCCAGCTTAAACTCTTCCCTCACAATCCAGCATTGAGACAGACCTTTAGTAGGAGCAGAACACTGCCCTGCCCAGGCCAAGGAGCCCAGAATCTCTTCCCCCTAAGGAATGTGAATATACTCTGTGTCCATGAGAGTGCTTACCAATAAGCAGGCTTATCTTTTGATGGCTACAGAGCTCTAAAAGGTCTGCAGAAATTACTGAAATTCCTTCATCTAGTCTCCACAAGAGTCCTGTTTGTAATAAAAATAGTTCATTATCTGCTCAGATGAGAATGCCATCAATGAAACCAATGCAATCTTTGGGAGATCCTTTCTTTATGCCCTTGAGAACCTGGCTTTTGAGCGTAGACAAATCAGAAAGAGAACACAACTTTTGCTGAGACTTCCTTTCTGAAGCCAGAGCCAACAACACTATGATTTCTATTTTTATTTTTTTAAGTCTTAGGTAGGTCTTTGTATTTGTAAAGATTGGGCAAGTCACTTAGAGCCTATTTCTGAATAAAGACCCACAGATACATGGATGCATACCCTCATAACCTCACACCCAGAGACGTGGCATGCAGATATGAAGGGGTCCTTAGAAGGAACCGAACTGCTGTGCTGAGAACCAGCAGACAAGGGAAGGTGCATGAAATGTGAGAGCTGAAGGGATAAAGGAAAGTTCCATCTTGGACTAGGTGCTTTGTCTGCCAAAGAACAAGTAGACAATACATAGAATGTGGGCTTTACGTACCTTAGAATGGAATCAACGCAATGCTTAAAACACCACCCAGTTGCACTGTTCCACCTATACAATAAGATGCCCCTTGCTAGCTGACGGCCAATGCTGCAACCCCAGTTTGCTCCTCGGTAGAGGAATTCAGTCCAGAGCTAGAGGAGAGAAAATGATTGCTCGGAGCCCAGAAATCCAGTGGAAGTCTTTCCTGATGACTCGGTGTTTGAAAACACAGATTTAGTCTGAGGTACACTTGTGTTTGAGGTGCAGCAATGCTCCAAGTCAGTTAACGTACCTTCTCTGTAAAATGGGGATAATCATGGAATCTTACCTCCTCACACAGATTAAGTGAGATAACGCATGAGAAGTGCCTTGCCCAGTGCCTTAGGAAGCCTGGGGAAGCACTAACTGCTCTCTGGCTGGGTTTCCTGGTCACCGACTTTGAGAATCTAATTTAAGTACAGGTACGGATGCTCTTGGACCCTTGATGGGGTTATGTGGTAAACCCATAGTAAGTTGAAAATAAGGTATGTCGAAAATGCATTTACTACACCTAACCTACTGAAAATCATAGCTTAGCCTAGCCTACCTTAAACATGCTCAGAACACTTACATTAACCCACAGTTGGGCAAAATCATCAAACACAATGAATACACTGTAGAGCATCAGTTGTTTACTCTTGTGATAGCATGCTGCCCAGAAGCTGCGTCTAGCTGCTGCTGCCCAGCATCACCGGAGTATCCTACCTCATATCGCTAGTCTGGGAAAAGATAAAAATTCAAGTATGGTGTCACTGAATGTGTATCACTTTTGCACCATCATATAAAGTCAAAAAATCTTAAGTCGAACCATCATAAGTTGGGCCATTTGTAGTTCATTTGGGAGGGGATTCAGGTCACACAAGTAGGAGGGTGAGGAAGCAAGACAGAGAAGGGATGACTGTGATATGAGCAGGTTACTGCCACAGGCAACCGCGGCCTGGTCCCTCAGGCCATCTGGGAGATGGTGTGGAACAAGTCTCAGAGTTTTATCCACAGGTGCTTGCAGTGGGGACTGTGAAACCTGAGGAGATGTGGGCAGGCAGGGGTGGCATCTGCTGAAACTGCCTTTGTTCTTCTTCTGGTTGTGATCTGCAGAGGAAAGAGCATGGTTTTGGAGCCACCCAGACCTCAGCTTACATCCCAACACTGCCTTTTATTAGGTAGGTGACCTTCTCCCCCCGCCCCCCATAGGCCTCAGTTTCCTCACCTCTCAAAATAGGAACAATTCCCTGGTGCTGCCAAGTTAATTTTGAGGATTACGTGTAATCCTCAAAAGAGGATCCATAAAGAGGCAGGCACGTAGTAGGTGCTCAGCAAACATAAACCCCCTTTGGTTCTGTTTTTTCCACTTGCCTGCAATCCTTATTCTGTTCCTAGTCTCAAGGTAAGCCTCAGCTGGGGCTGGACGTGCTCTCCAGCTGAGCGGGGACATACTGACATCCAAACTAGTATTTGCCTCTGAGGTGACTTTTGAGTGACAGGTTGTCCTACCACAATGATCTCTCTAGCTATGAATTATCATGTTGTTTCTTTTTTAGCTTCGAACTTCATGAGTCTGTGGCTCTCATTAGAATTACAGTAGGAGGCATATGTGGCTTGCTTGAAGCGGGCCAAGCCAGGAGCAAAATCTCGGCAGGAAAAATGTCTGACTCCTGCAGCTCACTCAGTAGCTGAGGGCTGGGGTGTGGGCGGATCTGGGGGCTTCTGTCGAGTTAGATGGTAGGGAAGAGGGCTACCAGAAAAAGTGCAGGGTGACCAGTTCAACTGCATTTCAGGTAAACAATGAATAACTTTTTAAAGTATAAGTATGTCTTGTTAAGTATCTGGATATACTAAAAAGTTATTTATTGTTTATCTGAAATTCAAATTCAACTGGGCATCTTGTATTTTTATTTCCTAAATCTGCCCATGTTAGCCTAGGGCAGTGGTTCTCAACCTTCTGTTCCTCATGTTGTGACCCAACCATAAAATTATTTTCTTTGCTACTTCATAACTGTAATGTTGCTACTGTTATGAATCGTCATGTAAATATCTGATATGCAGGATGGTCTTAGGCGACCCCTGTGAAAGGGTCGTTCGCCCACCAAAGGGGTCGTGACCCACAGGTTGAGAACCGCTGGTCTAGGGGAACAAACCCTCTTGTCAGACCTGCAGGCAACGAGGTGCAAAGAAGCGCTACCCGCCTCCAGATTGCATCCCTAGGGGCCTTGTCCAGGGCTTGTAAACCCCCCATTAGTCATTTTTCCCCTTAAGACATTGATAACTACAGTGGAGACAGTCACAAATTCACTTGCGTTACACTTAGATGTACAAAGAAAACCGCTTGTTTATTCTTAGACAATGGAGTACAGGGAAACGTAGGTAAGTCAGCAAAGTGTTAGGTCTCGGGCTAGTTTCCCTGTGACCAGAATTCACATGTACGTGGCCCAGTTAGGGAGAGAGGAGAGAAGGAGGGCCGGGGAAGAAGCTGAGCAAGGCTTGTGCCGGCTGGAATCAGCTTCCCCCTGACCCCACAGTAGCTCTGGAGTAGGATTGTGCCAGAGAATTGGTCCCACCTAGAGACAAGGGGACCAGTTTTTGTATTTCAATATCAGGGGTCATTGGCTGCCCTCAGACGGGGCCTGGGCCTCCTAACCTCCCAGGTGTCTCCAGGTGTGGCTGTTTCCATTGCCAATGGAAGCCAATACTCCTGGGAGAGCCATCACTGTGTTAATGAGCACCTTTAGCAGCTGGGAATGGGTGCACCAGCTGGTTCAAGGAAACTGGGCATGTCACTAATAACACCTACTATGCTCTCTCTCTCTCTCTGTAGTTTCACACCATATCCTTTCAGTGTGAGTAATCAGCTACCCAGGCCACTTTAAAGAGTCTCTTTGGGGAAATATGTCTCCTTATTGATCACTCTATCCCTCCCTAAGGTGTTATGTGGCTGTTGATGTGGGGAGAAGCATCTATGCATCTTTATGGCAGTGGGGGGACAAGGCTTTAAACACTTGTGGTGTCAACAAGATGATGACCTGATCTTCGTGGCAGTGTGCCTGCTCTGGTCTGCAGGGATAACCAGCCCCTGTTGGTCTTGTAGGGATATTTTGGCACCCACTGCTAAAGTCATTTGCCCTGATGATAAGGGACCTCTTCATTCATGGGACCTCTCCCTTCTGACTCCAGGTTTCTGCTCACCCCTCTGCCCTCAAAGCATCTTCTGCCCAGTGCACAGGCTCATCTATCCAGCCATTGCTCCTAGCTACTGCACCACTGTCCGAAACACTTAGGAAGTGGTCTGCTTGTGTCATCTGGTAAGCCCAGTGACGTGTTCCCATGGCACAGCATTGTTCCAGACCTTGCCCTCTGGAATCTGATGTGTCTGCCCAGTAGGGGTTTTTGTCCCAGAGAGGGAAGGTTGAGACCCCTCCCCCTATTACTTACTTCCCAGACATCGTCACCTCTCTTGTGGATAATGGGCAAGCTTTCGAGGGCAGAAGAGGTAAGCACTCCCTTCCTCTTTCTTCCTTTTGGGGAAACTCCTTCTGCTTCCCAAGATGACATTGCTTTTACCTTCTCTCTGGGGCTATAATGGCAGAGAAAGGAGGAATCAGAAAGCTCACCACTAAGGGAGTGTAAGTCAAGGTGTTTAAAAATATATGTTATAGTAAACCCATAGCAGAAAGGTGGAAGCAACTCTAATGTGCATCAATTGATGAATGATGATAAATGTGAAAAAAATCCTGGGGATGGGTTCTATAACAATGTAAATATCCTCAACACTACTGAACTGCACGCTTAAAAATGGTTAAGATGGCAAATGCAAATGCCTTGTCTATGGAGGGTAACTAATGCATGCACCCACCCCCTAGATGACTTCTTTTTTATTTTGTTGTAATTTTTAAAATATTTTTAAGCCTCACTTAAGGGCAAGTTTTTATTGATTTCTAGGGAGACAGGAAGGGGGAGAGAGAACAAAAAACAAACATCAATGTGAGAGAGAAAAATTGATCAGTGCCTTCCATATGTGTCCCAACCAGGGATCGAACCTCCAACCTAGATATGTGCCCGGACCAGGAATCCAAACCATAACCTTTTGGTGTGCTGGACAACACTCCAACCAATGGAACTGCCCTGCTAGAGTGATGACATTTTTAGATCAGCCCTTGATCCTTTGCAGAGAATGGGCGCAGAAGGAGAGGAAATATCTTCATGAAGGAAAGATGCAATCAGAAACAGCCCCAGCTAGAACTACTATCCAGGCAAAGGTTATCCAGCATAGGTAGGATTTTAGGGAAAGGGGACAATTTTATCCAGGGGAAGAAGATTGGGAAGCTTAGAGGCATGGATGAGAAAGGTAGAGTGCAGACAAGCTGGGGAGACAAGCGACTTCTTCAGGGGACCCTTGTAGTTGTCTTGGCTGCAGGCACAGTGATCTTAGCACAGGTCAACAATACCTTACTCAAAATCATTGGATCCAGATGTTTTGGGGGAACTTAAATTTTTTAATTTTCGAAAGGCAAAATGGTGCACATTCTCTATATTGCAGAACATTCCCAGTGGAGCCTGGCTCAGCACCCTGTAAACAAACCTATTAATATTCCTGTGACAAATGTATAAATATTCACACTAAGTGGGATAATAAAGACTATAAATAGCCTCATGTCAGTTCAGGCCAGGTTTTGCTAACAAATAGTTTTAAAAAAAATTCTGGTTTCCAGAACCTTTTGAATTCAAAAATGGCAGAATAGAAATTGTGGACCGGTATGAATTTTATACCATCTAAAGACTATAAATTAACCACAACAAAAAAAAGCACAAAATGTAAGAAGGGACCAGAACAATGGGTTGCAGCACATCCAGCGTTTTACGTTTATAAATATGAAACAAAAGTAACTTGCCCAAGGTCACACTGCTGGGCATGGGCAGAGCTAAGATCAGAGTCAGGTCTCCTACCCTCAGCCCAGCATGCCCAGAAGAAATCTAGCAGTGACCTTCAGACCCAGATTGCCCTCTAAGTGGTCTAGAATCCATGAAGTCAACCCTCCTCCTTTCTGGTTCTCTGAAGAGGTAACCTCTTGTCTAAGGAATGCCCCCTTATCTCTGGATGCCCAGTTCAATTGCATTTCAGATAAACAATGAATAACAGCCTTAAAGGGTCATATGTAAGACAGCCACCAAAGATCTTATTTGTCATTATATACTTGGATCTAAGGGCAAGGAAGGCAAACATTACCTTTATTTTTGAATGATGAACATTATGGTCACTGAAAAATGATTTTCCCATCCCTGATGCCTAAGCCTTGGGACTAATTTTGTCACAGGTCTCTGGGCAGAATGAAGATGCACAAAGTAGGCACACTTGTTGAATGAGTAAGTGCATGAAATTGGGGTGTTTTAATTAGAATTCTTTGTTTCAAAGAGCACAATCCCCACTTAAACGGAATTAAACAAGACTGAGAAATACTGCCTAACATAATTGAAAAGTTCAGGGGTATATGCCTTCAGGCATGGCTAAATCCAGGCCTGCAAATGATTATTTAGGAATCTGTCTCCTTCCCTCTGATTTGCTTTCCTACATGTTGCTTCCTTCTCAGGCAGGCTCTCAGGCACAGGTAATAGCAAAGATGGTCACCAGCAGTTCTGCACTCACATCCTACCAGCTCAGCAATCCTTCCAGAGAAAGACAGCCTTTGTACCAGTAATTCTAACACAACTCCCAGACTTGGCCAAGGCTGCGTAGTGTACCCATTTCTGAACCCAATCATTATACAGTAGCCAAAGTGATACTCTAGTTCAGTGGTCGGCAAACTGCGGCTCGGCAAACCGTGGCTCTTGAGCCACATGCGGCTCTTTGGCATCTTGAGTGTGGCTCTTCCACAAAATACCGACTCTTCCACAAAATACCGACTTCTGCACATGGGCTCCGAAGTTTCAATCGTACTGTACGTGCGCGTCCGCGCGTGGTATTCTGTGGAAGAGCCACACTCAAGGGGCCAAAGAGCCACACGTGGCTCGCGAGCCACAGTTTGCCGACCATGGCGTCCAGTTTCACTGGCCAGGCCTGAACATTGTTGTCCCCTGGAGTCAGGATTCTGGGAAGATAGAGAATGAGGTTCGGGGAAAAGTGGTCCCTACAGGGGAGTGGGGGTGATGGTCCCAGAAGTAGAGAGTGTGGCTGCTCAGCAGGGTAGACAATAGACATCTCATACAGGGTTGGATGCCAAAAGGTCTTTCCATGATATGGAAGGACACAGTAAGCTCATGTTTCAGAAGATAACAGTGTTAGAAGAAACAGAAATCAACTTGATCATATACCCATAGAGAATTGTTTTATAATAGGCTTGAGAAATAATGATTAAATATAATCCCAGTGAATCAGCTCACCTGTAGCGGTACTTACTCTATTCAGACAGTGTATTTATTACCCATTTGACATTCAGTTAACTCATTTGATCTACACAACCATCATGTGGGTGGGTGACATGATCCTCATTTTATAGATGAGGAAATTGAGTCTTTGGTCAGGAATCCTCTCAAGATCTCACAGTCAGATATTTCTACCTTCATTGCTGACTCCATTGCTTGGGCATTTCTTCTACCTATCTTCATTGCTAGTGGCTTCCTTCTCTGAGATCTGCTTTTCTTTTTGTTACATCCTCCTCTCATAGGCTATCCATTGGTGGTGGGAAATTCTCATGAGAAACTCATTCGTAGGTGTACCCAGGTGTGGCTTGGCCAACCCCAGGACACTGTGATGAGCATGGGTGCCCTGAAAGTAATTCTGATTGACTATCCATAGTGGAGCTCTATGTCTTGAGCCTAAGAGCTTTCATTCAAAAAGGGAGGAAACCTTGCAGGGTCTCCTCAGATACTTAACAGCTTAAAGGGAAAATGAGGTCCTCAGAGTCAGACCTCAATGTCATAGAAACACTACCTCCCTTCTTTTTATCCTTTCTCTATGAATGACTGGAGAGGGAAAAGCCCTGGTCTTCTGAAGGGAGAAGGTGCAGCTTTGAGGGGTGAGAAGGAGGTACTGAGAGTTAAGAGTGGTGTTTGGCAGACAACATTCCTGGTTGGTGAGAAGTGTGTAGTTTCTTCACTGCCTCCTAGTCCAATGCCATCATCTCACCATCCTCTTACTGAAGGCCAAGGGCCTCTGTAGGGACAATCCTGAGATCATTCTCACCCTCATTCTCTTGCCTTCATTTCATGCCACAAGGCTGCAGAGTTTTGAGGACATAGAATTGAATCCTAAGTTTTCCCATAAATCTGTTTGGTTTAGGAACTTTTTATCTTCTCCATATGTTTGGGGCTTTGAACATATAATAAAGCAGCTTTTAATAAAGGGTTGAGTATTTTGAGGACATGTATTTACGTTTTAAAGTAAAGGTAGAAAGAGAAAATGGAGGCATTGAACAGAAGTAATGAGAACTATGAAGGGAGGGAGGTTTTAATTCATGCTAGTTTCTCTATATGGTCATCATGTTTAGCTCCAAGCTCCCTAGTAGACTGAGTAAAAAGCGAAATATGTTTACAAATTCTTTTTATCATAAGGTAGAAATATACCAATTTTGAAAGGTATACTTTTTTATTTGCATTAAATTCCAAAAGATTTATTATGTGTGACATTTTATAGAGCAAAAATAAGGACAGCAATGTTCTCAATAATGTTAACACATGTGCAGATAACACACCCCTTGCAACCTACCCCTTGTTACCACCCTCAGTAAAGGTTGAGGGCAAAACATGAAGTTTGACTATTAACATCTCAGTTCCTGGGTCAATCCCATCTATGCCAAAATATAAAGCAAGCATGAAAATATGATAATACCTCATTTTCTCAACAAGAAGACCCCCAAAAATGTTTGGCCATTTGAATAGAAATGTTTAGGGGTATAAATAGTCTACTTATACCATTTTATTTCATGATTTCATTACATACATTTAAAATCACATATAAAATAATATATTTAGAAATATGGCACTTTTTCCATTTCAATAAAACAATAGTATGCTCACTATATTCATGTATTGTCCACATCAGTGTCTTCATCATTGTGGTCACTTTTTGAATCATCTTGTAAGGTTTTCTGAGCATAATGACTTCAATTCCAACTAATGGTTGCTGTTGAGAGATGTCATTTTTTAAAATTTGTATATAATATCCTCACTGAAAATTGTATCCCAAGCCCCAAATATCCATTTGTGTGGCATTAGATCAGGCTCCTCACTCCCACCCCATGTATCTAACAGGGCGTATTTGTGATGCCTCCACATAAAGACCTATTGTGTAGATTTTAAAAATGATCTTTAAACAAAGTCAAACATTTGCAACTAGGAGGTCATTCCTTTGGGAACCATGATTAAATTCCATTGACTCTTTTATTCCTTGTTTAAACAGGTGATTTCTCTAAGCATCTAAAACCAGACTTGATTGAGGTTATTTCCTGCCAATGTGCTCCCTCCACCCTGCTCTTCCAACAGGGCTTTGTGGTTCAAAATAAAGTAATTGAGAGTACACCTTCTAACACAAGAATCTATTACAAGGCTCTTTAAGACATTGCCAGCAGTTTTGCCACAGGGTGACCAAGTGCTTAATCCGCCCATAGCACAGCCCACCTGGAAGCCCACCCAGAAAATGCTGAGTGATTTAGAGGGGGGCCGCTCTTCTGGGAAACGTGGAGCCAGCGGTGCTTTGCTCAGTACATGATCTTGAGCAGGTCGGTGTAATTCTTGGGCCTCCATTTTCTTATGGGTAAAATGATGGGTTTAGGCTAGATCCGAGAGGTTTGGGGGAGTATATGGGGGCTGTGGGGATGACTTTGTGTTTGGGGGGCGGAGGAGCCTCTCTGTTGCCATCACTTCATTCCCCAGGCAAGAGTAATTCTGCTTTGATCTATTTTATTCAAAGGGACTCCAGGTAAAATTTCCTTTGAAGTAAAGATCCATTTTTTTTTTTTAATTAAAAAGAAAAGGGGTGGGTAGGATGGTATTGAGGTCTGCTTGCTCTGGAGTTCTCTGACTTCAAAGCCATCAGGGGTCATCGTTACATCTTCTTATTGATGGTTAATGAGGATAAGATGTGCTTCGGTGATTGGGGGTGAGAGTGGGGTAGACACTGCCTGTGAGCATATGCCCTCTGGTGACTCAGATGTTGGAGAGCCCACCAGAAAGTCCCACTGAGCTGGAGTCCCAAGATCCTAGAAAGCTTACTCATAGTTTTATGAGAAGGAAGCAAATGGCAAGGAAGCAGTGGCTTTCAAAACTTTGCAGCATATTGAATCTCCTGGAGAGTTTTTTTAAATCCCGATGTCCGGGCCACATGCTATGCTAATTAAATCACACCTTGGAAGAGGGACCCAAGCATCTGTAATTTGTAAATCTCTCAATGTGAGTCTAATGTTCTGTCAAGTTTAAGTAACATTGTGGTCCGGCCACTGTGGAAAACAGTATGGAGGTTTCTCAAAAGATTAAATACAGAATTAATTACCTTATGATCCCAAAATGCCACTTCAGGGTATATACCCCAAAGACTTGAAAGCAGGACCTTGAAGAGAAATTTGTACACCCGTGTTCATAACCACCTTACAATAGCCAAAGGTTGGAAACAACCCAAGTGCCCACTGATGGATGAATGGATAAATAAGATGAGGTGAACTTCCTTAAAAAGGAAGAAAATTCTAACCCATGATGCAACATGATTGATCTTTAAGGCCATTAGGCTGAGTGAAATAAGTCAGTCACCAAAGGACAAATATGAGCTACCTACAGAAGTCAATTCCTAGAGACAGAAAGTAGAATAGTGGTTGCCAGAAGCTGGGGGAGGTAAGAATGGAGAGTCATTTAATGGGGACAGAGGCTCAGTTTTGCAAGATGAAAAGAGTTCCGTAGATTGTTGCACAACAATGTAAATATGCTTAACACTACTGAACTGTAAGTTGAAAAATAGTTAAGATGGTAAATTTTATGCTATGTGTACAGTAGTCTGCCCTTATCTGCAGGCTTGCTTTCCACAGTTTGTTACCCACAGCTGACCAGGTTCCAAAAATATTAAACAGAAAATTCCAGAAATAAACAATTTATAACTTTTAAATTGTGCACCGTTCTGAGTAGTGTGATGAAATCTTGTGCTATCCTCCTCCATCCCACATGGGACGTGAGTCATCCCTTTGTCCAGTGTCTCCACACTGTCATGCTCCCACCCACCCATTAGTCATTTAAGTAGCCCTCTTGATTACCAGATTGACCATTGGTAGGTATTGCAGTGCCTGTGTTCAAATAACCCTTATTTTACTTAATAATGGCCCCAAAGTACCAATGATGCTGAAAATTCAGAGATGCCAAAAAGAAGTGGTAAATGCTTCCTTTAGGTGAAAAGGTATGTTCGTGTAGGAAAAATATAGTATATTAGTGATTTTCAACCTTTTTCATCTCACGGCACACATAAGCTCATTACTAAAATTCTGTGGCACACCAAAAAATTCATATTTTTTGCCAAACTGACAAAAAAAATAGTACCATTTTGATTCATTCACATTGGATGGCTATTCTGGTGTTGGCTTATTGTCATTTTTTAATTTGACAATCTAAGGGAAAAGAACCCCCAGGTGGTCTGTGCACACATTAAACTTTGAAAAGCACTAGTTGTGATGGACTGAATATTGGAGTAGGGTTAGAAGACATAGTGGACACGGTCTTTAGATTGTTTACCTACCCAGCATCAACCTCCTCTCCGCCTACTTCTTACAGAAGCTTACGTTCTCTGAGCAGCCACATGCTTACGAGGCTGACTTCATTCACGCCCCATTGAGTTCCACTCCCCTGGACAGTACTACTGGTTTATGGGTAGATGTGTTGCCTGGTTCTGGCCAATGAAACTAACGGAAGTTCTACAGAAGACACTCTGGGCACACCAAGAAGAAATGGCCTCTCCTTCCTTTGAAAGTCTCCATGTCTGCATCTTGGGGCACTGGGGGCAGCTAGGCTGGTCCTTGACAACATAGAGCACTGACTGGCAGAATCCTGGGTCCACCTCACCAGTGGATTTCTGTTCATGTGAGATTAGAAATGTACTTATTGTTTAACTGCTTGAATAAAGGTTTCTGTTATTTGTAGCCAAGGGTTTATCAGCCTTGACACTATGGACATGGGGGCCGGATAATTCTTTGGGGTTAAGCACATAAGCTCATTACTAAAATTCTGTGGCACACCAAAAAATTCATATTTTTTGCCAAACTGACAAAAAAAATAGTACCATTTTGATTCATTCACATTGGATGGCTATTCTGGTGTTGGCTTATTGTCATTTTTTAATTTGACAATCTAAGGGAAAATATGTCAGTGCCCATGACTAAATAGTCAGGTATTGCATGATTTAAAATTTCTTGTGGCACACCAGTTGAAAACCGCAATAAAACTAGTATATTCAGTACTATCCACGGCTTCAAGCATCCACTGGGGGTCTTGGAATGTATTCCCCACAAATAAGGGGAAACTACTCTACTTTAAGTATAAAATAATACAATTAAATATAAAGTAACATAAAAAGAGTAAGTGGCATCAGGTAACACCTAGCTACTCAATCTGTGATCTGTGTGCTCTCAGCATTGGCATCGTCTCAGAAACTTGTTAGAAATGCAGCATCTCAGGCCCCACCCCAGGCCTGCTGTATCAAAACCTGCTCTGAGAGAGAGAGAGAGAGAGAGAGAGAGAGAGAGAGAGAGAGACAGAGAGACAGAGAGAGAGAGAGAGAAACTATATTCCATGGAAGGATTTAC
>NW_006300025.1:923467-936792 GCF_000327345.1 Myotis davidii
GCCCTGGCCGGGAATCGGACCAGCGACCTCCTGGTTCACGGGTTGACGCTCAACCACTGAGCCACACAAGAACCCCCAGGTGGTCTGTGCACACATTAAACTTTGAAAAGCACTAGTTGTGATGGACTGAATATTGGAGTAGGGTTAGAAGACATAGTGGACACGGTCTTTAGATTGTTTACCTACCCAGCATCAACCTCCTCTCCGCCTACTTCTTACAGAAGCTTACGTTCTCTGAGCAGCCACATGCTTACGAGGCTGACTTCATTCACGCCCCATTGAGTTCCACTCCCCTGGACAGTACTACTGGTTTATGGGTAGATGTGTTGCCTGGTTCTGGCCAATGAAACTAACGGAAGTTCTACAGAAGACACTCTGGGCACACCAAGAAGAAATGGCCTCTCCTTCCTTTGAAAGTCTCCATGTCTGCATCTTGGGGCACTGGGGGCAGCTAGGCTGGTCCTTGACAACATAGAGCACTGACTGGCAGAATCCTGGGTCCACCTCACCAGTGGATTTCTGTTCATGTGAGATTAGAAATGTACTTATTGTTTAACTGCTTGAATAAAGGTTTCTGTTATTTGTAGCCAAGGGTTTATCAGCCTTGACACTATGGACATGGGGGCCGGATAATTCTTTGGGGGTAAGGGCTTTTGTGTGCATTATAGAATGTTTGGCAACAACCCTGACTTCTACCCGTTAGATGCCAACCACACTTTCCCTTCCCTCAGTTGATACAACCAAAAGTGTCCCCAGACACATTGCCAAATGTTGGGGGGGGGGGGTACCATAGTTTAGAACTATGGTTCTCAGACAAAGGTGTCCTAATTATTGCAAATACCTTTTATTTAGTGGGTCTTTAGCAGGGTAAAATCACTGCCCATCCTCCAGAGTTTTCCAAGGATCCAAGTGAGATCAGGTGTGTGAGAAAAGCAAACAAATGCAAGGTGTTGCTAGTAATTACCTGTCTGATGCTGTTGGTAAACTGATAACGATGTTGTAGTTTCCATTTATTCTTATAATAGGCCGAGATGTTTAACTTAACAGATGGCCAACGTGGATAGTCAATGGAATTTTCCCTCAGCAGAGTTGGGGAGCCCTGCCAACATGCTCGCACTCTTCCTCCTACTCAGAAATCCCAATCTCTTACGTGCCCTCCCTGAGCTGAGCCAATAATTCTGGTTCATTGGCCACAAGGTGATGGGTGTTGCAGAGTTCATCCATTAACAAATTTTCATAAATTAAGAGCAATCTTCATATTTAGCTGCAAGAGAGAGAAATTGATGACCTCTGTATAACAGTGTATTTGCAGCTCACACATTCGTGTGTTTGAGACCCACAGAGACAGGGGACCCTGGACAACCTCTCTTGCCTTATGTTTCCTTTCCTAGAATCAGCCAACACGTTGAAACCACTTTCCTTAGGAACCCGCTGACTCCTAAAAATCAGTGCCTTCAGATCCACTGCTGCTTTTTATTTTAAGATTTTTAAAAATTTATTTTTAGAGAGAGAGGAAGGGAGAGGGAGAGAGAGAAACATCAATGAGAGAGAAACATCACCAATCAGCTGCCCCCACTGATGATTGAGCCCAAAACCTGGGCATGTGCCTTGAGCAGGAATTGAACCCAAAATATTTTGGTGGGATGATGCCCAACCAATTAAACCACACTGACCAGGGCCAGATCCAGTTTAATTTCTTCTGAAGTGTCACAAAACGTTTGGGGGCAGGAAGGCTTACAGGGGAAGTTGGATTTTACAGAAAGGTCCGGAGGAGAACTGAGAGCGTGGAGACAGGCATGGGGACCAGCACTGTGAAAGAGAGACATTTGAAAGCAATGGATGCATCAGTCATTTATATCATCATTGCTGCTGGGACTGGAGTTCAGTGGGAAGCAAAGGCCAGTAGAGGCAGTCCTGGCCCTTGAAACCTCACGATCTACTAGGGAATATGTGGAAGATGCTGAGGTGCTCTCCTAACTTCATCCAGTATTGTGGTATAGGGTAACTGTCTCCAGTAACTACCCTGATTTTGTGTCCCATCTCCACCCTATGTGCTTTGCAGGTAACACACTCGCTTTCTGAACCAGAGGTAGGACACTTATATTAGGCCATAGATTACGTTTTAGAGCCTGGCATATGATGGTTCGGACTGAAGAAGGCATTTGTTGGTAGCTTCTATGCAAAAACAGTGCTTTTCTTTGGGAAGAGGGGTGAGGACAGGCTCACTGGCTGCTGTGCTTAGTGGTTGAGCGTCGACCCATGAACCAGGAGGTCACAGTTTGATTCCCAGTAAGGGTATGTGCCCTGGTTTCAGGCTCAGTCCCCAGGGGGTGGGTGGGCAGAGGGCATCATTGATGTTTCTATATCTTTCCCTTCCTCTCTCTGAAATCAATAAAAACATATTTTTAAAGAAAGGAAAAACAAACATAACAGGCCATGCTACAGCCCTATTATTTCCATGAAGAGTCAAGCTGAGGATTGAGCCAATATGTAGAGAAAGGTTGAGTCAACAGGGTTGCAGGGAAATCAAGCTGGAGTCTTGATCAAATTTCATGTGATTCACCTCTGGACTTTTGGGTAGCTTACGCTAATAAAGCCGCCTACTGTGTAAGCTAGTTTGAACTGGATTTTCCATTGCTTGTATCATAAACTAAAAGGATATGACAATGAGCAAACCTTAAATGTGGCTTGGCTGAGAAGAGATGTTCATGTAGAGAGCATCAGGGAGTCTTTACTCCAACTAGGAAGGCGGAGATCCTGGTTTAGCAAAATGGCTGGTATGGGGACAGGGGGCTGTTGTATTCTGGGATACAGACCTTCTGAGTATGAGACATGACACCTAGAGATCTGGAAATATTCAGGATGTTGACTACCTTCAGTAGTCTTCATTAAGGTCCTAGAAGACATATTTAGGGGGAAGGTGGCCTATTTGAGAGTGGAGAGAGATGAAAATACAGCTTTGCTAAGAGAGGGCCTTTCTGCCTGGAGTCTGCAATGGAAAGTGACTGGACATTGATGAGCAAGTCCTGCTGGATTGGAAAGCTGATTTTTCTGGTTAAAGTTAGAACACAGGCAACAAGTTGGGCGACTTATCAAAAAAAAAAAAAAAAAAAAAAAAAAAAAAGACTGGGGCCCTAGAAAAATATTGCTCCAGTTACCACATCTCTTCTGAGCATCTTAAGGACCTCAAGCTCAATAAAGGGGACAATTGACTTATCGTGAAGATGCAGCTGGGATACAGCGGGGGCAAGGAACAAATGGGGGTAGTTCCCCACTTCAGAGATGAAGGAATATGCCACTCATCTGAGGATATGAGGAGCGGGGCAGTGGGCAAGACACAGAGGCCAGCTGCCAGATGAAAGATACTGAGTTCAGTATCTCAGCTAGAGCTACCAGCCCATGAACTTAGAAGAAACCCATTCAATTCTTAGGGGATCTACACTTGATCTTAGCCAAAAGGCCGAGAAGCGATCTTAGGGGATCTAAATTATCAAAGAAAGTAGCCAATCTCTGAACTTTTACCTATAAGAAGTTGGGTATTAAAACTATGATTCTCCTCAGAATGCATCAATCTCATACCCACTCAATGTTAACAAGGCAGTAGGCGGAGGAGATACACTCAAACCCAGAACTGGGGGCTGCTATCTTGTCTGACTGAGGAACTTGCTTTACCATCAGGATAAGGAATCCTCATGATTGCCTCAACATTGTATGTACTATTGACCAATGACAACTGAGTGTGTTTCCCATTCTCCCTTCTCCAAATGGAGACTCCCCCTTCTGGATATGCTTCATGCCGGTATCCTGGGTTTTTCTTGGCCCACCTGGGTAGGCTGATGGTGGTGAACTTCAGAATTTAGTTCATATGTTACCATTCCATGAGTAGCTACTTTCAGACATGATACTATGATGCCTCTTCCAGAAAATAATGAATTGAAAGGGTGAGGGGAAGGGTGGGTATTTCTGATGATTATGCAAAGGAAGGAGAGTATATGAATATTAGTTCATCAAATGGGTGGACCATAGTGGAATGTTATAGTTACTGCTCTAACACCCATCTCCCCAACTCTGAATAATAATCCTGATTTTGTTCAGGGAACTATGCTTGAACTCACAGCTTACACATGGCTTAGAGAAAGCCAATTCCACTCCCAGGTTGAGGACTGGGGCATAGAGCTGTCACTAAGCTTACACAGGGATTCCATTCAAACCTTCGAGACTGAATGAGGCTCTGCTTGGAACTCCTCTTTCTTTTCGGGGTGTCACTGTTGGGAAACATAAGTGATGGAGCAGCCATTTCACCACATGAGTGGAAACAACCACAACTGAAGCAAACACAGAGAGGAAAAATGGAAAGAATGAGAGAAATGGAGCTGTGACCTTATATTGTCTTCTTTAATATTTGATCCAGCTTAACCCCTTCCCCGACAGAAACGTGTATACTCGTTTTCACAAAATGTTCTTTTTCAGTCGTCGACGAGTATACTAAGAAAATATGGTAAAAAAATATGGTTTATAGGAAGACGAGTTACAAACTGTTTTCATAACCAGCATCAAAAATACTATATAGAACCAAAATTTAAAAATTAGTCTGAAAAAGAAACGTTTTTAACAAAAAAATTGTTGGGGAAGGGGTTAAGAGTTTTCTGTTACTTGCAACCAAACAACCAACAATAATAGACTGTGATAAATGCTCCATAAAATAAAAGTATGACAAAGTGCTGGGTGATTGAGAAGGTAGGATAATTAGCTAAGAGAAGTGATGTTTGCTTTAGAATTTAAGCCAGTGGTTCTCAACCTTGGTTGCACATTAGAATCACCTGGGAACTTTTTTTAAAATCCCGATTTCTGGGCCTCGTCCTCCGGAACAAAGAAACCCCCATAACAAAGAAACAGAATTTCCGGAGGACGAGGCCCAGAAATCGGGATTTTAAAAAAAGTTCCCAGGTGATTCTAATGTGCAACCAAGGTTGAGAACCACTGAAGCAGTTCTTAGTTTCAAGCACATTCTTTTTGTGGAGTTGTATTGGACTCATTTGCGGCCATCATTAGCATATCTTAGTACATCCAGGTGGAAATAGAAGTGCAAAGGCCTTCGGTACTGGGCATTCCACCTGACATCTAAACGCCCCAATAAATTTGGAAGGTGAAAGGTAACCTGCCATCTGTCCCTCCCTGTCTCTTGGTAGGCTGGGGGAGTTCCCCAATGTCCACTCACACTGTGAGCGCCAGCCACTTCTTAACCGTTTTCCTTCACTGCTGTTGCAGAGAATGAATCACATGTCTCCCAGGTTGAGAACTTTCCTCTCTGAACCCATTGGAGAAAAGGATGTTGTCTGCATAGATGGGATCAGCCATGAACTTGCCATCAATTTGGTCACCAAAGGTTTCAACAAGGTAATTCCTTTTTCCTTATTTCTCCAACTTCTCTTCCCAACCTCTCTTCCCTTAGTCCTGCCAGGTGGTAACCACTGCCACATGTGCCTATAAGTGGCCATGAGAGAGCAAAGCTGCCACTTGGCAGGGCACCACATGCTTCTGTGCTACAGACCCCACCCACATGCTGAGCAGCCTCCAGGACCAGTGGACGATGGGAAAATTGAATCTCTTTGGCTCAGAGCTGCTGAGCTGGGCATGATTCATTTGGTGTTCAAACACCCAGGGGTCCACAGAAGTGAGCCAGCCACCCGAGTCTGGGGCTGAACTGTTGGGATGGATGGTTTGGAGGCACTCCCCACATCCCTGAAGAGACCTGTGGGGTCTCACTTGCTCCATCAGGGCACCAGCCTCGTGATGGCAGGTGGAGTAACAGCAGCCCAGGGTCTGCACCAGAGTAAGAGGATGTGAGTTGTTCAAAGATGTCACTCACAACCCAAGAACGGCCTTAGGGATAGCTGATGGAATCTGAACATTCTTGTCTATATGCTAGTAATTGTTTCTATGGTGCATTATAAGGCTGCTTGGAACTTTAGACAGAAAAGAAAGTGAGCACACACAGAGGTGGGCAGGAATTCACACAGAGCCTTGCACGCTCTGTCAAGCGAGGCACCACCAACAAACTGAAGTGCTGCTCACTCCCTTCAGTTTTCAACATCAGCCTCCACCACCAGGCAGGAGGACGGTGCAGAAACACCCAAGGAGGCTGGGAACTGCTGCGTGCACGGCTGACAAGCAGTTTGGTTCGCACCCGTACCGTGTGCAGCTGTTTCCAGGAGGCGTCTGAACTACTGGGCCTGTGGTTTTCTGATGGGCACGCTGCTTTGCACCAGATGTTAAATACTCTAACACCCCAATCTAGCAGCCAATTTAATATCCAACAGGTGATGTAGTTAGGAAGTTGGAGCTTCACCACTGAGGTACATTTGACTTTTTCCCCTCAGATAAAGGAGATAGCACCACTCCCCAGCATGTATTAAAGTAGGCAAGTCTGCCTAGGAGAAACATATTAAATTAAAAGTTCTTTTAAAAAAGAAATGATTGTCCCTCTTACTTTTCTATTGTGGTATAGCATACTTAACATTGATATGCAGAGTTCAGCTCAATGAATTTTGTGACAGGTATTTATACATCCATGGACCCACTACCTGGATCCAATGGTCAGATGCCTCCAGAATTCCAGATGGTTCTCTTGTGCCTCTTCCAGATCAATGCCATCCCTCCCTCCCACATGTAACCAGTATTCTGGCTACTACCACCATTTATGTAGAGTTTCCATCATTGTGAGGTTTTGCTGTTGGTCAGCCATATTCACCATTTAAAAAAATAATTTTATTTACATATAGTAAATGTCACCTTTTTAGTACTCAGTTCTGCAAGTTTTGACAGGTGCATGCACTCATGTAGCTACTACCACAGTCAAGACATAAAACAATCCTGTCACTCAAAAATGTGCCCCATGATCCTCATAGTCCCCACCCTCAGTCCCTGGCCACCACTGACTTGTTTTCTGTCCCCATAGTTTTGCCTTTTCCAGCTTCACTGTGTTTTTAATGAGAATTGCAGGTGGGTGATAGGCACGTTTCAGACAAGGGAATGGATGACTGAGAAATTCTCAGGCATCCGAGAACTTACTACCCAGAGTCGGGCTGCAGTGGTGACAGCTTTCTTGGCCTGTCTCATGGGTGCTGGTTCTTTCTGCACCCTTTCTGAGGACCTGCTGGGATGCAGACCATGAGGCTGCCCTGAGCCCTGAGCCATGAGCACTCTCCCAAGACACCAAAGCACTGGAACCAGGCCTCCATGTGACTGCCTGGGTCACACACAAGGGAACCCAACCCCAGTGCCGACACAAATATCACTACTGTTTAGCAAGAAATTGGCAAACTGGAGGGTGGCCCAGACCCGCTCACTGTTCGGACTTGGAGTTGAGGGGAAGTGTGCCCGTGGGCCACCATCCTGCCACGTGGACATGGCTGTCACAGGAAAGAATGAACATCCCTGGCTTCGAGGTGGCCACTGTCCAGGTTGTAGGAGTGTGGGACTATATGCTCAGGATTCCTGTCTCTACGTCATCATTCCTATAGCCAGATTTTCCTGAATTTGGCCCAAGGAGGGAGTAGGGCAGTTTCTCTTCTCCAGGGTTAGGGGCTGACCTGCTGGAGCCAGGAAAGAAACTGAGCGGGCTTCTGGCAGGGCCATGACAGGAGTGCACGACTCTGGCTTCCCTTGGGAGCAGGGTGGAGCAAACTAACTCTCCCTTCCCACGATGGAAGGCAGCAGGGTGAAACTAGAGACAGAAAATGGAGAAGGGAGCGTCAGGTTGCAACTTGGCTCTGGAGGCTGCAAGACGAGGCCCTTCTTCCTGCAGCATTCCTGGAAAGTTTGCCTCTGGCCTGCGTACCATGCATTCCCTGGCTTCCTGGCTGCTGAGCCTGCTGGGGATATGGCGGCTCCGATTACCAGCCCAGTGGATGCTAGTAGCGAGGCCTTCAACATGGCAGAGGACTCCATAGATGCCAGGCCAGACTGTGGACAGTTGGGGTGCGCAAATATGGGGTTGAGGAAAATAGAGTCTTAACCTTTCGATTCTTAGTGACTCTATCTGGAGAATGGGATGGGGCACATGTGAGGATCAGAGGAATTAGAATGTGCCAGGGGCCTGGAGCCCATCAAAGGTACTCAGAAGTGCCACTTACTATCATCGTCATCATCATCATCATCATCATCATCAATGTTCCCTCTCCTTAGACAAAACTCTGTTTCTTGATCCTGTCATATTCACGTCTGCACCTCCCACACCTACTGCAGCAATTGGCTCAACTAACTAAATTCAATAAATTTTACTTTTTTAAAATGTTCAATTAAAAACATCTCAGTAAAATCCACCACTGAACATTCAAGAATCCTTATAAATTAAAATGATATCATTCTAAGCAACTATACTGCTTTTTAGGATTATATCAAATAGCAGTTTTAAATGTCCATAAAATCCTGGCTTTTTCTCTTTTCAACAACTGGACTGTGACTCGAAGGAAAAAGCCCAAACTCTGATGCTTGGGTATGTTTTATGACTGGGATTCAGCTTTTAAAAATATGTTCCCTTTGGTCAAGATAAAGTTGGCTTTGTTTTACGGAACTGTAAACAGACGCCAGGGTTTTCCTGGAGGTGTCCCAGGACCCGAGGGGTGGACACTGGTTCTCATCCATCCCAAGCTGAAGAGCCCCCAAACCACTCTGAGAGGTTGGTACTTAACATGACTTCAAATCTCCAGGCTTCACTGTTTGGGGGCTGGGCCAATCTGTGATCATATGGTCCTTCTTTTTCTTTCTTTCTTCTTTTTTTTTAATCCTCACCTGAGGATATTTTTTCCATTGATTTTCAGACAGAGTGAAAGGGAGAGAGGAGGGAGCAGGAAGAGAAAGAGAGAGAGAGAAGTGACCCTTCGGTTCGCAGGCCAACGTTCTAACCACTGAGCGAAATCAGCCAGGGTGATCATACGGTCTTGGGTGCCCCTCTCTCCACGTGCTCCTTATTCCTCATCAGTCAGAGTGTGCTTAAAATGGGAAAAAAATAAATGAAACATTGTGGGAGAAAGTAGTTAGAAAACTAAGAATGACAGACTAGGAATCCTGGAATCTTTATTTTCCGTGTGTTTTTTATCCTCAGAGACTTCAGAAGAAAAAGATGGGTGTGTTTTAAGCCTTCTGCTCCACCCACAGGGCTGTGCCTCCAGCAGGAAAAAGGAATTCAAACTATTCGAATGCTCTCCCATTGACCTCACTTAATTCCATTTGCAGGATGGGGCAGGGCCTACTATGTGCCTTCAAAGATGCAGAAACTAAGGCCCAGGTTCTCTGGGTTCTCACGCAGAAGCAAATCGGTGCTAAGATGCCCTTCAGCTGCTAGTCCCATGTGTAGTGGCTCTAAATCTAGGGAGATTTTCCCCCCGCCAAAGGGACACTTGGTAATGTCTAGGGATGGTTATGAGTGTCACAATTCAGGGGAGTGGGTGTGTGCTCCTGGCATCTAGTTGGTGGAGGCCAGGGACACTGCACAGGACACACTTCCAACACACGCTTATCCAGTATATTAACAGTGCCAATGGCTGGAAACCCTTTGCTAGGATAATTGAGAAAGTAGCAGAGTGAAGAGCATTTCTAACACCGTGTGTGTGTGTGTGTGTGTGTGTGTGTGTGTGTGTGCGCGCGCGCAGGGGAGAAATACGAGCTCAGAGGCCGAAGGGTATGCTAGGCTCTTGCTACTCAAAGTGTTGTCTTGGACAACCATCCGCCAGGAGTGTTAGAAATGCAGGCTCTCGGGTCCCACCCCAGACTTACTGAGTCAGAACCTGCCTTTTAACAAGATTCCAGGTGATTCATGTGCTCATGACTCATGAAGCTGAGAAGGACAGGCTCTGGTTCATCCCAGACCGGACAGCCTCCAACCCTGCCCCAAGGGATGGGCATTTAACTTGGCCTTACAGCTCACCAAGGGCCTGTCCCCAAATCCCCATCGTCCACTCGGGGCTTCAGGGACTGCCAGTCTCCCTCAAATATGACCTGCTTTTCCTTTGATTTTTACGTGCTGGGGGAGGAAGGGCACCTCTGGTCAAGTTTATTATAACCTTTCCCGTTTTCCTCCCTGCCCTGCCCCCTCTCCACAGGCCTACACCCTGCTGGGACAGTTTCTTCTGATGCACAAGAACGAAATGGAGTTTCAGAGATGGCTCATTTGTTGTTGTGGTGCCACGGAACGTGAGGCCCAGGAGAGCACTAACTGCCTGAAGGAGTGGTGCTCCTGCTTCCTATGAACACACCCCTTGCTCAACCGCCTGCGTAATGACACGTCCTGTACCTAGGCCCGGGCTCAGAGTCGTTATTTTTGTTTTTAACTTTAACGATACATGCTTGTTTACAAAAAGTGATTCACAAATATAAAAAAGGACAAACACAAGAAAATGACCCAAAGACCACAACCTAGAAATGACTATCATTCCCCTTACATCCTGACAAATATCTCAGCATATATTTTATATAAAAGAATGAACAAGTTTGCTTAAAAAATGGGAATTTTGTCAGTGTATTAGTTATCTATTGCTGCATAACAAATAAACCCTAAACATAGTAGCTGAAACAATAAGTTTATCTCACATAGTTTCTGAGGGTCAGGTATTATACAACAGGTTGATTTCATTGACCAAGTCACATGGTCATACCTAACTCCAAAGGGGCAAGGATTCTTCTGAACTCAGAAAAAGTGGAAATATATCATGACACCAATACTCAATTAAGGTCATTATTTTTTCCCCTGAATGCTTCATGGCTGTTTTATTTCCTAAGTTTATAATATGACTGAGATATTTGTATTAAGGTCTTTTTTAACTCTCTAGCTTTGCTTCTTTAGCTCTCCCCCAAAAAGAGGCCAAAGAGAAGGATTTCAGGTTAGCCAACTGGTTGGCCCAAAGATTTGAATAGCTCTATCTACTGAGAGCTCAGGTTCTGACCGTCCAGAGCCTTTTCCCTGCTCCCTCCTGCACAGAGTAATTCTTCACTAAAATAGTCATGGGATTAGAAGTCACTCCATTTCTTAGATAGGACTGGATGGCAGAAGGGAAAGGAGAGAGGGAAGTAGCTTTGTCCCTCACTCTATTTTCACATACTTGGCTCCCCAAAATCTCCCTCACAGACACTGGGAATGTTTCCCATCAGCTATTTACTCCCTTGTGTCAATTTTTGTCTTCTTCGTAGATAAAATTATTGCTCCAATTCTTCAATTCTCCCTGTATGCCCCAACTTTGTCATGAGATTTCCCAGTTCCTCCCACTAGAGGCAGAGTAACTCCCAGTCCCCGGATGTAGACTTGGCCAGTGTTGCAAGCTTAAAATGACAGCATGTCAGTTCTGAGGCACATTTCCCCTTGCTCTACTGTGCCTCTGTCAACACCAAGAGAAGAGCTACAGCCAATGCCTCCTTACCCGGGGTGAGCTACTCAACGGTGCCTCTGTTTATTCACCTGTGAAGTAAGGGCAATAAGGCAATTACGCTGCCTTGCAAGTTGAATGAACTGAAATCGTATCTGTTGGGTCTATGATGCATAGCAGGAACACTGTCCCTGTTCTTCAAATCTCCTCAAGCCGGGCCTCCTCAGAGCTTGGTCATCATGTGGCACTCAGGAGAGAATTCACAGCTGCAAGTTGGAGGAGAGCCCAGCTACCAGCTTATCCAAACTAGTTCTGTTCTGTCCCACGTGCAAGTACTGAACACTGTGCGACTAGTAGGGACACAGTCTTTTTTTAAAAAAAATATATTTTTATTGATTTCAGAGAGGAATGGAGAGAAAGAGAGAGAGAGAGAAACATCAATGATGAGAGAGAATCATTGATTGGCTGCCTCCTGCATGCCCCCTACTGGAGATCAAGCCCACAACCTAAGCATGTGCCCTTGACTGGAATCGAACCTGGGACTCTTCAGTCCGCAGTCCGACACTCTATCCACTGAGCCAAATCAGCTAGGGCAAACTTATTAGTCAACAGAGCCAAATATCAACAGTACAACGATTGAAATTTCTTTTGAGAGCCAAATTTTTTAAATTTAAACTATATTGGTAGGTACATTGTTATTAACTTAATTAGGGTACTCTTAAGGCTTAGGAAGAGCCACACTCAAGGGCCCAAAGAGCCGCATGTGACTCGCGAGCCGCAGTTTGCCGACCACGGAGCTAGGGCAAGGGACACATCCTTTAATGGGTGAGTAGAAAAGGCCAACTAATGAAAACCAGATTATTTCAGATTTTTATTGGGATCTTGTTAGTGTCACATTAGCCCATGGAGCCCCAATAGCATTTTCAAGGACACTCAGGCAGAGTGGGCTTGCATTGTGCCCTCTGCTCAGTCTAAGGCTCATCTTCTACTCAGCAGGGCAGCTGTTTCAATGATTTGGGAAAGAGTGGTTGAGTGGCCTTAGCATATCATTAGCATATTATGAGAATATTTAAATTGTCATGGATTTGACCAGCATCTTAAACAGGAGCTGAGCCGTCGGTGAGGAAGGGGGACCAGATGTTGACTCTTGGCTCAATATCTGTAGTCTGGAAATATTCATAAATCAATAAATGATTTTTATTCGAATTTATAGGGTGTCTAAGGTAGGGTTAGGTGCTATGGAAAAAGCAAGAGAAGTATGAGTTCCTCTAGCTCAGTGGTTCTCAACCTTGGCTGCACATTAGAATCACCTGGGAATCTTTTTAAAATCCTGATTTCTGGGCCTCAACCTCCCAAGGAAATTCTGTTTCTTTGTTACTAATGTTGTGGCCCCACCCCATAACAAAGAAACAGAATTTCCAGAGGATGAGGCCCAGAAATCAGGATTTTACAAAGATTCCCAGGTGATTCTAATGTGCAGCCAAGGTTGAGAACCACTGCTCTAGCTTCAAGGAGCTTACCACTTAATAAGAGGCGATTGGGAAAAGAGAGGGCAAAAAGCCAAGGTGTTAGGAGGTGTATCTTAGTTTGAGCCTCCCACCCTGAAGCAGACCCTGAGACGTGCTCTGAGGGATCATAGCTTATTCAGGAGTGCTCCCAGGAAATGCTGGTAGGGGAGGGAGGAATGTGGCCGGGAGGGCAAAGCAGCCAATGAAAGTGTGTCATCGCTATTATCACTGTGGGCAACTGGACCTCAGTGCTGCCAGGAACTCCAGGAGCCAGTGTAGATAGGCACTTAGTTACCCCACCCTGGGGTATCTAAACACCCCTCTTATCAGTCATTTGTTGAGCGCTGCTCCCATAGGAAGGTAATCCTTCAGCTCCTGAACCTGCCACGTGGGTAAAATGAAACTCATGGAGAAAGCAGTCAGGCAGAGAAATCAGGTACTGGCAGCCGCATGCATT
>NW_006300025.1:936898-943659 GCF_000327345.1 Myotis davidii
ACAGCTTCTGCCATGCTGGGTTTTGGAGTAGGACACGCTTGGCTTGGAAAACAGATCCACCCCTTACCACCCATTCTAAGACCTTTTGAAAGTCACCCTGTTAGCCCAGCTGCCCAGCTGTAAAATGATGATGATGATAGTATCTACTCAAGCATTAGGAAGATTAAAACTCTTGCCACCTGCTAAGAGCTTTATACAAGGGTAGCTCTAAAAACCTAGGTATTAAAATGTATGGCACAGAGTGTGTATTGGTATGTCAATAAAGGAGAGCTGGGTATGGGTGGGAGTGGTCAGGGAAGGCTCCTAGAAAGAGGTGACACTTCAGCTTGGTGTCAAAAGGGGAAGGTCAGGGTTGAATAAGCTGAGGGTGGAGAAGTAGGAGGGGAAGAAGAAGGGAGACAGGCAGTGGGAAAAGAAGAAGCTTCAAGGGGAAAGACAAACACAATTGGCCCAGAAAGAGTGAGTTGTGGGATCCTGTAGGAACAGGTAAGGGGTAGGACTGGAGTCTATAGGGTAAGAGGCGTCCTCCCATTTCCCCAGATAGAAGCTGAGTGTGAGCTGGTAGCTGGCTCTGTTTGAGAAGCCAGTCTCTGCAGCAGTCAGTGGGAGCTGGGGCCCCCATCCATGTTGATAACCCAGAACCAGTTGGCTCTGTTCACCAAACCTTAGAAAGACCCTGCAGCAGATGATTTTAAAAATACCCACAACCCTTTACTCCACCTCCTGTCCAGACCCATCACATGACTCTACAGCTCCTCTTGCCAAGAGGTGGAGTTGATCTCCCTTCCTCTTGAATCTGGACTAACCTTGTGACTTGCTTTAGCCAAAATAATATGGCAGATGTGACATTGTGATATCTGCGAGCCTAGGCTTCTCTTGCTCTCCTGACCACCACGTGAACAAACCGGGCTACCTGCCAGGAGGATGAGAGGCACATGACCCAGTTGTCCCCATTGCCTCGGCCAATAGCCAGCCGACCTCCATACATGTTAGTGGGGCCTTCCTGGACCAGCCAACCCATCAGGTGACCTCAGATCTGTGAGTCCAGCTGAGATCAGCCATAGCTGGCCCAGACCAGAAAAACCACCCAAATGACCCTCAGACTCATATAAATAAGTCTTATTATTCTAAGATACTATATTTTGGGGGACATTTGTCATGCATCTATAGCTAACCTATAGAATTCCCATGTGAGGCCTGAGTGTGGAGTATCTCCATGTGTATAATGAGAACCTCCTACTTTACTTACTTTTTAGAAATCACCCTGAGTGATATTTTTGTATATGGTAATAATGAGAGGGATCACCATGGCTCATACATGAAAATCAAGCAGCTATGGTGGGGGAACGAGTGGGGAGAACAGTGCAACCTAAGCTTTGAACAGAATGTTTTCTTTAAAGTGTGACTCAGGGTGGAAGTAGGTGGGACAAAACTATGACAATCTCAGAAGGTGAGACAAGACCTATCAGTTGTGTGACCAGTTGTGGGTGGCCTGGGTGATTTATTCTTGGAAACCTCTAAAAGAAAGCTGACTCGCGCCGATAAACCTAGCAAGTGTTTCTGGAAATATACATATAATTTTTAAACATACATACAATTTTTAAATGTTTGCTGCTCTAAATCTTTACAAGCAGAAATATGAGCAGTTGATTCAGCACACACTATACCAGGAACTTTACCATTCCCCAAATCCTCCAGGTGTGGGTCTGGGGGTATTTTCTCTGACTTACAGATGAGAAAACTGAGGACCAAAGAGGCTAAGTAGCGTGGCCACAATGATTTGGCAAGTTGTTTCAATCTAGGCTGCCTGACATTAAATCTGTACCCAATGCCTGCATAGCCGCCTTGCAGGTGGTGGTAGAGGGTATATTTGGTGATTTAAAGGTGCTCTCAGGGACTCAAAGGTCATACTACCAGGGACAAACAGGCTTTAGAAGGGTTAAGAAAGACCAATTCAAATGGTCATGGAAAGATGACTCTTATGCATTAAAAAGGAAAGCAGGTTATTTAAAAAGAATCATCCAACAAATGTTTACTAGATACCTACTATGTGCCAGGTACAGTTCTAGGGGTAGCAGACAATAGAGCAGACAAAACCATCTTCCCTCAGAAGCTGGTATTTTAATGAGGACAGGCAGAAAACACAGGTTAATAATTAAAATATATACTAGTATTAATTTGGATGATCTGAAATTGCCTTTAGGGGGGTCAAAAGTTATTGAATATAGATAATTTAATATGGTTCAACCTTATATGTTAGTTTCAGGATGAATGCTATAAAGAAAATAAAGCAAGAAAAAACAGGGGTCAAAAGAAGTGAGGAATAGCTAAGATTTGGAAACAGCCTAAGTGCCCATCAGTAGATGAATGGATTAAAAAACTGGTACATCTACACAATGGAATACTATGCTGCTGTAAAAAAGAAGGAATTCTTACCATTTGCAACAGCATGGATGGACCTGGAGAGCATTATGCTAAGCAAAATAAGCCAGTCAGAGAAAGATAAATATCACATGATCTCACTCATTTGTGGAATATAATGAACAACATAAACTGATGAACGAAAACAGATCCAGAGACAGAGAAGCATCTATCAGACCATCAAACCTCAGAGGGAAGGTAAGGGAGGGTGGGGGTAAGGAGGAGAGATCAACCAAAGGACTTGTACGCATGCATATAAGCCTAACCAATGGACGCAAACACCAGGGGGGTGAGGGCATGAGTGGAGGAGTGGGGGGAGCAATGGAAGAATAAGGACATATATGTAATACCTTAATCAATAAAGAAAAAAATCCTCTGGTGAGGATTAACAAAAGTAAATAAATAAATACATACATACATACATACATACATACATACATACATAAAGTGAGGAGAGGGGAAATTTAAATAGGGTAACTAAGGAAGGCCTCATTACAGAGGCAAAGCAGAGTCCAGAAAGAGATGAGATTGAGAGTCATGGGAAGATTGAGAGAAGACCATTCCAGGCAGAGGTAGCAGCCAGTGGAAAGGCCCTGAGGGAGGTTGTGCCTGATGAGTTCAGGAGTGAAGTGAGCCAGGCAGAGGGCAGCAGGAAATGAGACCAGAGAGAAAATGACGGGGATCAGAAAAGGGTGTAGGGCCTTGTGGGACATCAGCAGGACTCTGGCTTTTCCTCAGGAAAATTATTAGAGAATCATGTGATCAGCCATACATTTGAGAAGCATCACTGCTGTGTTTAGAAGAGTCTCGCCCTAACTGGTTTGGCTCAGTGGATAGAGCATCGGCCTGCGGACTAAAGGGACCCAGGTTCAATTCTGGTCAAGGGCACGTACCTTGATTGCGGGCACATCCCCAGTGGAGGGTGTGCAGATGATGTTTCTAACTCTCTATCCCTCACCCTTCCTCTCTGTAAAAAATCAATAAAATATATTTTTTAAAAAAGAAGAAGAAGAAGAGTCTCAAGAGGCAAGGGTGAGACCAGTTAGGAGCCTAGCAATAATTCAGGTGAGAGATGACAGTGGGTCAGACCAGGATCTATTTTGAATGTAGAGCCACTGGGAGTGAGCCCTGGGCACTCCCTGTTTAGATGGCAGAGGGATAGCAGAGAGCTACAGAGACTGGGTGGGGGTGCACTGGAGTAGGGAGGGAGGAGGCAACTGTGTCGATGCTGCTGTTAGGGCAGCTGCGTGATAGGGCAGCAGCGGTGAGGACTGGGAATGGATGTTGGACAGTATTTTTGCAGCCCAGAGAGCGGGAAAGTCTGGTGATAAGGGAGAGAGGGAAGCATTGCAGGCACTGTGCTCCTGGGTGGGTGATAGGATACAGGCAGAAGGACTGGCCTTGGCTAGGAGCACACACAACGCTCCCATAGTGGAACATTGGAGGGAAAGAAGAGCCAGGGACCCTGGCCAGGGAAGTAGGCTGTCGTAGGGATGGGAGAGGAGGGAATTTGCCTTTTGTTGGCCTCTGTTTTCTCAGTGCAATAGGAAACAAGATGGCAGGCTGTGAGCGAGAATGGGGGTGTAGTTGTCTAGGACAGTGGGAGGATAGGTGGATTTTATACAGAGAAAGACTCATTTGTATAAACAATATAAACAGATAGTAGATTAGAGAGATGATAGAGATAGATAGATGACAGATAGATATCTAATCTGAATAGATCCTAGCTATCCAATAGGTATATGCATAGAAAAAAGTCTGGACAGAGAGAGAAACATCAAACTGTCAACAATGGTTATCCTTGGAGAGCGGGGTCCCTTTCAATTTTGTCTTTATACAGTAGTCTATCATGTGAACTTTTTAGCAGCATTACTTTTATAAATGTGAATAAAAAGACATTTACATTTTGGAATACAAAGAATTAGAGCTCTAGAGATAAGTGGATTGGGGCTCCTCAGGCAGCGTTCTGTGCAGCCAACACCCCATCCTCCCCCTGGTTCTCCCATAGGACAGGTCTCACAGCATGACTGTCCCTCTGGGCAGAGGGGAAGAGCCTCTGAGATTTCTCCCACTTGAGACTTTGGACCTCCCTTCTCACTGCCTCCACGCTCTCACTCTCCCCTTACGTTCTGAAGGCCAAGTGCACCTTGGAGAAATGGAAGAGAGTAATTGTCTTTATAGACCCATTTTGCACGTTTCTACCAGATTCTTCGTAGCTATGCATTGGTTTCCCCTCCATGGTCAATTCTCTGGTTTGTTTTCAGAAGAAACCTTGTTGCACAAATGATGCTGTTTTATTGCTTGGCCTGTCCAGTCACTGGATCTTTTTGGACCAGACTGAGCAGCCACTGTGGCCAGGACACTGGGCAGAGAGTTAGAAGACCTGGATGATGCCACTAAGTTGGTCTGGGAACATGGACGAATCACTTGACTCATCTGTGAAATAAAGAAAATACCTGATTTGCCTTCTCTCAACTTTGCTTTGAAGAGAACTCAAAAATAGAAAGGTATTTTAAATGGAAAAGGAGGTGGCATGCCCTACAGCAATGTAATGTGTAGTTACTGTGTTTTTATTTTGGACAGCAGCTACAGATGGCTAATGGCGGCAGCAGCTCCTCAGGTCTCATCGTTTGCACTCATTAGCCTGTACTGACTAGGTTGTGACAAACAACAGCAAAAAACCCAAGAACTCGGTGGCTTAAAGGAACAAAGCATCATATCTCACTCACATCACTGCCCACCCCAGGTCTGCTGGGTATGGGATGATCGAGCAGCCCCCATCTTGACTGTCTGAAAGTTGCTTCAGCATAAAGAGAGCCCAGGGGTGCCTCACACAGGCAATTACATGCTCTGGCTCAGAAGTAACATGTCAATTTTACTAGCAAACCATTGGCCAGAACTAGTTATATAGTCCCACCCAACCCCAAGGGACCAGGCAGTGCAGTCTGCTGGAAGGGGGGAGAGGGGAAAATTGGGACAAACATCACAAATCACTGCCATGGAGGCTGGGGGAGGGGGGGGAGGAGAAGGGAGTGAGACTCATAGAAAGTCCCTGAGAACACTCTGTTCCATACCATACTTGTCACTTTGTTTTTTTGCAAATGTATCGCCATCACTGAAATATTGGAGACTATATGGGAGACAATAACTCCCCCCAAAAAACTAACAGCCAATATTTCATTGTATTTCTTCCCAGTCATTCTTCAGGTATGCATTTGTTAACAGCTTTATTGGAATATATTTCACACATCATAAAATTCACCCTTTTAAAGTGTACAATTCAGTGGTTTTTATTCTATATAGAGTTGTGCAATCATCACCACTGTTTAATTTCAGAATATTTTCATCACACCCCCAAATCCCCATTAGCAGTTCCATTAGCAGTTACTCCCCAGCCCATCCCAGCCCCTGGCAACCACTAATCTACTTTCTGTCTCTATGGATTTGCCTGTTCTGGACAGTTCATATAAAGGGAATCATACAACATGTGGTCTTTTGTGACTGGCCCCTTTCATTTAGCATTATGTGTTCAGGGCTCATTCATATGATAGTGTGAGAGGCAGTTAGACAGACATGAGCAGAGCAAGGACGGTGGGCCAGGGACAGAAGGTCACGAAATACCCTGGGTGCCTAGCAAGAGGCAAAACTGGAAAAACAAGGACCTCACCCCCAGCGTAATCTTTCCTCCCTAGCACATCGCTGGTCATGCAGTTTAGACCCTCTGACCTTTCATACCAGTGGTCACGTGGTTTAGACCCTCTGACTTTCCATATTGCTGGTCACGCTGTTAGGACCCTCCTCAGCCATTCCGTCCCCTGGCATATTGCTAGTCATATTTAGACCCCCTTAGAGGTGGAATGAACAAAGGGGCCAGAGAATAGCCCTTAAGCCCCCAGGACAATGAGATTCTTACTGGTATGAAATACACCTTGGCCTCAGGTGTGTTTCAGTTCCAAGCCCAGAAAAACAGCAAAACCAGACAGGTGACACCATGGCTGACTCAGGACCAGTTGCATTGACTAATGATCTCCCCTCCCCCCCACCAACCAATCAATAGAGACCGTGACCCTGAAAGGACACACCTGGAAAGCTGCTGAATAATCTATTGCAGTGGTTCTCAATCTTGGCTGCACATTAGAATCACCTGGGAATCTTTTTAAAATCCTGATTTCTGGGCCTCATCCTCCAGATATTCTGTTTCTTTGTTATGGGGTGGGGCCATCCGGAAGGAGGATGAGGCCCAGAAATCAGGATTTTAAAAAGATTCCCAGGTGATTCTAATGTGCAGCCAAGGTTGAGAACCACTGTTCTATTGGGATCCTCCCCTGAAACCTCCAGAT
>NW_006300025.1:943718-947332 GCF_000327345.1 Myotis davidii
ACATTTTTAAAAAGCTAATTGAGATCCTATCCAACATTAGTTACCCTGTTTACTAATATGTTTTAAACATTTTTCTCTCCTTATCAAATTGTTTAAAAATAGGTTTAACAATTATAAGAATTCATCAAATTTATGTGCAATAATGTGTTGAATTGTGCCCCTAGATTATGGATTTTTAAGTGGTTGCTAGTTTCTTTTTCACCATTATAAACAAGGTTTCTATGAGCAGCTCTATACGTTTTTAATGGAATGAATGAATGAATGAAGCCTTAAGTATAAATCTTCACAACATTTCCCATTCTTCCCTTAGGAACGCTGCCTAGAAATGGATTTAACTCGGGGGGGGGGGGGCACAACAAAAAAACACACACAGGTATTTCTAAGGCTTTTGATCCTTACTGCAACTGCTTTGTAGAAAGATTGAGCCAATCTGCTGAATGTGGTTTTGAGTTAGTCCAATCACATCTCATTTATTTCACTCAGTAAAACCAAATTTCTTTGGGCCCAAAGAGGCACTGCACAGTCTAGGGCGGCCCTTTCCCTCTCTACTCACCTCTTCTTCCTCCCACTCTGTCACTCTTGTCCCTAGTTAGTCCTTCAGCTCGCCACACCTACTCACTGGCAGAGAGGCCAGTGGCCTTTGCACTTTCTCAGTGAGGCCCTCACATTAAATCCCAGCATTCCCTTCCCCCTACCCCAGCTTTATTTTTATTTTTCTCCATAGCACATGTCACCTGCTAATATACTACCTGATTTGCTTATTTTACTTATTACTTCAGCCCCCTAAAATGAACCTTTAGAGCCTGATCCAGTAAGGCAGGCGCACAATAAATATCCCTTGAATGTAGTTGACAGATAGTGCTCAGAGCTCTCCTTATAAAATCGAGGGCCCGCTTCGATCTTCCCCCCAGACGTCAGCGGCAGATTCTGGTCTTTTCACAGGTCCTAGTCGGCTGTTCTTTCTTGACTCGGCTTCGGAGCAAACTGGACCGGTAGCTGCCCTGAGCACTGCTTGTTCTGCCCTTTGGTGAAACCTGGAAGAGGTGGTGCCTCTTGTGACTGGGTTTCCAGGAGTGCAAACTTTCCCAGGGCCCCCGCAGAGCAGCCCACCAGGGACCCACCCAGCCTCCGGCCTCTGAGCTGCCCAGCAGGTTCCTGTGAACTCACCAGGACCCTCCAGGCAGCAGGCTCCCATACCCAAACATGGACAGCAGCCCACCGTCTCCGCTGAGCAGGCGGTTTCCTGCGCAGACAAGGGGCGGGAGAGGAAGAAACTATGGGAAGCTGGGAAACCCCTTCTCTGGCCAGGATGGCAAAGCAGCCGGGAGTCCCTCAGGAGCCTCCCATTGTGGGACATTTCCGGCCATGCTCCTGGAGTTTCCAGTTCAGGCAGAGGATCAACATTCCCAAACCCATTCAGCAATGTTTTTAAATAGTTCAGAAGTGAATGGTCCAATAATGTCCTATAATTAATGCTTACAGGATTGGGTCCTCAGCAAAGGAAGGAATTTCAGAAAATTCCCAACCTCAGAGCCACTCCTCGGTCACCTCTACCAGCAAGAGGGCCCAACTTGAGGGTCCATGGACTTTCCCTCCTGATTTGCCTCATAAATTCACTGCCCGCCTGGGCCCCTGGGGACAGGACCACTGTGAGGGACCATTAAATCCTGGCTCAGAACATTTCTGGAATTCCTCCTTCAGAATGGCCCCAAAAGTTCTTTTAAATACTATCAACATTGCAAATCTCTGTCTTCTGAAAGTCCATTTGAATTTTGTGAAGAATGAAATTATTTAGAGCAAAGTCTTATGAATATGATGGATCGTGTTCTCTAAAAAAATTTTTTTTGGTTTTTAAGTGTAATATACCCAGAGAAAGGTGAACAAATCATAAATAAGTGGCTTGGAAGTTTTCAGAAATGAAATGCCGCCAGGTAATCATCACTCAAAGCAAGAATAGAATATTACCGGCAGCCAGGAGGCCCCTGAGGTCCCTGAGACAGGCTCACCTACCTCCCCAAGGGTATCTGCTGTCCTGACATCTAGCAGCAGAGATTGCTTAGCCCGTTGAACTTGATACAATGGGAGCCTGCCATATGTACACTTCTGTGCCTGGCTCTTACCACATTATGTTTGTGAGACTCGTGAATGACATTGCAGGCAGCAATTCATCCTTTTTCATAGCTGCATTCTATTCCATTGCATGAATTGACTAATCGCTTTGCTGACTATCACAGACAGAGCTGTTGAGAACATTCTTGTATGTGTCTCTAGGTGGATGTATTATCATTTATCCTGGGAATCGCTGGCTAATAAGGGTGAAGATACATTTAACTTTCCCAGATACTGCCCAACACATTCCAAGTGGGCTGCCGTAATTCGAGTGTTTCTCAAGGGTTTGGGGACTGGGGAGGAGCATGGAGTGCCTCTCTTGGTGGCATTTTAGAATCCCTGTAAATAATCCCTCAAGCTCCCCATCTCTCCCTTAACCCCGGATTCCCGAGTGCCCATCAAGGGAAGCCTGGCCTCTGGTTAAGAAGATTTGTCTGACAAATTGGCAAGTACAAAATAGCAATGCGAATGTAAAGTACAGCATAGGAAATAGTCAATAATATTGTAATAACTACATGGTGCCAGGTGGGTACTAGACCTCTTGGGGGGGGGGGGATCACTTTGTAATTTACATAAATGTCTGACCATTATGCTATACACTTGAAACTAATATAATATTCAACTGTAACTGAAAAAAAATTTTTTCATTAAAAAAAATATCTGATGGGGAGGGTGCTGCCTCCTTCAGGAGTGTTATGAGCCCCTGTCCTAACATCCCAGTGATGGTGACAAGTGACAGCCCTTTTGGGGACATTGCCAATGGCTTAGCATAGAAGCGATTACATCTCCTGGACCCCAAGGTGCAGTCTCTGCTTCCCTCACCCTCATGTCCAGCTCATCATTAGTCCTGTCAACGCTAACTCCAAAATGCATCTGCAACCTTCCCACTTCCTTAGCTCCATGCCATAGCATAGGTCTTGTCTGGAAGATGACAACCACTTCCCCACCAATCCACCCGCTTCCACACCTGCCCCCACAGCCCATTCTCTGCCTAGAAGGATTCTTTAAAAACAATGTTGGATGATGACAGCACATCCTTAAAACTGCAGTGCCCTTTCATTACACTTAGAAGGCACCCAAACTCACTGGGACGGCAGGTCCCACCTGACCGGCTCCTGTTTCCCTCTTGGACCTTGTTTGTCTTTCTCTCCCTGTGTCTTCATCAAAACTTCTTTCTGGCCTGAGCTGGTTTGGCTCAGTGGATAGAGTGTAGGCCTGTGGACTGAACGGTCCCGGGTTCAATTCGGCTCAAGGACATATGCTGGTTGCAGGCTTGATCCCCAATAGGTGTGCAGGAGGCAGCCAATCAATGATTCTCTCTCATCGTTGATGTTTCTATCTCTCCCTTCCTTTCTCTCTGAAATCAATAAAAATATATTTAAAAACAAACAAACAAATTTTTTTTCTGGCACTGGCCAGTGTAGTTCAGTTGCTTGAGTGTTGTCCCATGCACCAACAGGTCGCTGGTTCGATTCCTGGTCAGGGTGCATGCCTGGGTTGCAGGC
>NW_006300025.1:947397-957277 GCF_000327345.1 Myotis davidii
AAGTTGTTGGTTAATCCTCAGTAGGGAGCGTGCAGGAAGCAGCTGATGAATGTTTCTCTCTCATCGATGTTTCTATTTCTCCATCCACTCTCCTTTCTTTCTCTCTAAAATCAATAAAAACAATAAGAAAACTTTCCATTCCTTTCGTTAATCCAGTTAGTTTCTGCCTCAGGCTCTTGCACATTTTCTTCCCTCCACCTATAAGGCCTTTCCCACTGATATTTGAGTTCAAACAAATATCACCTCTTCAAAAAGGCCATTTCTGACCATTCAATCTAAAGTCATCTCATCCCCCTGTCATATCACCCTGTTTATGTTCTTCCTAGTGCTTATCAACTTCTAGAAAGATCTTCATTTACTTCTGAAATGCCTGTCTCCCCAGCACTAGCATGTAGTAAGGTCCCCAGCACCTTCACAGGTGACCAGTGTACTGTAAGAACTCCACATGTATTTGTGGAGAGACTTCTAGCACACTTCCAGCAGCAGCAGGGCCCAATCCTCTGGGTCCCCTACCTTTCACTGGCTCACACAGCCTGTGGTGGTATCCTCACCACTGCTTGTGGGCCACCTTTCTCAGGGGGGTCCATGAATGCATGCAGGTACATGGGCTTTCTCCACCTCGGCTGCAGCCACAGGGGAGAGGAGTTCTGCTCACTCACGGATTTGTGCAGCACGACTGTAGAGGCTGAGGTGCTGTTCCACTCCTGTGTCTATCACGGACCTGGGGCTGCTTTGTTTCACAACAAAGAAACTGAGGCACACGGACATTAATGAGACATCTTTGAGTACCTATGTGCCCAGCACAGTGCTAGGCACTAGAGTTAAGGTGTTCACAGTCCCTACTTCAAGGAACTCACAGTTTAGTAGGGGAAGAAAAATAACTAGACAAATGCAACGCTATTGGGTTCAGGGATTGCAAACGTGTCTACAGGGTCTACGCAGATGCTGTGAGATGCCCCAGTCTGCCTCCCCTGGTCCACCTCTGGGCTTATCTGTGGCTGCAACAGTCACCCTTAGACACACTGAAGCTCTCTGCTCCTCTAAGAACCTGCTATGTCACACATTTGGCAAACTGAGGGTGAGGGCATTGTGTGGCTCCAAGGGTGGCCCACAACCAATGAGGATGACAGCTGGTGGCTAAATACCCTGGCTTTCCCTTCCGCTTTGGGGCCATTCTAAGGCATGTTCTACAGTGTCTCCCAGAGGTGCCCAATGAGACGGAGCCCCATTTATCCATAGGTAGCCCGCTCATCAACGTGCCCAGTACTGGCTTCCTGTCCTCCTTGTTTACTTCTCTAACCCCTCCCTGTGCTGCTTGGATTCACCTCCCCATAAACTACCTGCACCCAAGTTCTAATCTCAGCGTCCAGTGTGGGAGGAACTGAGACAGCTGGGTGTCATCAATAGGAAGCAGTGGGGAGTGTGGAAAACTGGAGCCCTTGGGCCCCTGTGAGGAGCAGCCAACACTCGGCTCAGGCTAGTGGTGGTCATTTGGCCATCTCCTTCAGCTTTTCTAGAGTTGCCAGAAATCCAGATTTCCATATGATGTCTCCCAACTATTATGTTGTCACAAATGTGAAAGTTTGAAAAATATTGTGTAGAATAAACATGTCAGTGACTGTAATCTGCCTTACAGCCAGGAATTTGCTCCACATAAACAAAATGTGTCCAGGGAGCCCAGGGACCCCAGCCAGGAGGATGGAGGAAGGGGATGAAGCTTTCTGAAAGGTGGGATCCCTGAGTGGGGTCTTGAGAAGGAGATAGCTAAGAGAAGAAGGTGGGGAAATAACAGGAAGAGAATGTCATGCAGGAGAAGAAGAAGTAACAGGCTAAGTCATGTTTGGAGAATAAAAAGAGAGCCTTAGAGCTTTGAGAGGTGATGTTTCTGGATGCAGGGAACATGCAGGGGTGAGGGCAGAGTCCCTGGATTGTCCATAAAGACCAGAGTGATCAATGGCAGTCTACTCTATGCCAAACATGGTATTAAGCACTTGTGTGCATTTTTCTTTGCATCTTCAGAGCAGATATTGGGATTATTGTTTACTTTGTATATGAAGAAAATGAGGCACAGAGAGGTTATGTGCCAAAAATCACAAAGCCAGTAAGTAAAAGAGCCTTATTAGAGCTAGGCAGGGTGAAGCCAGATTAATAAATACCTTGTGTTATTTTTTATCTTTACATTTTTTTCGCTGACCATGATGGCAAACACCAGAGGGTTTAAGCAGGAGGTTCATGTCACTATGACCACAGCATGGGGGAAGAGAGAGGAAAGACAGGATTGAAAGTGATTGCAGGAATTTGGGTAAGAAATGGTAGGGTCTCAGTGGAGACTGTTTAAATAGGAAATCAAGGAGAGAGACTTAGGAAATATCCTGTAAGCCCCTTTCCCTCAAGGACTTGGGTGCTAATTGAAATTTGGGGGTGAAAGAGAGGCTTATAGCGGGAGCTGATAAGTTCTGTTTTGGACACATTGAATTGGAGGTGTCCATGCAACATCCAAGGGCCAACATCTTGTAAGCAGATGGCCCTGTGGACCTGGAAGTCAGGAAGAGAACTGGGGCTGGTGATGTCACTTTGAAGGTCACAGGTTGAAGATACGGGTAGGGGAGAGTTGGTTGATCAAGGATGGTGGGAAGAAGTAAAAAGATGGAACAGAATCAGGTGAGAGGGTGCAGATGGACTCATGGTGGACACCAAGAAGGGGACTCAGAGGAAAGGGAGGGAACCGGAAAAGAAAGGTTCCATGGCTCATCTAGAGAGGAGAAAGTTTCCAAAAGACAGTGTCAGTTCTTCAGAGACTGAGCAAGAAAACAACCCAAAGTGCAATGAGATTTGACAACAAGGATGCAGCTGCTAAGCTTAGTGAAGGCCCTTCAGTGGGGCAGACTGGAGTGCACTAGGAGTGAGCAGGAGGCCAAGACATGGGACAGTGAGCCCAGAAACAATTAAAATGAGCAGGGACCAGAAGCCGGTGTATCACAGTACCCAGCCTAGCCCGGGGCCCCTTGGCAGACCTTCAGCTTTCAGTTTAATGCCATGTTTAATGGATGTTTACAATCGTGTTTGGCTATGAATAATCTCCTCCATTTGACTAGCTTTGGAGAGAAATACTCCTCTCCATTCCTTTACCATTTTCTTGAAGAGTTTTTACAATTGCTTACAAAGCAGTCATTCACACACATCATCTCTCTTGATCCAGGCTTGAATTTCAGCCTTGAGTTCTTATGATAGTTTTAACCCTCCTGAGAGGGGATGTGGGCAGGAGCCTTATCTGTCATCTTTTTATGTCATGTGAAGTAATCTAGAATAGCATGTGGTCACTGATAATCAATACCCAAGTGTTAGGGTCAGTGGAGCTATTAGGTCCTCTGTCATAGGCTGTGTTGCACCAAGATCAATGGGACATCTCCACATGAGGCCTGGGAGAGCCACCACATGCCGTGTTGCTCAGATCTGACCCAGTGTCTGCTATTAGCTCTTTCAGAAGAAGTCAAGGTGTTAGAAAATTCAATGCAGTAACTCATGTCTTCACTCACTGATATGTCTCTGCAGGCCAGCAGAGCAAACACCACGAAGGGCCCTCTAATCAAGCTGTCATGAAGAAAAAATGCATTTATCTAAATGTCCTCCTTTGGAGAGATTCCTCAATATTGGTGTTGACCTCTCTATTACCAATCACCTAGGGATGCCTTAATATAGATTCTTTCATTCATTCATCCATCCAACAAATATTTCTTGAGAACTGTTGCATATTTTTTTTAATGAGCACAAATTATTTTACATTTCTTCCATCAAGAATTGGCATGTAGATTCTCTTGTAACTACTTTGACCAACAGAGTATGGTAGAAGCTCTGTTGTGTGACATCTGAGGCTTCACAGCTCTAGTCTAGTTCCCTGAAAGGCTAAGCCACCATATAAAGAATTTGATGACCCTGTGGTTGCCAGGCTGGGTTCTAGCCAATATCCTCAACTGAGCCCAGACTCCTAACCATTCCAGCCCAGGCACGAGACATGGGAAAGAGGAAGACCTCTTGGAAGTGGATACTCCAGCTCCAGCCCAGCACTTTGAATCACCCCAGTCACTCCAATCTTCCCTGCTGAGGACCCAGACATCGCAAAACAGAAGCAAGGCATTTTTGTTGGGCCCTCTCCAAATCTTTGGGCATAATAAAATGGTTGTTGTTTTATGTCTCTAGATTTGGGAAGATCATGCACGGTAGATAGCTGGGACAAGAACTTGCTATGTATTAAGTGCTATCCCAGGCACTATAGATCATCAATAAGCAAGACAGGCAAAGTCTAGTCCTGGATAAAGCTAACACTCCTCCTGAGGACAACAGATAATGTAAATAAACAAACACTCAGGCAGTGACCTGATTTAGACACATAAAACCAGGGAATGTAATAGTGACTGTCAGGCTACCTTGGGAGGTGGTAGGGTTGGAAGATCTATCTGAGGAGATGATGTTTGGCCTGAAACCTGAATGATCACAGAAGGATGAGGAGAACAACAAGGATAAGGACGCTAAGGATGCTGGAGAAACAGACAGCAGCCAGTAAAATGGAAAGTGGTGAGGAAGGGCATGAGTGGAGAAGATGAGGCCAAAGAGGCAGGCGAGGTTTTGTAGGGTGTTGTGGAACAAGGCAAGAAGGCTAGATAGTATCCTAAGAGCAAGGGCAGTGGTGTGGTTTGTACATTATAAAGATGGCTCTGGCTGCTGTGCAGGGAACGAATTGCAAAAGAACAAGGGAGGAAGCAGAGATACCAGTGAGGAACCTTGGGTGGTATTCCCGGCCAGAGATGGTGGTAGCTGGGACAAGGAGGTCATAGTGGAGATGTCCTGAAGCAGATAGAATGAGGCAATGTTCTTGAGGTAAGACTGACAGTTCCCATGAACAGATTGATTGTAGAAAGTGAGAGACAGGGAAGAATCAAGGCTCATTCCTAGGTTTCCCTGTGTCAAATAATTTTGGGTTGTATTCTAGGCATTGTAAATGCCATTTTGTAGAGACTCCAGATTCTGTTATATTCCTCTGAAGAGTGTTAATGCTTGTTTGTGTGTTTGTTTACTTGTTCTATAAAGCAATGAACTTACTAAAATTGCCAACTGGCTTTAGACAGCAGTTTAAATCTCAGTTCAGTTCTCTTAGCCTTGGCTGGGCTATTGTAAATTACCCCACACATGCCAGGTCCAGCAGCCAGCAGAGGTTTGGACAGAATTAATGCTCAGAATGTGGGACTTGTCTTCTCTGGTCCTCACCTTCCTGGGGTTCTTCTTGCACTTTCCAACAACTGTAGTAGCCCAAACTCTGTCTTCTCATTCTTCAAGCCATAGAAATTGCAGGTCTTCTATTGGAGTTTTAGCTACCTTATATAGTTAAGGCAGAGAACTGCCCTCAGAATAAAAGCCATAAAAATAAAAAATGGGAAACTCCCTATGTCAATCCTTTATGACCAAATGCAAAGCCACCCTCCTATTTTTGCCTGCTTTTCCTCACTCTCCAGTATACTGAGGCAGTTCTTTTTTTATTTTAATTAAACTTTTAATTTTGAGATAATTATCAAATTACATTCATTTGTAAGAAATAACACAGGGATAACCCTTTTCTCAGTTTCCCCCAATGGTAACATCTTGCAAAACTATATAGTACAACATTCCAATCAGCATATTGATATTGATTTAGTCAAGATATAGAATATTTCCATCACCATAAGGATCATTCATTGTTACTCTTGTATGGCCACACCCACTTCCCTCCCACCTCCACCCCTTTCTTAACTTCTGGTCTCCACTGACCTGTCGTCCATTTCTAAAACTGTCATTTCAAAAAGATTATCTAAATGGAATCATACACTTTATAACCCTTTGGGGATTTCTGTTTTGTTTTTGCTTAGCATAATTTCCTGGAGAATCATCAAGTTGCATGTATCAATAGTTCATTTCTTTATTCCATGGCATGAATGTGCCATTGTTGTTGTTTTTTCACCTGTTGAAGAACATCTGCACTAACTCCAGCTTTTGGCTATCCTATATAATAAAGAACTAATATGCTAATTAGACCAAACAGCAAAACGACCGTCCAGACGACCTTCCAGATGAAGCCAGGGCTGCAAGGGTCAAGCCCCTTGCACGAATTTTGTGCATCGGGCCTCTAGTTAGAAATAAAGCTGCTCTGGACATTTCTATACAGTTTCTGTGTGGACATAGGTCTTTATTTTTCTGGGATAAATACCTAGGAGTGCAATTGCTAGGTTGTCTGATAATCGCTTGCTTAGAACTTTCATTGTTGTTGTTGTTGTTAATCCTCACCTGAGAATATTTTGTCCATTGATTTTAGAGAAAGTGGAAGGGAGGGGGAGAGACAGAGAGAAAGAAATATTGATGTGAGAGGAACACATCAATTTGTTGCCTCTGGCACATGACCTGACCAGGGCTGGGATTCCATTTCTTCTATACTTTCCTGAGGCATCCTCTCCCACAAACCCTCTCAAAGCCACAAAATGCTGACCATGCTGTATTGCACATAGTAGGTGCTCCATAGATATCTGGGTTTAGTGAGTTGGGTTTCATTGGAATCCTTGGTGTGAACATGACAAAAAACTCAGTTAGATAGGCCCAAACTGGGAGTTTGTTGGAAAGTCATTTATGAGATGTCACAAATAGGGTAGGAGTTGAAACTAAGTCTCAGGCAAATGGATCTATAATCCAACCCTGCCTCTCATCTCTGTCTCTATCTAGCAGTTTTAATCTCTCTGACCACAATTTCCACAATGCAGGGAACCTGGTTACCCTAGTCCTGGAACCTCACACCCATAGCAACCAGAAACAGAGGGTCTAATCTTTAGTTGCAGGTTTTAAAGTTCTGGGCAAGGGCAATGATCAACTCAGTGGTCATCAGGTAGTGGGCCACCATGATTGGCAGTAGGGGAGAAAGAATTCCTCAAAGTGGACTGCCTTGCAGATCCAACCATAGATGTCCCTTCCAAGTTTACTTCCAGCTTTGAAGAGTCTAATGAGACAGGTGGAAGGTACCCAAAATTCATCCTTCTTTATTTTTCTCTTTTCCAACTTGGAAGTTCTGCTCAACTCCGGCCAAAATCCTATCCAAGCTTGAGAGACTATTCAGGTTGGCTTCCTCTGTGGCCTCCATCCTAAAGTCACTGTAACTCTTGATGCTTTTCCCTATGAGTTAGGGTAATGCTAGCTGCTATAACAAATAGGCCCTTACAGTACAGTAAGTTGCACAATATGAGTTTATTTTTGGCTTACTTAAAAGTTCAATGTGTTTATTTAAAGTTAAGGTTACTTTCAGGGATCTGAATTCTCATTCCATTTGTGGCTGCATCTTTCCCTGTCTCAGAGTCCTCTGCATTCAGTCAGGAAGGTGGGCAAAGATAGAATGGGAAGACATACCCATTTCTTAACCATACTGAAGCAGAATTTTTGGACCGGAACACATGGCGTTCCCCTGGACTGGAGCCCAGATTCCTTGTCTGTCGGAGCCGAAGAATGAATCCATGGACAGAGGGTAGTATAGCAAAGGTGTAAATTTATTAAAGAAAAAGTACAGACTCCCACATGGGGAGGGTGAAAGAGTCCCACAGAACAGACTCCCATGTGGGGGGCAGGGGGAGGGCTAGAGGTAAGTGCAGGGTTGGATCCTTCCTCCATTTAAGATTTTGATATTTTGTTCATCATAGATTTTTTTTATATTACTTTTGATTCTTAAATACCACATTTATCCTAATTACTGAGTCTCTTGGTGCCCCCTTAAATATTGTATCAAAGGCAAGCACCTCATTACTTTACACTGGTCCCAGCCCTAGCCTGGCCTTCCAAGTTGTCATGGTCTTTCCCTCTGAAGAGTCTGACATTTAGAAATGTGCCCAGCCCTGAGACTGGTGCAGAGAGAAGGCGAGGAAGCTCTCACAGCTATGTGCTGGAAAACAACTCTACAATCTCTTCCCATAAGCCCCAGGGGCCTGCAGGACTGAAAGGCTACCATTGTCCTGGGAACATGGCCTTGGGCAGGTGGTGGAAGGTCCCAGTTAGTCCCCAGGAGGCCTTGCTCCTCCTGCCAAGGCTTCTGCTGCTTCTGAAGTTGACTCACTTATCTCATATGCCTGGAGTCATTTTGTGTTGAGACTTGTGACCCTTTCAAATTGAAGCCTCACTTCACAACAATTTGATGTTAAAACACAATTGTCACCTATTTGAAGCTCTAGATCAGTGATGGCGAACCTATGACACACGCGTCAGAGGTGACACCCGAACTCATTTTTTTGGTTGATTTTTCTTTGTTAAATGACATTTAAATATATAAAAGAAATATCAAAAATATAAATCTTTGTTTTACTATGGTTGCAGATATCAAAAAAATTATGTATGTGACACAGCACCAGAGTTAAGTTAGGGTTTTTCAAAATGCTGACACGCCGAGCTCAAAAGGTTCGCCATCACTGCTCTAGATTTCCCCCCAGATCTATTTGGTTTTACTTCACAGCCCCCAGGTTTCATTCATTTTTGCTTTGCAGCTGATGGTATCTCTATCTTCAGTCTCTTTCTCTCCCTCATTCCTACCCCCCTCTCCCAACCCAACCCACACCCGCCTCTTTTTCCTATCACGGTGATCACACCTCCATCCCTCTACCCTTGGAGGCAGGTCCTGCCCCTGAGCTGGGTTGGAAGGAAGAAGGAATGTGGCCCCACAGGATCTGGGCTCTGGAAGTTTCTTTGGAGGTCATAATGCGGGTAGATACAGCAGCTTTCTTGAAAATGAAAAGGTAAAAGGGGACATATGTAATACTGTCAACAATAAAGATTAAAATAATAATAATTGGGAAAAAAATGTTTCTCAATTGTAAGAAACATGCCCCTGATTTATCTTCTTAGGAAAGAAACAGCATGTGGCCAGGCAGCTACTAAATTTCCCCAGAGCAAATAGGATGTGGAGTGGGGAGAGCTTATGAGCTGTACACGTAGCCAATAGCCCCTGTCCTAGGACGATCCCCCTAGACCAGTGGTCGGCAAACTGCGGCTTGTGAGCCACATGCGGCTCTTTGGCCCCTTGAGTGTGGCCACGAAGTTTCAGTCGCACTGTACGTGCGTGCCCGCATGTGGTATTTTGTGGAAGAGCCACACTCAAGGGGCCGCAGTTTGCCAACCACTGCCCTAGGCAAAGGGAGGTGGAGGCAACTAGAAAAGGTCCCAGCCATTTTTTTAAATAACCCAGTGGGAGACAGCAAGACCTAGGCAACCAATTAGGAAATAGGTGACCATATAGCACTCAGCCAATGAGGAACCAGAGGAGGGCCTAAATAAATAGGCTATGTTCCCTGCCCCACATGTGTTCCTGTACAATGCGTGCCCACTCTCCAGAGTGCAATTAAAAGTCTCATTTTCGCCATGCTTCTGTTTCCTAGTCCATCATTTGAAACTTGGACAGGTGAGCCATTTCTTATATCAACCAAGTCAGGCAACTTGTGCTCAACATAGAAAGGTTCAGAGAAAGGGATTAGGGAGAAACTAAGATGGCGGCAGAGATAAACACCGGGAAATTAATGCCGCGCACAACAATTGATTAATACCTCAGAGAAACAATACGGACTTCATCCAGAACCACAGGAAGCCTGGCTGACTGTAAACTCTACAACTAGAAGGAAGGAAAGGCACACTGAGACCCGCAGAAGCTGCAGGAGAGAAGCGCAGAGGTACGGGGCTCTCGCGGGGCTCGCGCGCGGAAAGGGGCCGGCACCCGAGGACGCGGCGGTCCTTTTGAATCCGGAGGGAGTCACAAGCCCCCGACGGCTCTGAACTCCGGTTCCGGGAAGTCTCTGGGGACCCAGAACTCAAGCGGGGAGAAACTGGACGGTCTGGA
>NW_006300025.1:958785-974001 GCF_000327345.1 Myotis davidii
GAAGGGGCCCAGGACCAGAGCCACAGGTTAACTAATGCTCAAACTCCTGGCTCCTCAGCCCAGCCGGTGTGGCTTAATGGTTGAGTGTCTACCTATGAACCAGGAGGTCACATTTGATTCCCACCTGGGTTGTGGGCTCGATCCCTGATAGGGGGTATGCAGGAGGCAGCTGGTCGATAATTCACTCTCATCATTTATGTTTCTATATCTCCATTCCTCTCTCTGAAATCAATAAAAACATACAATAAAAAAATATATTAAAAAAAAAAAAAAGAAAAAAAAGAAAGGTTCAAAAGCCTTAGAAACCACATGTCGCCCCTCCTCCCCCAAGAAACAAACCATGTTCTATGAATTAATGGCAGTTGCCACACACATTCATTCACCCATGGCTCTACAGCTCCCTCCCCGATGTTGGCTGAAGGGGAAAGCAAGATCAGTCATAGTCACCCCAAACTGGAAACTACCCAAATGTCCATCAACAGTAAAATGGATAAATGAATTGAATAAAGATTAATCAATAATAATCATAATGCCCTAGCTGGTTTGGCTCAGTGGATAAAGCATCAGCCTGCGGACTGAAGGGTCCCAGGTTTGATTCCACTCAAGGGCATATGCCTGGTTGCAGGCTCAATCCCCAGTTGGTGGTGTGCAGAAGAAAGCCAATCACTGATTCTCTCTCATCATTGATGCTTCTTTCTCTCTCTCTCTCTCCCTTTCTCTTCCTCTCTGAATTAATAAAAATATAAAAAAACAATAATAATTATAATAAGTAAATAAACAGATGGATAAATAAATAAATGCCATCCAGTGGAATATTCTAAAGCAAGCATGCAAACTCAAAGGCTAATCCGGGCCAAATAAACAAGGTTTAAGTTTATGTGGACCATAAAAAAAAAAAACAAAAGCTTCACTTTTCATAGAAACGTAGATTTATTTTGATAGAGACATGCTGACTTCAAAGGGCTGAAATAAGTGAGTAATCATTCACATAAAATAATAGAACATTTTAATAAAAATTAATATTTTTTCTTGAACATTAAATTACCAGACCTGAATAACTGCATAAATTAATAAGCATAATGCAAATCAACCTATTTTTCTCATTCTCTGAAAGCGAAATATTTCCTGTTGCGCACACCAGACAAGTCAGTACAAGACTAATGACGTGGTAATTGGCTGCTAAAATATTCGCTGCTAGTATTAGTGGAGAGAAATGGTGCGCCTGCGCATAAGAGAAATGAATGTAACACGATTATAGTAATCAGTCATTAGCAAATGTTGCAGTTCGTTATTAATAATTATGTATAACAGGAAATTGTAAAAATTAAGTTATGAAATTTTATTAAAACGTTTCTTACATACCGTTATATTGGCTGGGCCGCAAAAATATTCATTGTGGGTCCCATGCAGCCTGTGGGCTGCGAGTTTGACATGCTTCTTCTAAAGTGATGAGATTAAACAATTGACAGCTATTCACAGCAACATCCTGTTGAGTAAAAGAAGCCAGAAACAAAGCCCATGGTATGTATATAGGTGTCCCAAAAAAATGTATACACACACTTCGAATAATTACGAAGGCAGTGTTTATTAAAATACATTTCATTTCCAAAATTGAGCTATCAGCTGCTAAAGTGTGTATACATTTTGGGGGAAAAACCTTTGGGTGTTCACCCTGTACATGAAAGATCAGGTCTACTGCTCTCTCTTTTTTTTTTTTTTTTGCAGAATTTTATGCTTTTATTAACAAATGCAATGTGTACAGGTCTACCGCTCTTAAAAGCTGGTGTGAGCTAGCTCCAGCACCCCACAGCCTGAGAACACCTTGCACATCCCATGTGATTCTAGATTCCCACATCAGATTTTTCTTGAGGCTAAGTTGTACCAACAGTCACTTCATTATACTTGCTTACAATCCAATAAAGAAACGTAAATTCTTTTCTAGTGTTGAGTGCCACTTCCAAAATCAAGGTTAAGGTTACTTAGACTCTCGAGTGAAATGTGCAGGGAAAGGTGCTAGCTGACTCCATCTACTGAACCTCCTCTGAGGCCTTGTATACCTTCAGCACGTCATTCAGTTCTGCTCTTATTCTATGATGTTCACATTTCATCTACTCAATGACAAAAATAGCAATTTTAAAGTTTCTCCCAAAAATTCAATCATAGAAAATGTTAAACATGTACAGAAATGATTTGAAACCATCATGATCCAACTTCAATTATTATCAATTCGTGACCAATCTTGTTGCAGCTACACCTGATCCACTCTTGACTTCTTGTATTACTTTGAAACAAATCCCAAGTATCATATCATTTTGCCTACAAAGATTTCATTAAAAAGAAATACCGTTTTAATCTGAAAACTCATTTAAACTGAGGTGTAAGTAATTGACAGCCCTCTCTTACTTAGTAGAATTTTTAACTGGGCCATAAGCTGAAGAATGGTGCAATGATATCAGCCTTAGGCATTGTTCCCCCAGGAGGGACTTGGGTAGGGGAGGCTTTGGGGAGGTGGAGGGAGCTGTTGATGGGACCTAAATCACAACATGTAAACAACTAGTGTCCCTGATGCTGGCAAAGTCCTTGTTATTGCTCTCAATCAGAGCCTTGCACAAAGGATATTTGAATTCTTCAAAGAATGCTCTATAAACTGGCAAACAAAATAGAGCCGGAGACATGGAAGCATGCATCAGACTGAGGATCCTCAGAGGGAAGTGAGGGGGAAGGGGGGAAGAAGAGGTCAACCAAAGAGCCTATATGCGTATAGGCATAACCGATGAACATAGGCAATAGTGGAGTGAGGGCCTCAGGAGAGAATGGGAATGAGGAGGGGGACATGTGGGGGGGAGGGGGGAGAAGAAAACATCTGTAATACTTTAAACAATAAAGATTTTTAAAAATTTTTAAAGAATGCTCCAATTTTTTTCCAGTCCCATACATTTCAAGTGTAAGGATCTTGGTTCCAGTTCAGATAAATCCATTAGAGTTTTTAAAGTGGAGACTAAGACGGACAGACAGATGGATAACTGCAAGTCATCTGAGGAGCCAGAAGAAAACCACTGGCCGCTCAGGGCTCCGTGGCACTTCAGGCCCCGTGGATTGGGAGGTCTCCTGGCCAGGACATAGAGGAGGCAGCCCCTTGGGGGGGCGGGCGGGGCAGGCAGTGGGCACTTGCCCTCTCCAGCCTTGCTGACACCTGGAGGTGCACAAGCTGCATCCTAGGTGTTCAACTTGTGTTGTCTGTCTCTCTAGTGCTTAGAAAGTGTGGGGATTGTTTGCTAACATTTCTCAATTGGGAGGTTTTGCATAAAAATCCCTAGGGGCCAACCCAGTAGCTTCTCTCCTCAGCCACAGACACTCATGCATGGCAGGCTGGGAACCCAGCTCCCACTCCCTCCTGAGGAAACTTCAACCAGTGATGTATCCTTGCTGGTGGAATAAATACTCCACCTTCCTTGCCCTACAGCATGCTGCGTGCAGGCTCTCAGGGCCCCAGTAACTGCCCATTTGCACTCTGCCTGGGCCTCCTTCCCATCCCTCTCTCCCCTCCCTATCCCCCTCCTCCGGCTTCCAGGAACTGCCTCCCAAGTCATCTAATAGCACTCTGGCCTTATCTGTTCCTGGAAGAATTCAACTCAAGAGAAGTTCCACCAACTCTCAGCCCAGTCCTCCCAGTTGTCAGCCTCCAGCCCCCCTGAGCAAGTTCCTCCAGATCCCTGCTGTGAACCAGTCATCGTGCTGGGAGGCTGGCCACAGAGATCAAAGAGGCCTCTGCATTTGGGAAAATATTGGGTCAAATAGCATGTCATTTCAGAAAAACTCCCAAGTACAGCATTTCCTGAGGCCTGCAATTACAGCCTCTTTCTATGCGGGCTTTCAATGCCCCTGCAAGCAGCTATTTACCCTCTGGCCAGGAGCACCACTAAAGGGCTCATTCTAAATATATCCGGACAAACTTACACCCCTCAGGCTGCCCAGATGCACATTTATGAGAGTCTCCCAGCATGTGGTTGAGTATCTCCTTGTAAAACCCAGTTGCAGTTCAAATTGGAGTTTCATCTTTTTTTAAATTATTTATTTAATATATTTTTATTGATTTCAGAGAGGAAGGGAGAGGGAGAGAGAGAAACATCAATGATGGGAGAGAATCATTGATCGGCTGGCTCCTGCACGCCCCACACTGGGGATCAAGCCTGCAACTCGGGCATGTGCCCTCCTGGTTCATAGGTTGACGCTCAACCACTGAGGCATGCCAGCTGGGCTGGAGTTTCCTCTTGACTTTCCCTCCTCCCCGCCCTACCCAAGAGTCCCTGAGCAATTTCTACTAGAAAGAAAGAAAAAACGGCAGGGTGTTGAGATTCGTTGTTAGACGGGCTCCAATGGCAAGAGCTTCACAGACTCTAACAACATGCCTTGCACTTAAAATACTCACCAATAGACATTTGTCAAATAAATTCTGAAGTCACATGGGTGGATTGCCCTTTCTAACTCCTAACTTCTCTCCCCGCCCACCCCCCCATCCCCCGCAACCTCTCTCTCTCCACAAACTACACACATGATGCCATTGCTTGTAATGGGGCAAAAACTGGACCGGACCTTGGTGCCGGTGGGTATATGAGGGTTAATCCATTATGCTCTCTCCACCTAATGGAATACTCAGTGGCCTTTCCAGAGGGAGGTGCTCTGGGCTGGAAGCACCTCCAAGACCTATTAAGTGAAAAAAGAACATGCTGAAGAGTGCATCGTGTGCTTATAAATGCATCAAACATCCCTGGATGTACAAACAAAAAACTATCAGCAGGGATTGCCCATGGGGAGAAGTAGAACCTAGAAGGTCAAGGTGAGAAACTTCACTTTGTACAACACACACACACACTTTTCATACAATATTAATTAAAACAAAAAAGGGGCCCTGTTTTCTAATCTGAATCACTAACCATGGTGTGCAGTCTCCTGATGGACTTTAGATCCTATATCAGCTCCCCTCCCAGCGCCTGGCTCAGAGCAAATAACCAATAGGTCTCTCTTGAATAGAGCCAGAGTGGCCCTCCCACCTCTCTAAATCAGATAGGTCTTGCCAGCGTGGACTCCTCTAGGCAGAAACAACAAAATCAGAAGAAAGCGTTCTAATGAGAACACAGCAGACGCTAATTTAATTGATTGGAGTTGTGGACTGCCTTCAGTGATGGCAAACCTTTTGAGCTCGGCGTGTCAGCATTTTGAAAAACCCTAACTTAACTCTGGTGCCGTGTCACATATAGAAATTTTTTGATATTTGCAACCATAGTAAAACAAAGATTTATATTTTTGATATTTCTTGTATATATTTAAATGCCATTTAACAAAGAAAAATCAACCAAAAAAATGAGTTCGCGTGTCATAGGTTAGCCATCGCTGACCGAGGGTGTGCCAGGCAGAATCATAGTCTCGGGGACACAGAAATAAGTCAGATAAAAGTCCCTGCTCTCATGGGGTTTGCATTCTAGCTGGGGAGAAAGGGGGTAAACAAGGGGCAAATTAGATAACAGAGCATAGTGGTAAGTAGTGGTGAGACCTAAGGAGGGGAACAGCAGGAAGGGGGGGGGGTGGCAATTTCAGGGTGTTCAGGAATCTCACTGAGAAAAGGTCAAGGCCTAAGAGGAAAGGGAATGGGCTCTCAGATATCTGGGGGGAAAGCCAGAGAAACTGGCCCATGAGGCTCCAGAGGAGAGAAACTCCTCATCTGTGTAGGGGTCTGTGTGCCCTGGAGCCCCTCAGAACTCCCCAGAGGCCTGGTTCCATCTTCCCCTGATTTAGACGAAATTGGACAAGTCAACCCAGTGCTCAGAGCTGGATGGAGCCAGAAGCAATAGTGGACGGGCACTGCGGTGCTCACCCTGGCAGTCCCAAGAGAGATGCCTTGCTGGGCCCAACCTCTGCCTCAGGCTCCGATTTGGAGAAAAACAGGCCCCAGGGACCAAAACAAAAATAAATGTTCTAAGAATATTTCATCCTAAATATCCCTCTACACAGACTTTCCCAGTGTGGGGTCTTCAGATCTTTCATCCTACAGAATGATCCACTGAGAAAAAAGGGGTGTAGGTGACTCTTGGATATTCACTAAAATAAGAAAGCCTGCCTCACTTTGTTCAAGTGGGGAGCATCTGGGTTCATTGGACAGGCAAGTGCCAGGACACTGCCCATCTGTGGGAATGCATTCACTGTAAGAAAGTCCTGTTATCGATGGAGTGTCCTCTGAGTCCCCACCTGTTGCTGGTGGAAGTGGGCTTCTTGGGTTGCCATGGGAATATGATCTTCCTGAGGCCCCCACAGGAGGATGAGGTATCATGGAAAACGTTCCATTTTGTCTTCAGGAGAGCTAGGATTGAAGCCAGTGCCCAGTTTCCATCCCATGTTGAAGCACAGTGCAGTCCAGCATCTGGCTAGCTTAGCTTGTGCGCCCAGCTGCAGTCCATTGCGCGTAGGACCTGCATGGCCGTGGTCATGTGGCTCTAGAAGCCGCATGGCAGGCTAGCACGGGTCACGGAACAAGCAAGTGTAAGGAAGCAGGAGCAAAGCAAGAAGAATAAGAGGACGAGAATTCTTTGTTTGGGAATTTTAACTAGGAGCTTATCCAATGAACCCTTAAGGATTTTGCATGCTTGCAGTAGCTCCACCCCCTCTTGCCAATTATCTGTTTCCAAAGTTAGGCTGACAGAGAAGCACCTTTCCCAACATCACCCTGACTTCACTGCATGAGTCTGTTTCCCCTTTTGTTGGACCCCTTCCCCCAGTGATCTGCAGAGAATGGACCAGTGGTTCCCTGTGGGGAGTGTGAAACTGCAGCTTCCTGGTGAAGCTACCCAGATGACCGTGCTTATAATGGCTGGCCTTCCCTTTGCTTTCTTCCTATTATTAATATTAGCTACCTAGTTAAGATGGTAACAGTCCCAACTCCCATTGCCCCTCACATCTTTCCTTTTGTAGAAGGATAGGAAAAGGTGGAGGAGAACTTCCTAAAAATGCAGCCTGGAATCTCTTCTTGGAAGTGTGCCCAGTAGAAATGAGTGCTTATGTTGCATATGAGCACCTAAGGCATGTGCAAGAATATTCCCAGCAGTACTATTCACAATAGCCCCAAACTGGAACCAACCCAGACACCATCAGCAGGAGGACATATAAATAATATACGTATCTTCACACAACTCAACACAACAAAGTAAGAAAATAGTAAACTACCATGGTAGGTCATGGGTGTTAGTTCTCATCTACCAAGAACAGTGCTCTTCCCAGGGCACCATCCACAGCCGTGTGGATGAACTTCAGAGATATAATGTGGAGCAGAGAAAGCACTGCATGATTCCGTACCTTGTGGGCCAAGGACAGGCAAAACTAACCTCTGATAGAGGTCAGAATGGTGGCTAACTCGGGGGGAACTGACTTGAAGGGACCACGAAGGACACTGCTGGAAATGCCCATGCCTCTGGGGCCATACAGCCATGCACACATGTAAACATCTAGTGAGCTGCCACTTACAATTCCTGTACTTTACAGTCTAAAGTTATATGCCAATAAAGAAGTTAACAACAAAATAAAAAGTAAATCCATTAAAAAAAAAAAAGGCTTTGAAAGAGGAAGAGGTGGACCAGAGCTGCCTGAGTTTCCTGCCCCATTAGGGATTCCCTAAAAGCCATCAAGAGGCAAAAGGCGGGGAGGGGGGGACACGGCGGGAAGTGGCAAAAAAGGCAGAAGTCCTTTTTTTTTTTTTTTTTTTTTGGTTAAGCCTCACGGGAGGATATTTTTCCATTGATTTTTAGAGAGTGGAAGGAAGGGAGAGAGACAGAGAAACATTGATGTGAGAGAGACACATCTGTTTTTTGCTCCTGCATGAGCCACAACCAGGGCCGGGGATTGAGCCTGCAACTGAGGTATGTGCCCTTGATCAGAATCAAACCCCCGACCTTTAGTCCTTGGGCTGATGCTCTATCCACTGAACAAAACTGGCTAGGGCAACAGGGGTCCTTTTCTCTTCACCCCAAGCACCATCCCAGTTCAAGCCACTGTCACCTCCAGCCTGGTCCTCCCACTGTCCCTCTTACTCCCAGCCCACACACAAACCCCATTTACACAGCCATCAAAGAGAGCACCCGTGACCTACTTAGGGACCGAAATGGGTTCTGTGAGGAGAAGGAGATGAGGTAGAAGGGTAATGGGGTGTTTTTCAAAACCACAAAGCTGGTCCAGTCACTCTCATGGTTGACTCTCTTCAATGCCTTGCCTCTGTCCTCCTAAGTATGGTTTATAGGGCTTTTCTAGATCTGAACACAGCCTCACCTCTCACCACAGCCCCCTCCTCCTTCCCCATCTCTGCCCTACAGAACCCACTTCAGGTCCCTAAGTAGGTCACGTGTGTTAGTTCTCACCTACCAAGAACAGTGCTCTTCCCAGTGTACCAACCACCCTCAGCAAGGGCCCCATCACTACTCCCAGCACACCCTCCACTCTCAACCATCATGGGGAGCCTTACCTGACCTCTCCTAGGGTCATAACCTTCACTCCTCATAGATGCATTGCATGTCCTGAAGTTCCTACTTAAGTATCTTTATTTGAAAATGAAGCTCCAGGAGGGCAAGGACTTACCTTGCAGGGTTGCTATGAGGATTACATGATGTGGGGAATGCCTAGTGAGTACCAGGCATTCAGTAAATGTTAGTTTCCCTTCTCAGAAGGGCTGAGGGTGCAGGGGCTGGCTCTGGGGCGTCCCAAAAGGGCCTTGGAGGTGGAATCAGGGCTGGGTGGGCTCTCACAATGGGCTGAAACTCTCACCTTTGGGTTCTCCACTTGGACTCTTCTCCCTGTCCCAGGGAGGGGATGAGAGGCCTCGGATGAATCTGAGCAGAGCTTTGGGAGGAGTCTCTATTATTTTCCTTCACTGCTATGCTTGAAGTTCCCACAAGACCTTTTAAGTGGCAGCCACTGGCCTTCAGCCTGTTCCCCTCTCATCCACCAACATATCAAATGCTGATTCTGCTTCCTACTTGGGGTTTATGAAAGAGGGGAAATTGCTGTCCGTTATGAGGTTATTCCAATGGATTTGGTGAAAGATTATTTGCTGGATGAGATTCAGAAACTGTCACTTTATGACATGCTGGGGTGAGAGGTGCTGGTCAGTGACCTCTAGGTCACTAGGTCACAGAACCCACCCACTCACCTGGCCTCCTGCCCCTCCTGTCCTCCCATGGCCAAACAAGGCAGGAGGGAGGAAGTAAGGGAAAAGACAGCTGGGGAGGGACTTAAGGGGAAGAATTCTGTGAAACTCACTGCTCCACCCCTCTGTGCCTTCTCTTTTGTAACTATCGTCTTCACTCCTCCCTCTTCAGTATCTCCTCTCCCTGCCTTGGTTTTTAGATTTTCTTCTAAAAAACAGAGCTAGGTTGGTCTTCTTTGAACCCCAACTCCAAAAAAAATATGTTGAAAGAGGTGGAAAAGACTCTCAAGGTGATTGAGATTTCAAGTTGCTTGAGTCCCCCCAAAGAAGTAACACCCCCCAAACAGGAATCCCCTGCATGTTGGCCAAGACAACAGATGGGGCTGAGGTGAAGCTGAGCTGTGAGAGCTGATCCCTGAGGCAGCTGCCCCGGAAGACCGTCCGGGTCCGTCTCCATACTCATGGTCTCAGCCCTGCCGACCAGCTGGCAATGTGCAGCTGGAAGGTCGGCATCCTCCCCCTGGTCCCCAACACCCCTCCCAGCCTCCCTGATCCCCCATGACTCGTTCCCCCACCCTTCACTTGTTGGACATTTATGCCCAGCCACTAGCACTTGGTCTGGCACAGTAGACGGCCAACAATACATGATGTGTGGATGGATGTTCAGACCTGTCTGCAGCAGGTGTGGAGGCTGTGTATTCTTTGGGCGTTACCAATCCCACTTGCCAGTGTTTCCTCAAGGTCTTTGTCTGAAGCCTCAGAAGGCTGCTCTGCCAGTGAGTAGGCTGGGCTGGAAGAGCCAGGGAAGTTAACCCCACAACAGCTGATGAGAATTGGTGCACCAACACCCCCTCCCTTCCTCCAGGGTGGTCTTGGTCTTCCTGAAGAGTGGGCACCACACTGCCTCTGATAGAAGTAACCTGCTCCATAACATACCTGCACTGGCTCCTTCCCTTCTCTATCCCATTCCCCCAGCCCTTACCAACATCTTCTGGAGTCACCTCCCAATAAACAACTTACTCTTGAATCCCTATTTCCAGCCCCAATAGCAAGACTTCTCTTGTACGGCATCCAATGCTGCACAAAGCTAGATTTCGGCCTCCAGACCCTGGGCCCTTAGCTGAACATCCACAGAGCACACACATGGGGTGAGTGTCAGAGAGGACAGAGGCCAGTGAGGATTCAGGAGGGCCGTGACTGCTACACTGAAAACGGCAGCCAGGTTCCAGGGATAAAGGAAAATATGAGGCCACGGGGATGCAGTTGAGTGGTAAAAGCTGAAATTAAGGCTGGACATGAGACGCCTTCTACAGAACTGGGCTGGATTCCTGGAGGCGCTGGGTTCTCGCCTGTCTTCTGGATTTCTAGCACGGCTTGAAGCTCAAACTTATTAAATGCAGCAGAAACCCATTTGTCATACCCTGTCCCCACCCAAGAAGGCCCAGGAGTTCTCTATCAAGCATCGACCAGCCCACGGGAGCCTGCATGGTGCCAGAACTCTGTTTTACTTGGCAGAGTTGTCTAAGGGATAAAGTGGACCCTGAATGCATGTTTCCAGATGCTCCACAGGAGTGTCCATGCCTCTGACTGCCTGAGGGCTACAGCCTTGATTTGAACACAGAGCTAAAGGTCTCTTGGTGATCTTGAACTCGATCATCTGGGATTCCAAATTAAAAATGGCTCTCCGGGTGTGTAAGGTTGATAAAGATGAGATGTGGGTACCATGTGTGGGTCAGTGGGAGCCAGGAAGGGAAGAGAGCATCCACCCTAATGTGAGCTCAGCATGCGACACCAATGGGCCAACTGGATTCGGGGTAAACTAGGCCCAAGAAGGCCCCAGGGTTTGTGCTCACCCCTGCTCAGAGAGTCATAAGTCTGTCTATCTTTCAGCTGGGCTTCAGGTATGTTTTTTTTAAACAGTAATTTCAGGTTACATCTACTAGTAATTGGCAGGATATTTACACTGCTCCAGACACAAAAAGAAATGCCTGGGCGGAGGGAGGGTTCAGAAAAACTGCTGTGGAGAGCAAAATAGGGGGGCCTAGAGTCTATGATATGAAACTCTTTTGTGAGTTTTCTTCTTGGGCTGCTGTTAAATGGACATGAGTTTGTACCTAGTGCATGGCTGTACTAACTCCATCCATACTTGTTAGATGCCATGAAGATCATGCATTGGAAATGCAGCTAGTCCATTAGACAGGTATTGTCAGCATAGAGCACACATTAATTCAAGGCTTAGAAGGAAAAAGGATAAACTATCTCTTGACACCCAATATATTTACATATTGGATTAAATAAAGTATATTATTAAAATTAATCTCACCTTATTATGAATCAAATTGTGCTTCCCAAAAATATATGTTGGAATTCTAACCCCTAGTATCTCTGAATGTGAACTTATTTGGAAACAGGGTTGTCCCAGATGCTATTAAGATGAGGTCATACTGCAGCAGGGTGGGCCCCTAATCCAATATGATTGATGTCCTTCTCGGCAGAGGAGACAGACATACACAATGAAAAGACAGTCATGTGACACTGGAGACAGAGATTGGAGCTATGTGTCTACAAGCCAAGGAATGCCAAGAATTGCTGGCAAACATCAGAAGCTGGAAGAGGTAAGGAAGAATCCTTCCCTAAGAAAGCATGGCTGCTCACACCTTGAGTTTGGACCTCCACTCTCCAGAACTGTGAGACAATAAATTTCTGTTGTTTTTCAAGCCATCCAGATGTGTGTGGTACTTTGTTACGGCAGCCCTAGGAAACTAACACACTCTGTGTTTTTTTATTTATTTTAATATGTCTATTAGAGTCTTGTGAAGTTGGCATACTTTTTTCCTTTTCCAGATGAGAAAACTGAGGCGCAGAGAGGCTAAATGGTATGTGTAAAGTTGACAAAGCTGCTAAGCCACGGACACAGACTCCAGACATCTGTCTTCAGCCCTCAGTGCTCGCTCCATTACTGATCATTGTTTATCCAACGCTATTTATTGAGCATCTACAATTTGTCGGATGCTGTTCTAGGCACTTGAGATAGGTTAAGTAACAAAATAATCCCTGCCTTGTGGAGCTTACATTATTTCATGGAAAGCAGACATTAAGTAATACACATGAATAGGTAAATTATGTAGTGTGTTAGAAAGAGTTCAATACTGTGAGGAAATAAGTAGAACAGGGTAAGGTGCTGGGAGGGCAGGAGTAGAGGGCAGTCAGACTGTGGTGTTAAATAGAGGATTAGGGGCGGCCTCATGAGAAGGTGAGGTTTCAGCAAAGATGTGAAGGAACTGAGGGCATGAACCCTGCTGACATCTGGGGGAAGAATTTCCCAGGCTTAGGGAATAACCAGTGCAAAATGGTAGCATGAAGACCTAAGATATAATCAATGAGAAATGAAGCAGCCTTGCAGATGTGTTTCTTGTGTGGTTAGAATTGCTGCTTCTGTTACTCATTTTGAATGTTTCGTTTAAGCCTCTTCATGAGCCTGGACCACAAGACCTTTCCTGGAGAAGAGCCCCACCAGCTCACCTGGGGTGGTTTTGCTCAGGCACACATCTCAGCCACAGTGGCAAACTCTCTCCTATGCAGAGGCCCTGTGGACACACCATGTCAGGCTTCCTGGGTGAGAACCAAGCCTGGTACATGAGGTCAGGTGTCCACCCAGCGAGGACAGTCTGGGGCAGCATGATCCCACTGATTCTGGGCAGCCAGGATAGACAAGTGGAAGACCCAACCACTGCTGAAAGGATTAAACAGGCTGCCATGCTTGAGTCTGGAGCCAGTGTAGGGGTAGGAGCCAGGGAGAGAGGGGAGCCATTTTACTTAACTGAATGACCTGGAAATATAATGACAATTGTGTTACTGTCAGCAGTGGGGTTAAAATAGGTAAAAATTTGTTTAAGGTGATCCTGGCCCCAAATATATCCAGGATGGTGTCAGGAGTATTTTCGGAAGATATCCCAAGAAGTAAAGTCTGAAATCAAGTTAAATGTCCCTTCTCTCAGAACAGGGTGTGAATCTGATAGTTCTTGGGCTTTAGAGAAAATGATACTCCGGGATGCTAGATTGTCTAGTGTCACTATTAATTATTGACTCCAGTGAGAATACCACCACTTTTATGAGAGGCTGACGTGGTGTTTAACCACACTTCCCTGGCCAAGTCAAAAAACAGAACGCCAGCAGTGAATGCTGGACACTGGCCGGTGTTACCCCAGCGTCCACGGCATCATCAGAGTGCTGGGGTGTCAGTCACATGAAAGGATTTTGATTTCTGGGGTTCCAGTTGTCCTGGCCGGAAGAGGGCAGGGCCAAGAGGTAGTTCCTTTTCTAGGTAGAGAAGGCAAACACAGACTCTCCTCCCGCCCTACATCCCACACCCTCCATGCTTTTTGCTACTCACGTCTGTCTTCCCGTCTGCCCAGCCTTGCTCAACAGGATGGTGGTTCTGCAGGGGGGCCTCTTCTTGGCTGGGCACAGAGGAAAGGGAATGGAAGCATGGGAGCCTTGGGGTCTAGAGCCTTGGGATCTTCAGCTTCTCCCTATTCCTGGCCAGGATTCCTCACGTGTGTCTCTTTTCATTTAATCCCCATTTGGCAGATGGAGAAATAGAGAGCCAGAAAGGGGCCAGAAACTACTTAAGGTCGTGCCTAGATCAAGACAGACCTCTAAACTTCCGTTCCCTTACTGTCAAACAATCCCTCACTCACTGAGGTCCATCTCCTTGGAATGTTGGAAAACAACTTTCAGGAAAACAAAGCCCGAAGAGATTTCAAAACTTGAGAGAGGGCATAGGGCAGACAGGTTCAGTCACAAGTGGCTAGACCAGGAGCCCTCACACTGTGTTCCAAGGAACCTCCTGGATCCCTCCCCCCACCACCCATGACCACGTCAGAAGATCTCAGTTCTCATCGGTTCTGTATTTTAAGTTCCCACATTGGAATTTCTTATCTGAAAAAGCTCAGGATAGATAAACAAACGGCAGTTCAGCTTCTGGCCGGACCACTACTCAGTATCACAGAGGAATGAAGCGGTGAGACATGTAGCAACATGGCTGGATCCCAAAGGCATTATGCTGAATGAAAGGAGCCAGACTCAAAAAGGCACATTTGATTCCTAGAAACGATAAACGGATGGGAACAAACAACAGATCAGTGCTTGTCGGGAGCCGGAGAAGGAAGCGTTGACAGTGAAGGGTCACAGGGGTTTGGGGTTCGTGAGAACGTTGCCTATGTGCTCACTGTGGTGGGCAGATCACTGCATGCAAGGTCAGAACTCACAGGCCTGTACACTAACAAGGGTGACTTCTATTGTAATAAGTTACCCCTCAATAAACGTGGCTTTAAAAAAAGCTTGGCAAGCACTGCCCAAGAAATCTTTCATTCCCAGGTCTTCATGAACAATTTAAAAATGAATCACAATGGCAACAGCCTCTGAGCAGAAGGGTAAGAAAAGGGGATGACCATCCACTGAGGCCCTCTGCACCTTAGGCAATCAGCTAGTGGTTTTACCTCATTTTTTAAAACTCAAATTTTCATCTATAGAGTCCTCACAGTAATTTTGTGGAGAAGCTGAAACTCAAGAGGCTACTTGTGTCAGACTGTATTTTTCAGAACAGCAAGTGATAATGGAAAAAATAAATAATAGCCCGGTCTGTAATGGCTCAGTGGAAGAGCATCCACCTATGAACCAGAAGACCATGGTTCGATTCCTGGTCAGGGCACATGCCCTGGTTGTGGGCTCGATCCCCAGTAGGGAGTGTGCAGGAGGCAGTTGATCAATGATTCTCTATCATCATTGATGTTTCTATCTCTCCCTTCCTCTCCCTTCCCCTTTAAAATCAATTAAAACATAAATACATAGAGTGGAGGAACCAAGATGGCGGCATAGGTTAACGATGGCGGCATGTTAACGCCGGAGATTGCTGCCTCGAACAACCAATTCAAATTACACCTAAAAGACGGAACGGACATCATCCAGAACCACAGGAAGGCTGGCTGAGTGGAAATTCTACAACTAGGAGGAAAGAGAATATCACATAC
>NW_006300025.1:974870-980185 GCF_000327345.1 Myotis davidii
TGCCAAGAACCTACAACCAAGATTACTTTATCCAGCAAAGCTATCATTCAGAAGTGAAGGTCAGATAAAGAGCTTCACAGATAAGGAAAAGCTAAAGGAGTTCATCACCACCAAACCAGGATTATATGAAATGCTGAAAGGTATCCTATAAGAAGAGGAAGAGGAAGAAAAAGGTAAAGATACAAATTATGAACAACAAATACGCATCTATCAACAAGTGAATCTAAGAATCAAGTGAATAAATAATCTGATGAACAGAATGTACTGGTGATTATAATAGAATCAGGGACATAGAAAGGGAATGGACTGACTATTCTTGTGGGGGAAAGGGGTGTGGGAGATGCGGGAAGATACTGGACAAAAATCGTGCACCTATGGATGAGGACAGTGGGTGGGGAGTGAGGGCAGGGGTGGGGTGGGAACTGGGAGGAGGGGGGCGTTATGGGGGGAAAAAGAGGAACAAATGTAATAATCTGAACAATAAAGATTTAATTTAAAAAAACATAAATACATAAATACATAAATAAATAAATTAATTAATAGCTGTGTTCCAAGCCATTTGGTTTGGGGTGATTTGCTGTACAGTAACAGATCATTGGAATACCAGGTAGCCAGCTAAACCACCCTGTGCTCCCTACATCCTGAATCTGCCATCTTTCTGTTCTGCCTTGTTGCTAAGTAAGGCAGTGTGGATCCAAGCCTCCAGACACAGCCACCCAAAGAAACTCTAAATGCACCACTTTCTAGAGCAGCGGGACCCAGCTCCTCTCTGACAGTCAGGTGCCAAAGTGCTATCTGGCACATAGTAGGAGCTCAACAAATATATGGCAAATAAAGGAATACATTCTAGGCTCATTCTAGGAGTGGACATAATAGTGAAACAAGTGCAGTTTGGGTCACATAGGGAGGAGATAGCGATAAGAGAATTTTAGACACACAATGCCATGAAGAAAATGAACAGCGCTGTGAGATAGAGAGGGACTGGATGTGGTATGGAAGTGTATTCCTGACAGAGGAAATAGCCAGCCCCTCCTTCTCTTCATGGCTCTCTTACTTCCTTTCCTCTTTTCCTTCCAAACCCAAGGCCTTCCCTGGCTTGGACTTGGACATTGGAGAGGAGTAAACCAGCTCCCTTAACCCGTAAGTGCATGCCTGCCTGCCTTGGGCTCAGAACAGGATTTGCTCTTGACAGCGGTGCCCAGACCTGGTCAGCAAACATGTTCCCACCTTCTCCTAACAGAGCAGCTGCCTGGCTTCTTGCAGGCGGCCCCACAGATGCTGTCAGCACCCACGGGTTATTTTCCTGCAGACAGAAAGAAACAAGAACTTCCCTTCCCTCCTTGGCTGGAAGTGAGTGGGCTCAGCTCATGACAACGGGGCCGGCTCTAGGAGATCTGTGTCCCAGACCAGAGGCTGCCATCGGCTTCCTGTCTGACCCTGGACAGATGGTTATGTCTTATCTGTACCTCTTTTTCTGCCATCAGCTGCCACTTATCTCACTACTGGGGACAGCTGGGTGGATGTGTGAGGCAGCCTCAAAAAGCAGACAACAATAGTTCCGAACACAGAGCTGGGTGCATGGGCTATGGTTCCACATCACCCAGAAAAAGGGCAGAAACCCTGCCTCCATGAATGTCAGATTCTGGGGCGCTAGGACATTCCTCATGGAAAATTCCAGAAAAAAAAATTTACAAAGCAATGCCATCCCCCAAAGGAGACCAGAGAAAGTCTGGTGGGGAGGAGGCAGAGTGCAATGGGAATTGGAGTGGTAAATAGGGAAAGGTACAGCTGAATTTTGAAGGATGCTCTCTTCCTCTCTCCTCTAAACTCTCAAGCAGCACTAGCTGTCTCCACCTCCTGGTCTGCATTCATTCCTCAGGCCTCGGGAATGCCTCCCCCACCACATCCAGCAAGGGTGTCAGTGGCCTCCTCACTGCTAAATTCAGAACTGACCTCACCACCCATTTAGTCCCCTTGGGATCTACCCTTTGATCTCTTTTACTTAAAACTCACTACTCTCCTGTCTTAGTTTGGATTCACCCAGAGCAGAACCCAGGACAAGGATGACATGGTCCCAGGGCGCAGGAGTGAAATGCAGAGAAGAGAAACAAGGGCAGTATCGGGCTACCGCTGTGGGCACCTGGGACCTGGTCCCTCCTGGGACCTCAGAGGAACTTGTAGAATACACCTTGGAAGGACGAAAGGCAGGAACATTTGGCTGAACTCTTGGCCCCACTGGTAGAGGGTCACTTCTCAGGTGTGAATTCCCTGAGGCAGAAAGAAAAGGATCCATGGTGTGTTTGACACTTTTGCATGCACAGGAAGTGTCCATGCTGCAACGGTGGTCAGTGGTGGACCGGGGGATGACACAGGGGACACCAGTTTGTCTCCAAGACTTGGCTTCCATGACAGCTCTCTCCTGTGGTCCTCCTCCCACCTGTAACTGCACCTCTCCATCTGTTTCTAGGTTTCTTTTCACTCTGCCCCACCCCCTTTCAGGCTCCTTACTAACACCCACCCAATTGCCTATCCCTTTTCCATCCAATGCCCTTAGCTTGTCTTCATCACTGTACTAAGTGCATTGGGTTAACACTTTCTGTTATGTTTTTTCCTCTCCCAAGAGACTTCCCAAATGTTGAAAAAGGGTCCCAAGAGACCCAGGAGGGAGAGAAGACAAGAGAATAGAGTTTGTTATGCCCACCAGAATCACACACTCACTGCAGCAGTCATGGCTGGGGAAAGGATTAGGCCCCCCACACTGAAAATACTAGTAGATATGGTAGCCCATGCTACACAGCCATGGGAGCGTCACCCAGGGCCCTGCTCTTGGAATGTCATCAAGGGTGCTATTTAAGACTCCTGCCCACATCCAGGTGGGCAGCAGAAGTTGTCCACAGACCAGGAAACAACCTAAGGGCTCATGCCTGCACTTTTCATACCAAACTACTCCTGGAAGGCAGTGGGCAGCCAGCTCAGAGAGTGGCTGGACCTGGATGCCAGGCCACGCTGGCCAGGGTGGCCCTTCAGTGACAAAGGGGAGTCCTCCACCCCTTGTCTGGATGCACCTGTATCTTTTCTTTTGCTTTTAGCCCAGCTCCCACCTGCCCCTGTCCATCCACCACCATAAGGTTCCTATTCCCTGAATTCTTTCCTTCTGACTTAGGGATGCCAATGGCCCTCAGGCACTTGGAATGTTCTGGCCATACAGGGCCCTCAGGGACAAAGAGGAGTTTCCTTCATGGCCTGAAAGGAAATACTGAAGGGAAAGGATAGAGACGTATTTTGATAGAGACGTGCTGAATATAAATGAGTAATCGTTAACATAAAATAATAGAAAATTTAAATAAAAATTAGTATTTTTTTCTTGAACATTAACTTACCAGACACTGAATAACTGCACAAATTAATAAGCGTAATGCAAATCAACCTATTTTTCTCATTCTCCGAAAGCGAAATATTTCCTGTTGTGCACACCAAACAAGTCAATTCGAGACTAATGACATGGCAATTGGCTGCTAAAATATTCGCTGCTAGTATTAGTGGAGTGTGTTGTGCCAGCACTGCCAAGGGTGAGCCTGCAGAGGGGAGGTGAAGGATTGAAGAAAAGACAGAGAAGAGAGTCCAGGACCCCAGCTAGTCCTTGGTTTGTGAGAATTGATGTTTTCGGGGCTTTTACATCCAGGAAAACATATCATATTTGTGATGTCTAAAAAATTAGGAGGCTGGCTTCCAGGGAGTACTGCCTGCCTGATCCTTGTTCGTGGAAGGGCGTGAAGTGGCCCCAGCAACAAGCCCTGGTTTCCTGTTCTGGCCTGAAATCCTTTGCAAGAGCCATGGACCTCCATCTGATGGAGCTAAAGCCCATCTCGAGCCCACATCAACATTCTGAAGTATCATACTCTGGTATTTCTCACTCATGAGTATATTTCCTAAGATTCCAAACAGTTGTGACTATCAGATAACTGCCAGGGTCTTTATTAATAAGCTACTGTAATAACAAACTCTCAAAAATGATGCAGGAAGAATCTTTTAAAACCCTGAACTTTATAAACTGTCATTTTATTTTTTTAAAATCAGATTGCCCACTGTTAGAGTATGCCTGGTATTAGAGCTTTGCAATTCTTTTGGCCTCAGTGTGCTTGGCTGTTAAATGGAGTAATAGTAATCCCATGGTGTGTTGCAGTGGTCAAGAAGTAAGAGATTGTGATCTGGGCTGTGGTTTGATAATAGTAACAGGTGGCTCAGTTGGTTGGAGCTTCATCCTGTACACAAAAAAAGGTTGTGGGTTCAATTCCCAGTCAATGCATATACCTAAGTTGTGGATTGGATCCCTGGTCGGGACAAGTACAGGGGGCAACCAATCAATGTTTCTCTCTTACACTGATTTTTTTTTCTCCCTCTCTCTCTCTCTATCTCCCTTCCTGTCTCTCTAAAATCAATAAACACATCCTCGGATGAGGATTTAAAGAAGAAGAAGAAGAAGAAGAAGAAGAAGAAGAAGAAGAAGAAGAAGAAGAAGAAGAAGAAGAGGAAGAGGAAGAAGGAGAAGGAGAAGGAGAAGGAGAAGGAGGAAGAGGAGGAGGAGGAGGAGGAGGAAGAGGAAGAGGAAGAAACAGATTGCAGCAGAAGCCCATATTCCCCGGGCCCACTCTGGAGGTCACTCAGCCTCGGTGGACAGTTCTGGGCCATGCCAAGGGCTTCCTCCTTTGAGAAACGGTGGCACTCTGCCTGGGGATATTCTCTTTGCCCCTTCCCCTTCCCCACCCCAGTGTATACAGGCCAGAAGAGCAGGGGAGAGGCCACTCCCGGGAGCAGCCCCTAAGTAATAAGGAAGGGTGGGAAATGGTGGAAAGGACCCAAATGTCCTCACCCCTCTGTGTATAATTCTGAGGAATTATTTGGTGAGATAAACCTTTATACAGTCTCTCAGAAGATCCCAAGGTCAAGGGTGCTTGACCTCTATTTCCTTCTCATCCTTTATTAGTTTTCTTCTCTTCCTTGACTCACTTATTCACTTTCTCCCAGTGAATCCTGGGGTTATCTCTCAAATAAACTACCAATACCCAAGTCCTTGTCCCAGGGGCAGCCCAACTGAGACACATTTATCCTTAGACTGGCATGAGAATATGTGTGCCCCTACCAGCAGCCACAGGGATTTCTGATAGCACACCGTAGGAGTTGTCACCATCAATGAGGAGCAGAAAGCTGGAATGGCCCAGAGAAGCAGCATGTTTTCCTGGCCTGGTCCTGGTGGGGCTGAAAGTCATGTCACCCACAACAGGGAAAACAGGATAACCCAGAGCCACCAGCTGCTG
>NW_006300025.1:980231-981491 GCF_000327345.1 Myotis davidii
TGAGGGGACTGGCATTCATTCTGTCTCTGCTGGAGGGACAGTCTGAAACAAGGAACAAGATTAGCTTCCTCTCCTGCTGCTTTCCAGTATCTCTCCAGCACCTCTAATTGGCTGACCCTAAGCGGAAGCCTACTGGCAAGAGAGCCTGGGAAATGCCACTTGCAGAGTCCCAACCCCTTTGTCATAGAACAAAGAACAGGAATGAAGCAAGAGTGAGTGAGTGGTATATGAAGCAGGATGGAAGTTGCAGAAAGAATGCGTGGATGGAAATAAGGAAGGCGTATATAAGCCAAAACTGAACAAAGGAGAGGGAGAGGGAGAGGGAGAGAGAGAGAGAGAGAGAGAGAGAGAGAGAGAGAGAGAGAGAGAAAACACGCCTCCCCCCTTTTGCACTGTTTCAGGGATAGTATAACGGGGGTGCTAATGCCTCACAGGTCATTGAACAAGATGTCTCATAAGGTCCCTTCAATGCCTGAAAGTCTCAGATTCCAGTTATGTATTGTCCACATTCACATTTCCATGTTGGTCTTCAATTGCATGGTTTTATGCATTTCACAGGCATGTTGATTATGTGATTCCCATTAGACATCCATCTCCCTGGGAACTGGGTTCACAGCAAACCTCTCATCCTATTGGTGCAGCGTTCATTAATGTTATCACTAGGCTGGCAGGCTTTTCTATGTGGGGGGTTATTTGAAAACTCCACACTGCTCTTGAAACGTGCCCTGGGTCTTAAAAAAGAGATCCTTTCCAGAAAATGGACAGACACCAAAATAAATTATCCAGAAAAATAAAACCTCTTTGTCACAAAAGAAATTTAAGAGCTCATTAGCCTTAGGAGTAAATAGTATTCTCTAATGTATCAGGCCAGTAGGCAGAGTCATGAATATTCATGAGCATACTTCCTACCCCTCCATCCACAAATAAAGTTCTTTGAAACCATCTATTGCCCATTTGGGGGAAAGGTATATTAACTATTGGTAGGCTGGTTGACCCAAAATGCTCTAAAAATGGGATTTTTAATATTTTTGTTGGAATTTGCATCATGTTCAGACACAACTTAATTTTAGAGAAGGCAATGGAATAAGTTGGCTAAATTACAATTTCAGATGAAAAGTCTGGGATGAAGGAAAGTTTCACATAGTTTTATAAATTCTATTGGCCCCAACCACACTTAATAACTCTTTGCACCTTGGCTTTGCAACTTAGCTTCCATGCTGTTTTTCTAATCCCTCCCCTCACCCCCCCACCCCCACCCCA
>NW_006300025.1:981522-982776 GCF_000327345.1 Myotis davidii
GGGAGGGGGAGTTGTTCAGGGTTGAGCTAAGCCAGTGGTTTTCAAGCTTGGCTACCCATTAAGATCACCTTGGGCCTTTTTAAGTATCATGGCACCCACACTGCAGACTATCATCACAGCAGTCTCTGAGGATGCACTCAGGCATCAGTGTGAAATCACCTGAATTGTGTCAACATACAGCCAAGGTAGCTGTGGTAGCTGGTCTCTAAGATGCTGCCATCAATTCCCACCCTTTCTAAATACATGCAATCCCCCTTCCCAGAGAGAGGGGGAGTCTGTTCTCCCACCCCCTGACCCTGGGCAGAAATAAGTATGCCATTTCCAGTCTAGCTTATAGAGAAGTGGCAGTTTCTGCTCTCTTCCTCATGAAATATTTGCTTTTGGGGCATTCCCAGTCAGAACCCAGCTGCCATGGGGTGAGAAGCCCAAGCCACATGGAGAGAGCACATGAAGGGGTCAGGACAACAGCCTGGCTGGAACAGCTGAAAATCATGGGATCAAGGGAAACCATCCACAGGTAGACACTCTCATAAGGTACCTATTGTCCCAGGGCATGAGGATAGGGGTCTGTATCAACAGGGCTCCAGCTCCTCCCACGCTCTGAGTCCTGCCCCACTCCCACTCCAGCTACACCCTTGTGAGAAGCATGACAGTCTAGGAGGGCCAGAGGAACAGCAATGGAACCAAAGGGGAATCACTTCGATCTAGAGAGAAGCTAGCCATCCGGCGATTCCTTCTAGTTAAAGAGGTATTTGCTCTATTTTCAATTTACAACAAATACTATCATTTTTTGTATAGGGTGTTATAATTCATAGAGTTCCTGGTCCCACGGGGTCCCTTTTGATAATGCTGGAAGGCAAATATGATCAACAGTCTAATTTGCAGAAGAGAGACCCAAAAACTCAGAGAGCTCGTGTGACTTTGCCCAGATGGCATAGCCAGTAAGTAGAGGAATGGAGAATTGAGTCCAGGTGCTTTGAGTTTACACCAGGGCTTTTTTTCTGCTATACAACAGTGCCTCTCTGTTTTGGAAAAAAATAAAATTGGAAGGTGTGGTAGAAAATGTTGTTTGCCACTCAATATCTATTCTCCCTTTCTGGCTCGATAGCAGAACCCGGATTTTACTCAGGGAAGGAATATATCCAGCTAAACCCACATTTCCTAGTCTCTCTTACAGTGAAATGTGGACATGTGACTAAGTGAGATGTAAACCTTAGTGTTGGTGGGGCTTCCAGAAACCTGCTTCAAAGGAAC
>NW_006300025.1:984283-987775 GCF_000327345.1 Myotis davidii
AATAAGTATGCCATTTCCAGTCTAGCTTATAGAGAAGTGGCAGTTTCTGCTCTCTTCCTCATGAAATATTTGCTTTTGGGGCATTCCCAGTCAGAACCCAGCTGCCATGGGGTGAGAAGCCCAAGCCACATGGAGAGAGCACATGAAGGGGTCAGGACAACAGCCTGGCTGGAACAGCTGAAAATCATGGGATCAAGGGAAACCATCCACAGGTAGACACTCTCATAAGGTACCTATTGTCCCAGGGCATGAGGATAGGGGTCTGTATCAACAGGGCTCCAGCTCCTCCCACGCTCTGAGTCCTGCCCCACTCCCACTCCAGCTACACCCTTGTGAGAAGCATGACAGTCTAGGAGGGCCAGAGGAACAGCAATGGAACCAAAGGGGAATCACTTCGATCTAGAGAGAAGCTAGCCATCCGGCGATTCCTTCTAGTTAAAGAGGTATTTGCTCTATTTTCAATTTACAACAAATACTATCATTTTTTGTATAGGGTGTTATAATTCATAGAGTTCCTGGTCCCACGGGGTCCCTTTTGATAATGCTGGAAGGCAAATATGATCAACAGTCTAATTTGCAGAAGAGAGACCCAAAAACTCAGAGAGCTCGTGTGACTTTGCCCAGATGGCATAGCCAGTAAGTAGAGGAATGGAGAATTGAGTCCAGGTGCTTTGAGTTTACACCAGGGCTTTTTTTCTGCTATACAACAGTGCCTCTCTGTTTTGGAAAAAAATAAAATTGGAAGGTGTGGTAGAAAATGTTGTTTGCCACTCAATATCTATTCTCCCTTTCTGGCTCGATAGCAGAACCCGGATTTTACTCAGGGAAGGAATATATCCAGCTAAACCCACATTTCCTAGTCTCTCTTACAGTGAAATGTGGACATGTGACTAAGTGAGATGTAAACCTTAGTGTTGGTGGGGCTTCCAGAAACCTGCTTCAAAGGCACCTGTCTCAATTGAGAAAAATGCCCCTTTTACTCTTCTTCCTTCTTCCAGCATGCAGTTCAGACAATGGCTGGAGCTCCAGTAGCCATGGGGAGGAAAAGCTACTTACTGCAGACAGTGGAGGAGAAAGATGTAACAAGAGTGGGTCTGCCTACCTCTAAACCTCTTATGAAGTAAAAAAAGAAACACTTGAGAATTTAACTCACTATTTTTTAGGTCTCTATTACAGCCAACTGCAATTTCAAATTCACAAAATTTACATAATTAATTATTCTGAAGTTACAATTTGATGATACCGCTAGCCCTTAGGACACCAAAAACCTACTTCCTGTGCTTTAAAGTAAGGCCTCAATTTCAGCAGGCATGAGTACTCACAGAAGGGAATGGCAGTCTGCCATAGAGCAAATGTGCAGTGGATATTTGTTGGATGGACAAAGACTTTTGTAGACATCAAGTGTACCCATTACTGGTTACCACACCTTTCTGTATGTATTGTTTTTTTAATCTTCACCTGAGGACATGGGTAGAGAGAGGAAGAGAGAGCAAAACATCGGTGTGAGAGAGAAACATCCATCTTACCAGGAATATAACCTGCAACCCAGGTATGTGCCCTGACCAGGAATTGAACTGGCTGGGCCACACCTTTGTTTTCTGACATCCTTTTAAGAACTTGAGAAATACATCACAAGAGTGACCTTTGCTGGCCCAGGAAGAATAGGAGATCTAGCGAGATTTTCCAGAGAAGAGCAGCCCAGCCACCAGTCCCCAAAGATCTTATCTCCTGTCAGCTCTAGTGGCCTTGAGTTTACCTCTGCACTTGACGTGATACCAGAGGAGATTTCAAAGATGCTGTGTGATTGCACTCCTGTGATTTTCCATGACAGGAGCCTGTATCAGATAGTTGCTGCCCTTTGACTTGGGCTCCAGAATGAAGGCAAATGGAGCATCCTGACCCCAACTAAAAGCCCAGCCAAGCTCACTCAAAATAACCAACTGCAGCCAACCTACAGTCTCATGAGTAGAAAATAAAAAGTTTGTTCATGTAAACCACTGAGATTGTGGGGTTGTTTGTTATGCAGCAGCGTTGCAGATCTAATACACCATCCATTTATATGTATAGCCATGCTAAAAACCTGAATGTCACCCTTTGCCACTGCCTCTCCTTAGCCCTAAATCTCCCTCAGGGCTCTCCATCCTCTCCAACCCCTCTGTATCCGCCACAGTTCAGGCATCATCCTTCTGGATTAGAGTTGGCTTTCCAGTGCCCTTCTGGCCTTTAAACTGGCCCCCTCAGGTCCATTTTCTCTAAATGAGGGTGAGTTTTCTGAAGTATAAATCAGATCACAACCATCCCTCACTTATGACACTTTTGTGAGTCTTAGTACGGGGCATGTCCAGGGGCTTCCATATGCTCATGCCTTTCTCTTTTCCTCTGGGACCATAATCCGCCATGAACCTAACTCAGCTCCAGTTCCCACTGTATGAAGCTGGTGATGTCCCCAACTCCCCATAAGCAGGCTCAGTGTCTTACTAGGTACTGTCCTACCCAGCACCCTATCCTGACCCAGATTACCCTTTAAGACAGTATTAAAATTGTCCGTGATTTGTCCAACTCTCGCATAAATGGTGAGCTCTCTGAGGGTAACATGGGGAAAAGGAGAGGGGGGGTTGGGGCAAGAAGGAAGAGTCAGAGGGCAGAGCTGAGGCTAATGGGGCCAGGGAGGGAGGAGCAATGGTAAAGGAGCTGGAAGTATAAAGATGGGGTCATGAGAAAACTGACGGAGAGAGAAGAGATGGGTGAGGGGAGCGGCCTGCTTCATGGTCACATTCCCTTCCATCTCCCTCCTCTTGGCTCCCCCATAGAACTGGCTCAAGCTATGTGTGCAGTTGGCTCAGGAGTTAGTGCCAGGAGCATAAACCTGAGGTTAGGAGAAGCGTGGGGCCCAGATGAGGTGAGCTGGGCTGCCCAGTGCATTGGACAAAGAGCTACCACATTCCTTTCCAGCTGCCCCAGAGGCAGGCCAAGAATTCTAGACGCCCAAGGCCTGGGAGAGGCAGAGGAGGCCCCAGCTGGGGTGATACCAGGGAAGCCTGTGGCGGGAGAAGGAAGGAAGCCATGGTGCAGAGGCCTGAGCTGTGGCAGCAGGGGCTCTGGGCCAAGACCCGGCCACAGCTTGTGAATCTCAGCAGTGTGCCCAGGGAGGGCTCGACCTGCCAGGAATCTGCCTGTGGAGCCCACATCTGGAGCAGCTCAGGATAAAAAAAGTTTTGTCCCAGAGGAGGTCAGAGCAGAGCAGCAGGACCTGTCCTAGGGACTCAGACTGTGGGCTTCAAGAAGTACCTCTCCTGGAGCCCCCCTGACCAGTGCTTCCAGAGCCACTGACCATCAGAACCTGAAGGCAGGGGTGAGGATGGGAGGGCTTCAAAATATAGAGTCCCAAGCCCCACCCTAGAGACTCTGATTCCACAGGCTGGGGGAGGCCTGGCAAGTTATCTATTTTTTTTTAAGTTCCCAGGTGATTCTGAGAGACAGCAAACTCAGGAA
>NW_006300025.1:987817-1029349 GCF_000327345.1 Myotis davidii
ATATTTTAGGCTTCGCAGCCAGCCCAACTCTAACTACTCAATCCCGCAGCATTGTATAGCAAATGCAGCTGTAGATGATGCGTTCATGGAAGAGTGTGGCTGTGTTTCCGAAAAACTTGACAGTTGTTTTGGACTGTGGCTGACGGTGAGTAACTGAAACCACAGAAAGCAAAATCTCAGATGAGATGGGCTACTGTATTTGTGGACCCTGACATTTGAATTTCATAGAATTTTATGTCATAACATACTATTCTTCTTTTGATTTCCCCCCTAACCATTTAAAAAGTAAAAATCATCATTATCTCAAATGAAGTGGTGGGTGGGACTTGGCCCAAGGGCCATAGTTTGAAGATCCCTGCTCTAGATCAGTGCTATTACAAAGAAATGGGTGGAGATGTTGAGAGTAGGAATTTAGGAACTTTCAGAACACTTAGACAAGGCTCGTGTATAGTGCACTCACCTAGCCTGGGTGGGGTGATTGCAAATTGCGTGTTGAGTAGCAGGTGAGGACATGCTGCATCCTTGTTTCGTGGGAGGATGGATTCTTTGACCCAAAGTTTTTAAAAAGCAACAATTTAAACTATTCTTTTAACTCCAGGAAGGATCTGGATCCAACCCTTATACTCTATAATCTCCCTAAAATCTGTAGTCATAACTACAACAAACAAAACAAACAGTGCATGGGGGAAAAAACTGAAAAAGAATACAGCAAATGGTTAGTGAGGATTCTTTGAGTAGAGTGACAATGCATATTGTTTGTTTCATCTGTCTGTTTTCTGTAAGGAAATTTTCTAAGAAGTGGCATTAGAGAATAATTTCTCCATCGGATAACTCTTCCCAGTGTCTCTCAACTCTTCAATCAGGACGTTTATCATTGTTTTGTTTTTTTAATATTTGATCCACTTTTAGAGAATCAGGAAAGAGAAAGAAGAAAATGAAAAACCTATGGTGTTCCTTTGGCTACAGAGACCTGGTACTTGTCATTCTTTGTTATTTTCAACACTAGAGGCCCAGTGCACAAAATTTGTCCCTCAGCCCAGCCTGTACCCTCTCCAATCTGGGACCCCTTGAGGGATGTCCGACTGCCCGTTTAGGCCCAATCCTGCTGGATTCGGGCCTAAACGGGCAGTTGGACAACAGTCTCACCATCCAGGACTCCCAACTGCTCACCTGTCTGCCTGCCTGATTGCCCTTAACCACTTCTGCCTGCCAGTCTGATCACCCCCTAACCACTCCCCTGCCAGCCTGATCAATGCCTAACTGCTCCCCCGCCAGCTCAATTGCCCCTAACTGCCCTCCCCTGCCGGCCTGGTTGCCCCTAACTGTCCTCCCTGCATCTTGGTCACCCCCAACTTCCCTCCCCTGCTGGCCCGGTCACCACTAACTGCCCTCCCCTGCAAGCCTGATTGCCCCCAACTGCCCTCCCTTGCAGGCCTGGTCCCTCCCAACTGTCCTCCCCTGTTGGCCTAATTGCCCACAACTTCCCTTCCCTGCTGACCATCTTGTGGCAGCCATCTTGTGTTCACATGGGGGTAGCCATCTTTGACCACATGGGGACAGCCATCTAGTGTGTTGGCGTGATGATCAATTTGCATATTACCTCTTTATTATATAGGATGAGGCTCATTGATGGGGGTGGAGTGGGTCAAGACAGGAGATGCTGCCAGCGGTCATGAGGCTATCACTACGAGACCTGAGTGCACAGAGAGTTTCCTACACCAATAGTCTCAACCCTGGTGCGCCTGGCTCACCTGGATAGCAGGACGACCTATCTTTGCAGGATGAATCCAGCTGTTTCTCCAACCTTCTCCTGTGGGCCTTTTGGAATCTTCATTTCTAATTGCGATGTCAGATGTAGTTTGTTTCTCCTCCAGGACATGAGCAGCTATTGGCATCCCCGTGCTTTGCCACTTCGGTGAGCTCCAGCTCACCCCAGATGCCTGCATCTTTTTGTCTGAGCAACATCAATGGCTTTCAGAGTCCACTTCACCCACACACAGGTTTGACCATCTGAAGCGTACAAATAGTGTTCAATGGGGGGAATACTCTGAGGTTCTGTCCCAGAGACCCTCATGCCTGAATCTCAGCTGCCCACAGTGGTCACCTGACCAACTCCCCCTCCTCTCCTGCCTCCTTCCTGTCCCTGTGTCCTTCCCTGCATCCCTATCAGCATTTCCTGGAATTGACTCCCAAATATTTACTCAAAATGCTTGTTTCAGGGTCTGCTCCTGAGAGAACCCAACCTAAGACAGAGACTAAATCCCTGAATGATTCAAGAGCAGCACAAGGAAGTTCTAGAATCAAGTGAGAAATCAAGTTATTAAGATGTGGAAGGGAGTTAGCTTTCAAAATTCACATAGTTCTGAGTGATGTTTCAGTGATTGTCTGTGGGATCTGGAGCTAATCATCCAGGGGTCCCCATGGCTCAAAGGGATCCCTGAGATTCAAATACATAGTTCTAGACACTAAGACTAATAATCATGTCATGGGACTTGACCATGTTTCATCCAAATAACAGTTGGGGTTTGGGGCACAGAAAGGAGTGAGAAGGGGGCACTTGCTTCTCCCTGAAGATCAGTTTAAACATCCACAGGAGCCCAGATCCTTTGCAGAGGCCCCACCCACCAGAGCCCGGGCCTCATCAGGAGAGTCACCTCAAGAGCCTCCATGAGCACCCTGAGCTCATGGGAAAACCAGATGGGCCAAGTGTGGTCCCGAGTTGGAGGGGAATGGAGTCATAGGAAGGGAGGAGGGCCACATCCTGCCTTCCGTCCCTGGGCAGGAGGGGTCAGCAGCCTGTGTTGCCCTATCTCCTCTACACAAAGAGATGCCCTCCTCGCTGCCTTCTCCCCCTGCCCACTGGGCTGACACCCTCCTGGGATCAGTTAGAGTCCCCACCCCCCATTCCAACATCCCTAGGGCATACCAGGCTGGTGACTCAGAAAGGCCACAGTGCCTGGCACATCCGAGCTCCAGGAGCAGACATCATCTGACAGAAAAGTGAGAACTTAACAATGTCCTCCTTGGCTGCATTTTGGTGTTTCTGGAAAAGCATTCACAACTAACCCATTCTCAACTCAGTGGACCAAGGGCTTCCTCTTGTTGCAGAAACAAATTCATATGTCGGATTCCTGGTGGATTTTTCCAGATGCCTATATCACTCCTTCCAGTGTGGCCTGCAGGAGGCAGCTGGGTCAATGGCACCAACAGCTTATTGGGCTGTTTTGGTTTTAACTTTTAATTTTGAACTAATTTTAGACTTAGAGAAAAGTTGCAAAAATAAGAATACAGGGAGTCTTCTTATATTTCTCATCCCACTGTCCCTCATGGTAATGTTTTACACAACCACAGCATAATCATTAAGAACAGAAAAGTACCACTGGTGAATCAAAGTTAATATTTTGGAACTAAACTGCAGACTTTAGTCAAATTTCACCAATTTTGCTGTTGCAGAATTTTATCCATGATCCCACATTGTATTCAGTGGTTTTTCCATCTTAGTTTCCTCTGGCTTGTGATATTTCCTCAGCCTCTTCTTGTTTCTAATGACCTCAATACTTTTGAAGTGAACTGGTCTGTTATTTTGTAGAATGTCCCTCAATTTGGGTTTGTTCCATGTTTTCTCCTAACTGGAATGAGGAAATGCATTTTTGGCAAGAATTCCATTAGAATGATGCTGCATCCTCATCATATCAAATGGTTCATGATGTCATGTCTTCTTACCAGTGATGCTTACCTTGATCACTTGGCTAACTTAGTGCCTACCAGGTTTCTCCATTATAAACAGAATTATATAACACATTAGAGGCCCAGTGCATGAAATACGTGCACGGGGGGAGGAGGGGAGTGTGTCCCTCAGCCCAGCCTGCGCCCTCTCTAATCTGGCACCCAGTCAGACATCCCATTCACAATCCAGGACTGCTGGCTCCCAACTGCTCACCTGCCTGCCTGTCCGATTGCCTCTAACCACTTCTGCCTGTCAGCCTGGTCACCCCCTAACCACTCTCCTGCCAGCCTGATAGACACTTAACTGCTCTCCTGCCAGCCCAACTGCCCCTAACTGCCCTCCCCTGCCAGCCTGGTGGCCCCTGACTGCTCTCCCCTGCAGGCGTGGGTCCCTCCAGCTGTCCTCCCCTGCAGGCCTGATCGCCCCCAACTGCTCTCCCTTGCAGGCCTGTTCCCTCCCAACTGCCTTCCCCTGTTTGCCTTATTGTCCACAACTGCCCTCCCCTGCCGGCCATCTTGTGGTGGCCATCTTGTGTCCACATGGGGGCAGCCATCTTTGACCACATGGGAGTGGCCATCTTGTGTGTTGGAATGATGGTCATTTTGCATATTACCTCTTTATTATATAGGATACTCTTTGGTCCTGGGTTTTTTTCCCCCTCAATATTAAGTTTTTGAGATTCATGGATATTATTGTAGTATTATTTGTCCCTTTTCATTGTCATAAAGTATTCCATTGTGTAAACATACCACCACCGCTCTCTGCCTCTAGTAGAGGTGGGAAACATCAGCTGTCTCCCTCTCTTATGCCTGTAGCAGTATTTGTGCTGGTGTTATTGAGTACAGTTGTACAACATGCAACCTGGAATACAAATACTACCTGAATCACAATCGAGGGTCTCAGATTTCTTCTTTACCCCAAGAGATTCTATTGCATGCTGTTATTTGGGAACTCAGGGTGAAGTCAGCTGTAACACATCTCCTACTTCTGAGTAGCTGTTATGCACACCACACACCCCAACCCCCTAATAGGCCAAGGTTGGAATTCCCAGGCCACATTCCCTGAGTGGACTCCAAACCACCTATAGAAAAAAGAATGGCAAACCCCACAGCACTCCTACACAACTGCAGTGGAGTGAAGATCTGGTTCTGTTGTTCCACCCAAGTCTATTAGAAGCCAAGTGCTGTCTGCAAGAACTACCCCAGCTCCCCTGCAAGGAACAGGGCTTCCCCTCTGGTGGCTTTTCCCCAAATGCCTGGCCGCTGTTGGTTTGAGCCCCACAGAGGCTTCTCTTCAAGGCTGAGAAACAGAAAGCAGTCTCTGCCTCCCAGAGCACAAATTAGGGTCTCTACAGCTTAGCCATGATGGAACTGGTCTTCCATGTGCTCATTCAGGTGTAGGCACCCCGCCCCCGACTCTGAATTAGGAGGGCCCCCAGTCCCTCTGTCAGATGGAGCATTCGCAGTGACCAGAAAATCAAGAAGTAACTTGTGAATTCCCCATTCTCTACTCTGTGAAGAAGTCCTGTCCACGAACAAATGTACAAGCCAAGGCTCCGCCCCAAACCTCCCTGGAGGAGACAAACCCTGGCAACTCCACTCCACACATTCCTTCCCTCCCAGACACGGTTTACCTCATGCGCTCAGAATTTCCTATTAAAAGAGGAAAAAATGATCTTGAATCAGTTTCAGGAAACATTGTCTCTGCCAGAAAGAAGCAACAGTCTGGAGGACAAGACTCACTTCCCAGAGTCTGGAAGAATTTAGGGAGTCCAAATTCATACTGCCTTCCCCCAAAAAGTGATGTTGAAAAGAATTTATTTTTGATTCTTTCTTTAAATCATAACCAAATATCTTTTTAAATTTTCCTTTGGCCCGACAAGCACCTATCAATACCCACCATACTAGCCTGTACTCCAGCTCATGACATTCAGTCAGCAAAGAGGCAAACAGACCTCCTAAGTGTGGTGTTGAAGCTGCAGCCGGTGGCATAAGGTATGGTTCTTGTGTTGAAGAAGGCCAGGGGTGAGCCCTCAGACAGGGCAGGCTCCTCTCCTTCTCTGTAGCACCCAGACGGCCACTAGGCTCATCCCCATCATTAGCTTCTTGTTAAGGAGTCCGGTCGGGCCCTGAAGGCACTTCATTTTCCTCCTAAAATGTCTCATCACCTGCCTCCGAAGCAACTGGATTCCCTAAATCCAGCCTCTTGGAGATTTGCCTAGCTCTCCAGCCACTTGCATTAGTCCATGCTGAGAATGAGTTTGAGATGATCCAATGCTGTCTGCAGAGCTCCTAAATGCACTAAAGGTTTGCTTCTTTTCTTAGCATGTCTATCCCCCACTCAACTCTCCTGTGGGCAATACACTGAGGGATACCACATGGTGGTCCTGGTTTCAGCAGCCCTGGGCCTGCCCTATCTCGCACTTGCAGACTTGAGTCATGGGGCCAAATGGAGGCCCACATACCATTTGTATAAATATCTAAATGTTATAAATCAAGCAAATGAGCTGTTCAATAAAATATGTCTCATGCTCCTAACTTGCCTATAGACTTTCATAAGACCTGGGAAGCCACGTTTGAATTCAGAATTCTAGGGCTCCAGAGTTCCACTCCAGAATGTGGCAGCGCAGGGAGACCTGACCCAGACCAAGGCCTGGCCCCTTGCCTGACCCCATCAACTCCATCAGACATTGCAAAGGCCTTTTTTATGCACACAAAGTCATCCAGTCCAAAATCTAAGTTCCACCTATACTTCCAGAAAGAGCTGCCCTTGGCCACCCCTGCACCTGCATGTTCTAGTCATAAGTCACCTTTGGGGGATGCACTTAGGAAGAAGACCCACACAGGTCCTGGGAGAAGGCTCTCTGCCATTTGGGTAGGAAATCCAGGGATCCAGGTATATGGAACTTGGCTAGAAAGGGTCTCACAGGCTCTGAGTAGGCATGTCCCATTGTTCCAGACTCCGCACCCTGTGGGGAGGCGCACAGCCAGAGAAGTGTCAGAGCTGAGCCCTCTAAGTACAGGGTCCAAGGCAGGGTCTCCTTCTTGCTGGGACCTAGGGAAGTACTGGTGTGACTTTGGGACATTTCCTCAACCCCTCTATGCCCCAGTTGCCTCATCTGTAAAAATAATCATAAGGCTTAATTCATCATGGAGGTGATATGTTAACTGGGAGAAAGCAAGTAAAACTCCCAGCACTGTGTCTGAAACAGTAATTAAGTAAGTACTGCTGCATAACAAGTGACTCCAGAGCTTAGTGACCCACAAATAGCACCATTCTATTACCTCTCATGATTTTGTGGGTTAGGAGTTCAGGCAGGGACAGGCTGGGCGATTCTTCTACTCCTTGTGGTGTCTATGGCAGTTTCTCAGTGTCCAGCTGCATTGGTGGTTTGAAGGAGTTTCATCCACATGTCTGGTGCTTTGGTGAAGACAGCTTGAAGGCTGGTCTCAGCTGGAACTATGATTAGAGAACTCACATGTGGCCTCTTTAGCACAATGAGCTCAGAGATGTCAAACTTTTTTGGGGGGCTCCAGAGCAAGTATCCCAACACAGGAAGTGGAAGCTGCCAGACACTTAAGCCTGAGTCCAGAAACTAGTACAGCAGCACTTCCGCCATTTCCTACTGTTTAAGTGGCCATAGAGTGTTACCTGATTCAAAGAGAAGGTATATAGACTCCATGACTCAGTGGGAAAAGTAGTAAAAAAAAAATTGTGGCCATCTTTATTCTATCACAGATGGAAAAATTATAACATAATTTTTCAAACAAAAGAGGTAAGAATGGGAGGCCACAAGATGGTGGGGCCATTTTTGGTCTATAACATCTTGAAGTATAGCAAGGTTATTTTGGAAACCTTAATATTCAGTAATACCTGGCTAGCATGGCTCAGTGGTTGAGCCTCAACCTATGAACCAAGAGGTCATGGTTTAATTCCTGGTCAGGGCACATGCCCAGGTTGCGGGCTCCATGCCCCAGTAGGGCATGCAAGAGGCAACCAACCAATGATTCTCTCATCATTGATGTTTATATCTCTCTCTCCCTCTGCCTTCCTTTCTGAAATCAATAAAAATATATTTTAAAAATATTCAGTACTACTCTAATGCTCTCTCCCTCTACTGACCTCACTACCCCACCCACCCCACGTCCCATTCAGTAGATCCTGGCTTCCCATGAGTCAATCCACTCAACCAAATGGAAGTTCCTAGTGAGTGCAACATGTGTCAGGAGGTGTTCACCGGAAGATAAATGGGCTTGCAGAGAATCTCTCCCTTCCCTCATGCAGCTCACAGAGGGGGTGGGAGCCCTGATTTGTTGTGCTTGCTGATTTTCCTGGCACAAATACTCCCACCATGGTTGAGTTCAAACTACCAACATGATTTCACTTAATCTGGAATTGGGAAGAGATGCACAAAATTGGCTCATGTGAGCTGGTGCGCACTGCCTCTGGCATCCACTGATGGTTTCCAAAAAATGAAAACAAGATGGGATATGGTCAATGCCAAGAACAAGCTGCAGGAGAGACCATGTCTGCTTGGGGGTGGATTGAGGGGGTGGTATCTCCTGAAGGAGATGACATTTAGGATGAGTTTTGAAGGATGGGTAGAGATGAGTGAAGGAAGACATTCCGGGTAGGAGGAACAGCTTGGAAAAAGGCCCGGGAGTGGGAAAGTCCAAGGTATACTGAAGAACAGTGAGAGGCAGAATGCGAGAAGAAGAATGGTTAAGATCTGATTGAAAAAGACAAGGCTAACTCAAAGACAGAGGGATTTGAAAGCAGAGCTGAGGAGTTAATTCATCAGGCAATGGGGAGCCATGGAAGGCTTTTGAGCAGGCAGCAGGGTGGAGGGTGAGCCGGAAGCAGGGAGACACAGAACATGGGACTGCAGGAAGAAGAGAAGAGGGCACAGCCCCAGCTGCACAGATAGGTTCTGAGATGAGGGACGGCAAAGGGCCATGGGAAACTGCTCCAAGCCTACAAGCTAGGGACTGAGATGATTTATTAGTTTGCTCTGAGGAGATATTCTCTCAGAAAATGTGAAATGTCAATGGTCAATTCTTGAAAATGCTGCCATCTTCCAAAGACTGAAGAGCTATCTAGTGGCAGCTTGTAGGGGAGAATTTGGGGACAGGGGACTTCTCCAAGATCCTTTTTCTCCAGTAAATAGTCTTCCTGCATAAGGCCCAGCATCCTTTGTGGACCCTCTGAGGTCTCATATGCCTCTTGGGCACTGATTTCCGTAGTGACAAGGGAAAGCAAGGACAGGGCAAGCCAAGAATGTGTTTGGAACTTGAGATACCTGGGCTGTGCGGTTAGTGGTTCGTCCCTCAGCCCTGAAATGCCCAGTCAATCCTGTATCATTTTAAGTGAGAGTGGGATATGAAGAGTCACCAAAGATGCTCATTACACAGATGTCATGTTCTATATCCCATCAAGTGCCTTCAGAAGCAATATCCTGATTTGCAGACACATCTTGTCTGTGAGCCAGTGTCTACAGCCCCATTTTACAGGTGGAAAAGCTGAGGCCCAAAGAGATGAGGAACTTCAACAGGCATTATGTGGTATAGCAGCTGCTGGTTCCTGCCCAATACTTTTGCCTTGGAATGTCCAGCCTACTGGGCGACACAAAACTTGCACTCATGAAATAATCAGAAGGAAATAAAATGAAGCTCTTTGTGTCTTCTCAACAACCCTGATGACCCTGGGTCTGAAGAAGTCCTTAGAGAACTCTGTCAGGACAACTTGTTTCACCCGTAAGTGTTTGTTGCATAAAAGCAGCCCTTATAGTTGACCCAAATGTCCAGGGCCAGCCTGAACACAGTTAAATTAAAATGAAACACGGTCCTCTCCCAAAGCCTTAGTTGCTGTTGTTTTTTCCTCTAGAGTCTCTTAAAGATGCAAATGTAAGAGGAGAGGAAGGAATGGAGCTTGGGGAACCTAGTCCAAACCCACAGCCTACTACAAGCTCTCTAAAAATCCTTTTACACATCTCTCCAAAGCTCCACACTTCAGGGCAGGTGCCCACCCAAACTTTCTTCTCTCACACTCAAACTCTCCAGCCCTTGCTAGCTTTCTGTCTCGCTCACTTCCCTCTTCCTTCGTCCCTCTCTCTTACATGCCCATTCCAAGAGAGTTTCCTTCTGAGAGTAGCCCTAAGTGTTCTCTTTCAAAAATCAATTTGGCCTCTCTAGCTTCTAGCACCTTCTGGTTGCCTTTCTACCCCTTATTTCAATTAACACAGCAAAGGGCTGGGTTAGGAGAGCATGCAAAGTCCCAGGGAAAAGGCTGTGAATAAAAACATATTTGTCACTGTCACTTAGTCTACCAGGTGCAATGGGAAAGATTCTGAACTACACTAGGGGTACCCAGATACCATCTTAGCTCTGTCATTAAGTGTGTGACCTTGAGTAGGTTATTTAACTCTTAGACCTTGGGGTAAGGATTAAAACTGGATTTAATGGCTCCTCCCTGTGCAATGACAGATGCTGTGAACTTTGCACCTACTAGTTCTGAAGATGGAGAGTGATTGGCAAGACATATTCTTGAATGAAGGCACAACCTGAATATCATCATGAGGAAATGGACAGACCCAAACATAAGAACATTTCCCAAAGCAGTTGGTCTGTGGTCCTCAAAAATGACAACATCATAAAGGACTGTTAAAAAAGAAATATCACGTCAAAAATGAAGTCAATTGTTCTAAGCCCATGTCATAAACCAAGACTTAATTGCAGTTTCAACCTCTCCTAGGATGTGACCAGTCAATCTGAAATTTCCTTATCAACACTAATGAGATAATATGCCTGATAGATCTCTCATTCTTCCCTCAAAGGAAGACAACCTTACCTGAATCAAAACTTTTCTCTTTTTTTTTGCTACTAACTTTCTTGTCCCACCCCCTTCCTGATTATAAAAATCTTCCGTTTTGCACAGCTCCTTAGATCTCCTCCCTATTTTCTAGATGGGATGCTGCCCAATTCATGAATCATTGGATAAAGCCAACTTGACCTTTAAATTTATTCAATCAAATTTGTGTTATTTAATAGGACAAAGATAGGAGACTGTGGAGATAAGCCATGTAAGAGGCAAGATATAGTTATCATTGTAAGCTTTTCTGACATATCTGAGTTGTTGCCATGTCTATATATCTATATGTATGTATATATATATATGTATATATATATATATATATTACTTTGACAAGTATAAATATTTTTAAACCCTTGCTTTATTGAAATCTACCCTTATCCCAATCCCTCCAAGGTCCCAGAAACAGTTCAACCCATGTATTCTTCTAGTAGGTTGGCCCACTCCCACCTACAGAGCAGAAATGACCCTGCTATTGTCACCTATCTCTGTGTCACAAAAAACCTTAAATATTGATGACTCGGGACAACAACCATGTATTATTTCTCACAAATCTGTGGGTTGACCAGATGGTTCTATTTCATGTGGTGTATATTTGGAACCCTAGAATGGCTAAAAAGTACAGAATGGTGTCACTAATGTGGATCAGCTGGACTGGCTGCCAGCTGGGAGCTCAAGGGAGCTCTCTGTGTGGCCTCTCCACTTATCTACTTGGGCTTCCTCACAAAATGGCAGTTAGGTTCCAAAAGGCAGCAACTCAAGAGGCATATGCTGCAAATCTCTGCAGCCTCAGTACTTGTATAGCATCGCTTGTGCTGCATTCTATTCATTAAAAGAAGTCAAAGACCAACCCAGATTCAAGGGCAAGGAATTGAATCCTATCTCTACAGGAAAGGAAATGGTAAAGAACTGTGGTCATCCTAACAAGCAGGGCAAAAAAAGGCTTTATTGCAAAGGCTAAAGACCCCATATTGCCCAAACAGTGCTCATGCCGGCCACATCTTAACTAACTGTGGGTGACTTCCAACCTGCATTTGCGCTTCTGCATAGATTCCAGCCTTTTCAGGCCTATCCTTTTAGCTCTCTGTGTGCAGTGCAACCCATGGTTCCAGAATGACATAGTTTCCTGGGCTCTTGATTTTTATTGGTATCTTGGTATTCAGATTTTAAACTCCCAGATGACACAAACTAAGTCTTCCAAAATGCTCCACACATTTTATTTTTTTTAAGTATATTTTATTGATTTTTTTACAGAGAGGAAAGGAGAGGGATAGAGAGTTAGAAACATCAATCAGCTGCCTCCTGCACACCCCCTACTGGGGATGTGCCTGCAACCAAGGTACATGCCCTTGACCGGAATCAAACTTGGGACCCTTCAGTCGGCAGGCCAACGCTCTATCCACTGAGCCAAACCAGTTAGGGCTGCTCCACACATTTTAATAAAAGTCACTTGGCTCCCCACCTGCCTCCACTGGAGGGTTGCAGTTAATAAATGCAGTCTATGTTTAAATTATGCATCTATGAATGTGAATTACATATCCATATTTGCAATTGGACAATATCCATATTTCCACTTTGCACAATTCCACGGAGGCATCCTTCACATTACACACTGTGTAAATGGTGTCCCCTGGAGTTATGCAGTACACAGCTCATACAACTAAACATGGCCTTCCTGGGCGTGGATCAGTATCTTTCATTCAACCTCACTAGAACAGACCACTTTTTGGGCACTGGATCTCAACCTAGCTGTACATTATCATCACCTAGGCCAGTGATGGCTAACCTATGACACACGTGTCAGAGGTGACACCAAACTCATTTTTTTGGTTGATTTTTCTTTGTTAAATGGCATTTAAATATATAAAAGAAATATCAAAAATATAAGTCTTTGTTTTACTATGGTTGCAAATGTCAAAAAATTTCTATATGTGACACAGCACCAGAGTTAAGTTAGGGTTTTTCAAAATGCTGACACGCCGAGCTCAAAAGGTTTGCCATCACTGAAGGCAGTCCACAACTCCAATCAATTAAATTAGAATTGCTTTGGGGTGGAACCCAGGCATCAGTATTTTTAAAACTCCTTAGGTGATTCCAACATGCAGTCCTCAAGATTTAGAACCAGTATTCTCAGGGAATGTGTACAGAACCTTTAAAAAGATTTTATTTTTTGTCATAAAAGTATAAAATAGTTGGCACTTGTTATAAAACATTTTGAAAGTGGCAGGAAAAAAACCTAAAAAACAAAACAAACCCACCTTCATACACTATTACTCTTTTGGAGTTTTTCAGTTAATGTATTTCCCCATGGAGTCATCCAAGGCATTAAAGTGTGTTAGCCTCCATCCTGCCTTTCTCTTCAAAAGAGGAGTGGGAGGGAGAAGGGGGTGCTGTCTGTGAACTTTATTTTTCCCATTAGTCTCAGGCTGAAAGTGGGAAAGCTCTTTGTCTACAGAGATTGTTCAGGTCCTCCTTTAAACACACACACACACACACACACACACACACACACACACACACAACTTTGTTTAGAGTATTACAGATGTTCCCCTTCCCTCTCCCCATTATCCCCCTTCCTCACCCCAGGCCTTCACTGCCCTATTGTCTGTGTCCATAGGTAATAAATATATCCATATAAGTTCTTTGGTTTATCTCTTCTTCCCCCTTCTCTTCCCTTCCCTTCCCTCTGAGATTCGTCAGTCTATCCCATGTTTCCATGCCTCTGGTTCTATTTTATCCATCAACTTATTTTGTTCACTCAATTCCTTGTTCATTTATTTTGTTTTTAGATTCAATAGTTAGTAGATATGTATTTATTACCATATTATTGTTCATTTCTTCTTCTTCTTCTTCTTCTTCTTCTTCTTCTTCTTCTTGCTGGGTAGAGTAATCTTGGTTGTAGGTCCTTTCTATTCATCATTGAATATTTCTTGCCATTCCCTCTGGCCTGCAAAGTTTCTGTTGAGAAATCAGCTGAAAGTCATATGGGCACTCCCTTGTAGTGCTTTTCTCTTGCTGTTTTTAAGATTCTCTCTTTGTCTTTAACCCTTGGCGTTTTAATAATTATGTGTCTTGGTGTGAGCCTCTTCTTGTTTAAAACTCTCTATGCTTCCTGGCCTTGTAAGTCTATTTCTTTTACCAGGTAGGGGGAGTTTTCTGTCATTATTTTTTCAAATAGGTTTTCAATTTCTTGCTCTGTCTCTTCTCCTTCTGGCACTCCCATGATGTGAATGATGGTACTCTTAAAGTTGTCCCAGAGGCTCCTTACACTATCTTCATATTTGTGTATTCTTTTTTCTTTTTGCTCTTCTGATTGGGCGTTTTTTTCTTCTTCCAAATTGATGATTTAACTCTTGGTGTCTTCTACTCTACTGTTTATTCCCTGTAAATAATTCTTCATTTCAGTTAGTGTATCCATCATTTTTGACTGGTCCTTTTTTATGTCACTGATGTTCTCATTAAGTTCCTTGAAGTTATCATTAAGTCCCCTGAGCATCCTTATAACCATTTTTATTTTTGAACTCTGTATTTGGTAGTCTGCTTGCTTCTATTTTATTTAGTTATTTTTCTGGAGATTTATTCTGTTCTTTCATTTATAACATGTTTCTTTGTCTCCACATTTTGGCTGCTTCCCTGTATTTGTTTCAGAGCTGCTATGTCTCCTGGAATTGGTAAAGTGCCCTTGTGTGGTAGGTGTCCTGTAGGGCCAGTGGCTAAGTCTCCCCACTCACCTGAGTTGGGCACTCTAATTGCACCCCTGTGTGGGCTGTGTGCACTGTCCTGTTGTAGTTGAGCCTTGATTACTATTGGCCTCACTGGGAGGGATTGAACCCCAGCCCAATTGGCTGTGAGGACCAGCTTCAGCTACAGTGGAAGAGCTGCTGTGCAGGAGATGCCCCTATGGAGCAGGATTTGCTTTAATGGGGCTTTTGTGCCCTTGAGTGTGTTGCTTGTGCATGTGATAGTGTTGTAATCTGGTGTTATCTGAAGCTGACCACTGAGTGCACTAGCTCTGGGGCCTCCTGAGAGATGCAAAGTTAGCTACTGCCTGTACCCTGCTTGGGGCCATCTGGTATAAGCTACAGAGTGATCTGCAGATGGCTGCTACTTGTGTTGGGCTTGGAGTGCTCAGAAGAGGCCAGACTGTTAATTTTGGCAGGCTGCTGCTAGTGCCAGGCCTGGAGCCACTTATTGAGAGGTATGCAGCAAGCACAGACCAGCGGCTGCTTGTTTGAGAGATTTTAGGAAAGTCTGAAGCCTGAGCCAGGACAGACCATTCATATGGAAAGGCCACTACAAACAACTTGGGTGAGGCTGCAAATTGGGATGGGTGAGGTCTCAGGGAATCACCAAGGTGGGGTGAACAGTGGTGGTCCAGGAGACTCAGATATGGCACGTGCCTATTGGCTCTGTGCAGGGAGGTCTCAGCAAAGGAACAATGACCTCTGCCAGCACTTTTGTCTAGGAGAAAGCTACTCAGCACCCCCCTACTCCCCCACCCCCCTCCCCACACACACACACACACAGTTCTTGCCCTGATGCCAGACAATTTAGTTCCTTTCCATATGTCCCTGGATCCTTTCAAGCTGCTGCCCCAGTGCTGAAGTTCAGAGGGAGTGAGTCTGGGTAAATCTGTGCATTTGCCCTTTATGAGGAACTGCCCTCCATCTCCCTCAGGCTCAATCCCCGCTGGTTTTTACAGCCCAAAATTATGAGGATTTCTGTTCTTAGCTAAAATCTGGGGCTAAAGGGTTTGGTGTGGGACTGGGACCCCTTGCTCCTCATGGGGAACCTCCACAGGCAAGTTATTCCTCACAATTAAAAAACACCACATGTGGGTGTCAGACCAGCCTGTACTTGCCTCCACCCCTCCTAACAGTCTCAATGTAGCTTTTTCTTTAATTCTCTAGCTGTAGGGCTTCCATTTAGCCCAACTTCAGGTGGTTCTGAATGATGGTTGTTGTATAGTTTAGTTGTAATTTTGATGTGGTTGTGGGAGTACCAAATTTACCTACACCACTATTTTGACTCTCCTCCTGGTCAGCTCCTCCTTTAACTTTACCTAGCCTAGGGGACACTGTAGAACTCAGGGGTCAAAGGTCACACCCAATGCATTGGAGGAAAACCTATTACCCTGCATGTTTACTAAACCTTTACAATCCATTTAATAATCCTCCAGAACAGTCAGCCATTCTCAAACCCCAGGCCCTCTGGCAGCCTCAGGTCCTCAGGTCTGCCTCCCTATTTGTTTGGGTCCCTGGTTGGTTCTCCTAGGAACTTGCTTGCTCCTCTTGGGCACTCTGAGCCTCAGGCCTGGTAGAATGGAGCCAGTTACCTGCTTGCACACATCTGGCTGGTCCTATTGATGAGATATACATCTGTCCATTGTTGAGATATACATCTTCTTTATCTTGACCCTAAATTGCTGCTGGATCAACATGGAGAACCTTCTCCAGCTGTGGGGGGTGGGAGGCCCCCTCCACTTCCACCCTCAACCCTAGCTCTGGAGCCTCCTGACTTAGTAATGAAGGATTCTCAGGTACGTACAGTCTCAACCCTGTCTTCTAATTCACCGATTCATTCCTCAGCTTCTCCTAATCTGCTGTATATTCCTTCCAATGTGTTCTTTATTTTGTGTTAATGTCATTCTTTATTTCTGACTGTTCTTTTTTCATAGTTACTATATCATTTTTCGAGCGTTGTTGTTTTTTTCAACAGGGTGGGGCAGTTGCTTCTGCCTGGAGGCTAATTATGATTTTTAGTCTCTTAAGTGGCCTCAGGGCAAGGTATTTTCCAATAGGGTGGGTCAACTGTCTTCCCCCCAGGCAAGGCAAATGTCTGTGTGGGAAAGATGTCCTCCGCTGAGTGAGGGAATGACTCAGCACAGAAACATGGGGATGTCTGCCTTCTGAGCACTAACCCTCGAGTCCCCAATCCTGGCTTCTGCTCACACAGCTCCAGTCCACTCTGCCTTCCCTCTGCTAGAGCACAGGGTGGATGGCTACACAGGGAATTTTGTGCTTTGGCCCTTTAAGAGGGTGCCTGAATTTCCAGCTGTTGCTCCCAGGCAGACAGCAACCCTGCTACTTTTCATAGTCAGATGTTATGTGGGTACCCTTCTAAGTTCTGGTGCTCTCTGCTGGGGGGCCCAGCTTGGAGATTAGACCCAGAGTTCTCAGTGGCAACCTCCCACAGCTGAGATACCTCTCCAGAACTTCAGTTGCTGTCTGTGGGTGCCCAGCCAGCCCCTTCACACTTCCACCCCTCCTACCAGTCTCTATGTGGTCTCCACTTTTGGTCCTCAGGTATCAGGGCTCTCTCCTGCAAGTCTTCAGTTGATTATTCCAGAAGTTTTCCTGTATTTTAGTTGTAATTCCAGTTTGTTCCAGAGTATGTCTGTGCAGCATTCACTTACTCTGCCGCCATTTTTAATCCAATCTCAGGTACAGGCAGTCTCCATAAATATTTACTGAAAGCCTATCACTTACCAGGCAGTTCCTTAAAACCAGTTTCTTCCTCCTGGAGCAAGAAGAGGGAACAGGTTGTCCTGAGAGGGCCTGACAAGAAGATGTAACTTTGTGATTCTTCCTACCATTCTAAATTCTTGCTGGACTAATAGTCAGATTAACATGAGACAGATTAAGAGGAGAGAATTTACTATATATGTACATGCAGGCATTCCATAAGAATATGGGGCCCAAGGACACATGAGGAAGTTAGGATTTATATGCCATCTTGAACTAAGGAGAAGGGGGTGTGGTTTTGGACTTCAAAAAGCAGTAAGGTAATTCACTTGGAGAGAGAAAGGCAAATGTTTGGTAAGCAAATGTTTGCTGGGTCATCTTTAACAATGGGACACAGGGAGGACTTTAAACAAAGATGCCTTGCTAGGTTCCTCCCTATCAATCAACTAATTCATATTAAACCATAGTTATCTGTAATGATAGCTTCCTTTCTGGAGAAGGTTCTATCTAAATTCTTTTAGGCAATTAGGGGGAAGGTCAACAGTTTTTGCTGAGTCTTTCATTTTTTAAAAATAAACAGCTGAAAATAATAAGTATCCCAAAAGGCATATTTGGGGGTGACAAACTCTGCCTCCTCTCATAACCCTGCCTGAGATTTGGGAATGGTTTCCTAAAGGGAGGGACTAGTAGGTGCTACACGCAGGAAGACAAGAAGCTAGGTAGGTGAAAGGGGAACAGCATGGGGGAGGGTCTGGCAGAATGGAGGCTAGAAGAGAGGCCATTGTGATGGGTCTCCTCCAGGGGACGAGGGGAGTGATTTGGTAAGCTCAGAGGGGGTCAGCCAGAACACCAGATTTTGTGGCCTTCTAAGGTTTCTAAGCAAGTGAGGAACACAGACAGACAGACATGCACCCACCCACTGAACTACCCAGTTAGAGGTAGAGGGGCCATTATTAGACATTCCCCTTGTGTTACATCTGAAAGAGAGATAATACTTTGCCTCCCAGGAAGGAAGTTGGGTTGCTGTGGACAGGAGGGAGACTCGCTATAGTTCTATAGTGACTATATATATATATATAAAAAAATATGCACTTAAATCTGAATTTCTTCTTGAGGAACAATCAGTCAAATATAAATTGAGAGACATTTTACTCAACAAATGGCCTGAACTCTATCAGTGTTGAAAAAATGGACAGGCTGGGTGAAGGTTCCAGGTGAGAGGAGATTGAGGAGACCCAGCAGCAGAAGGTGGTGGGCCATGGTTGGGTTCTGGATGGAAGGGGGAAAGGACATAACTGGGATAATTAGCAAAATTTGAATATAGGTCAGCCACACGAAGAGATTAGATTTGTATCTGCATTAAATTCATTGGGAGTGATAATAATTTTATTCTTATGAAGGAGAAGATTCATGATCTTAGAATATATATGCATAAATATATGGGTAAAATGTCAGGATGTCCATAACTTATTCTCAAATATTTCAGAAAAAATAAACAAGGATAAAAAGGGAAGTAAAGAAGGAAGGAGGGAGGGGGAAGGAAATATTATTGATATTTTAAATCAATGTATATGTTTTTATATTGAGAAAGAGATAAAGTAAATGCTGCAAAATGTTAACTGTTGGTGAACTTAATATCTATTCTTCCAGTTTTTCTATGGTTTAAAATTTTTCAAATAAAGAGTCAGGGAAAATTAAGCTTAACCTACAATAAAAAAAAAATACCTTTTAAAAATTGCTTGTGAAAGGAAAAGAGAATGAGTATTGGCAAATTCCAGAATGAGAGTTGTAATATTCATATTTTAAGCAAAAATGAATCCCTCCCAGTTAGTGTGGGGCCCCTGATCTACCACCATTCCTCTGAATGACACAAACAGAATGCTCCTGCTTCCAGGTGCCCTTCAAAAACCTTCACCATTGATGCCACAAAATGGGTGAAACACCTTGCTGTGAAGGGCCTGGGGGAGCTACATATTCAGAAAAAGCTCAGGTCTTTTCAAGCTTGTAAACATTTCCAACCGTGTGATGTCCTGACCTTTTCACATGCCAAGCCAAAGCCAGTTTTCTTTGAATAAACTCAGAATTAGAAAAAGAAAACAATTATCCAGGTGGCCTTTAAAGAGTGGCTGTTGTGATGGGAATTCTCAGCACTGTGCCAGCAGGAGGGGGTAGGGTGACAGCTGGTGACCTGGGTCAAATGGACCTCAGAGATGCCCCTCCTGTCACTGGTCAGTGTCACCAGTGAATCCAGAGCTTGGACTGGCCACTATGTTGCCTGTACTATAAAATCTCATTACCGTCACAGCCATGAGTGGGCCCTGATGGCACGGGTCTCTAGAGAAGACAGTTCTCGTTGGCTGGGCCGGGCCTGCAGTGGGGAACCTGAGATGCAACATGGTGTGGAGAACTGGGGATGCTAAGGGCAATGCTCTTGAGCTTGACCCCACTCTCTCAGGGCCACTGGCCTTCCTCTCCCTTGGTGCAGCCAGAGCATCTCTGGGGCCTGCAGGTTGCAACTTTTTGATGAAGCATCCTAGGTAGTGAAGAGTTGAGGCTCTGGAGTCAGCTGGGTTCAAATCCTGCAGTTGCTACCCACAGTGGCTTAATCTCTCCAGGCCTCATTTTCTTTGACCCTAAAACAGGGTAGGTGGGTATCCATGCCAAAGTGTGTTCTGACGATGACATGACATGAAGTCTCTTAGGCCCCAGGATAGATGAACACAAAGTGGGTGCCCACAGAGCTCAGGGCAACTTGGAGGTTTGGAGAGACAGAGAAAAGCACAGTGACAGGGCCCTTCCAGCAGCTGTGGAGGGAGGGAAGCTTGGGGGACGGTGGGAAGGAGCAGTAGGTGACACTGTGGAGCAGTGATGGGCATCACGAAGCCTCATGACATGCAGAGAGGCCTCATGAACCGAGGGCTGCTGCTTCCCTGAGTGGAATTTTCAGGCTTGGATCCTGAACTGAACTATTTGGGAAACGGAGCTGAGATTAAGGCAGCGTCAGCAGCCCACCTCCCCTTAGCCTCCCTGCTAAATAGATGCCAATAGAGTTTTTGTAACTTATATCCGAGGAAGAAAAATGAATTATTCAAAAGATCCCAATTCCCTGAGATAACGGAGGTCCCTGCCAGGCTGGACTGAGTTAAGGAGTTCCAGGGAACAGACACCTCCTTCACCACGCCCACCAAACAGACCTTCCACTAGACTGTGGTCAAGTTGGGCTCAGAAATCTGCACTCGGTAAACTCGCCCGTTGCTCTGCGCCCAGGTTTTCTCTTCTGTGTCTCAGTTGTGGTCCTTTTGGAAATTTTCAGTTCTTTTTGGCACAGGAAGGAATTTTTCCGGGACTTAGTCAAAGATGTTGGTCATCTGGGTTGAGAGGGGAATGAGATTTCGAGGAGAAGCACTAAGGGGCTGTTGTGTCTGGGGTGCTGGGGAGGAGATCAGACCCCAGGAAGTGGGGCTGGGATCCTCCCAACCTGGGCCATCCTTCACAAGCCCTGCGTCTGGTTTGCCTGCTGACCAGCTCTCTAGTCTTCACTCCTCTCCTAACCATCTCACTACCTCTCAAGTCTCCTTTCTCGCCAGTCACATACACATTAAGTGCTCAAATGCCCCTGCAGAACTGAGTGGGCAGGCATTAGGTTCATCTGCTGTGGGGCCTGCTGTCTCCCCTCCATTTCCCTCACCTCGTCTCCGCTTTTCTCCAGCTATACCAGAAAGAAAAAGCCTTGGGAAAATAAACTTTGAGATCCACCCCGGCTAATGTTGTTGAGGGAGACTCTGAGAAGACCCAGAAAATTCCACAGAGGTGATGCCCTGCCCGGACTCTGGGTGTTGCTTGCCCCTTGGGGTCTTCAGAGCCTGGGCTCAGTCTTTGTTCGGAGCCCTCAGCACAGACCTCTGCGCAGAATCTGCTTTCTCCACGCTGTCTTTTCCACCCGCTGCCTGTTGGTTTCCTGCCAAACCATTTCCCTCCTGGCTCCAAACTTTTGTCGGGAAAGACATGAAATCAGCACTTGGAGAGCTGGAAGGGGAAAAACAGCTGCTTTTAACAAAATGAGATTGGGGGAGGGGTAGAAGACCAGCTGTATCTCGGTGGAAAAGCAAGGCTTTTGGGGCACGCAGTTCATAGCAGGAGGGGCAAACTCATGCCCAGGGGCCCAGCAGGTACCACGAAGGAGGCTTCCTCATGGTGTCTTGGACTGTATTCTTCTGACACAGATACAACTTGTATCCACACTAACCCTCCTTGGACTGTGTAGTTTCCTCCACTTTAGGGACATGGGCACAAAAAACATTTCTCTTTCCTCTTAGCTCTCCCACGAGAACAATAATAGCACATGCATTTGGGGCACAATAGAGAATGGTGGGGATTGTGGCATTACAGCCACCAGATGAAATTGCTTAGATTGGACAGACTCTGTGGCATCCACCAGCTGTGGCCCTGTGGAAATGCGGGCCTGTGTTAACAAATCTGACTTAGAGATCTGGAATTCTGTGTAAAAACCATCTGAGATTTAGATGTTGGCAAATAATTCAGATGCTTTAAGGTGCTGGCGAGTCAGTACCATGAGAGCTAAGCAAAATGCATCTGTGGCTGGAGCTGGACCTGCAGGTCAGAATTTGAGGCATCTGGTTTATGGGTGAGAGACCATGCAGGGGCCCCCGCTAAATGGGCCCCGGCTGAATGGGGCCAGTGTCAGTGCTGCACCCCGTCCTCAGATCACTGTTTACCATCTTGTGTCCCTGACCTCTCCTGGCTCTGAGGTGCTTTTGCTTCCCCGAGGGTGCACCTGGTGCTCTTCTTTGGAGAGCGTCCCTCCGGCTATGGAGCCTCCTTGCCTACAGGCAAAGGTGCCTAAAATTTTATATTCTTCTCCCATGCCTGCCATGCTTGGGAAAGGACTAGTGGAAGCAGGACTATGGAAGTCCAGCCCTCTTGAGTCGGGTCAACATAATTCTGTATCCCTCACACTCAGAGCTCCCCAGAGCATCAGGCTGAAGCCACCCCCTGTGGGACTTGACCTGATATTGCCCCTGGCTTGGCCTCCTCCCTACCTTGGCCTGTTTCCTTCCTTCTCTTTGAAGTTGCTCCTGGGAGAACTTCCTTGATAAATTGCAGGCACATGAACCCTTGTCCCAGGATCTGTCTTATAGGACCTCCCCTTAGATACAGCCAAGGCCTTCTGCAGTAGAGAAAGAATTCCTTTGCCAGGGGTTGTGCAATAGTTAGAGAGCCTCAGGAAATGCAGCTATAAAGGACATTGCTGGTCTAAGAATCAACTGAAGATGCTTGGGCCTCTCCTATAGCCTCTCTTTTCTCCCTTCCTTTAGACTTGGGATTGCTCTAAAATATCCTTCCTTCCCCTTCCCCCTCCCTCCCACCACATGGCAACCATGCAGGTTGTGTGTCTGACTCCGTCCCAAGCCCAGGGTGGGACTTGACTGTTCAGGAAGGCATAGAAGCATTTTAGTAGGCCTTACCCACTGGCATAGTGATTGATACAAAAACTCAGACTGAGTCATTTAGCAAAAGGAATCCCCATAGAATGCCACAGGGAGTGGTGCAGAGGTCATCCAGTTATCCTGAAGTTGTGAATTCTGGAACGGAGATACAATCTAGAGAGTGTGTAGGCTTGGAATATGAGGGAAGCCAGCTCAGAGAATAAAGATAGTCTACAAAGGAGGGCAGCTGAGAGAACTGAAGGGAAAGGAAGCTAACCTAACCCTGGTTTCTATTGCTTGCAACCAAAGCATCCTGGAACTTCCTGGAAAGTGAAGGAAGCCAATAGGGGGGGTTTTATGGAGCCAGTTACTGCTGTGGGCAACTGGGCAACCAAGGATAGAGATGGCCAACATGTCTCAGAGTTATCCCAACCAAGGGGAAGAAGCTGGAGTATTTACCCATCTGCTCACATCAGCCATTCACTGCTCTGGTTCCTAGGGTCTCAAACTAGAATCATCTGAGGCGTTGTTTTTTAAATCATAATGCCTGGGCCACACCTCCAGAAATGCTGAGTCAGTGAACCTGGGCACAGGGTCTGGTACAGCCCCTACACAGTGGTTCTCAACCTTCCTAATGCCTGGACCCTCTAATACAGTTCCTCATGTTGTGGTGACTCCCAACCATAAAATTATTTTCGTTGCTACTTCATAACTGTAATGTTGCTACTGTTATGAATCGTAATGTAAATATTTGATATGCAGGATGTATTTTCATTGTTCACGACCCACAGGTTGAGAACCACTGCTGGGGATTCATGCACACAGTACCATTTGGGAAGCCCTGTCCTAGCTGATTTCTCTGATCCCTTTAGTTTAGGGCCTCCCTGAACAAGTTCAGCTGAGGATGGAAACCCTGAGAAAGTCGCCAGTGCAGCTGGAGATAAATCACTCACTGACTGGGGCTGCAGTTGGGGGCGCCTGAGAAATGAGTGTTTTGGCCTCAACTCTACTGTTTGTGCTCCTGTGACCATAAAGGAGCCTTACCCGCAGACTTTCCTTTTAGAAAGAAAAAAAGAATGTCAAGCATGTTTTCTGAGGTTTAATTTCCTTCCAGTGTCCTGAAGAAACCTTCCTAAAAACTCATGCTGCACCAACCCCAGTCTCTGCTAATAGCATCAAAGACTTTGAAACTGAGACCCAGTGTGACTTTGCTAAGTAAATAAAACCCAGGGGAGGCGGGATATTAAAAAGAGCAGGAATCTAGAAGCCAAACCTCCACCAAGAAGGGGAAAGAGGGAAGCTGATTGGGGGTGGAGGTGCAGAATTCTGAGAGTTTAAAATTCAGGAAAATACACTAGGGTTGCCAGATTTAACAAATTAAAACCCAGGATCCCTAGTTCAATTTGAATTTCAGATGAACTATGAATTTTTTTTTTTTTAGTGTATAAACGTGTCCCATGCAATATTTAGGGCATACTTATGTTAAATATTGCATGGGGCATACTTATAAAAAATAGTATTCGTTGCCTATCTGAAATTCAAATTGAACCGGGCATCCTGGATTTTATGTAGCAACCCTAAAACATCAGACAATTAGATTGATCTTAACTGGTTAGGACACCTTTATCTTCTAGGTGTTTATGATCGTACCTGAGCGTCCTTGGCCTCCTATTTGTCGGTGGGGTGAAAATACCAGCGAAGGTAGAAGAAAAGGGGAGGAGAGAGCAAAGGAAGGGGGTCCACGCTAGCATACCCCACCTGTGTCCCCCCTCCCCCAACCTTCACCCCCAGAAGCGTTCCATCCCCAGTGCGGGGAGAAAGCGCCTTTCTCTCGGGAAGGTCTTCAGAAATCAGGGGAGCTACTGAGCTCAACCATTCAGCGATGGGAAAGGGGGCTGAAAGCTGAACACCTCCCAACACCCCGCCCCACTTCCCTATCTCCCCACTTCCCTATGCCCTACATCAGAGGTGGGCAACCCCTGGCACGCCAGTAACTTTTGCTGGCATGCGAAACCCTCTCTTATAATCTTCCATTTACAATTTTTTCTTAATATCGACTTTTTTATTTTTCAGATAAATTCAGTGTAGGTGCATCTTAGATACATAAATAGTTTTACATAACATGTATACATTAAAAAATAAATGTATTTTTCATCATGATATACTGTGTTTTTGTCGCTCGAATGAATTTTATTATTTCTTCAAGGTTCTTCACATACATACACCTTAAGAGATATCAAGTAGGCGCAACATGTTCTCAAAAATTAGGGTTGGCACGCAGAAGAATTTTGAGTCAGAGATTTTGCTGTCTTTGGCGCGCCCTCACAAAAAGGTTGCCCACCCTGCCCTACATTTTTCCCCCAGTACTGCTTCTATCCATCCTCCTCCTTCCCCACCGCTTGTCCCTCCAAATAAGGAAGCCAGAGGTAGTGGAGTGCTCAGACCAGGAAGCCTGTGGGGCTGCTCCCCTCCCCCAGGCTGAATCCAGCTGCCAGCGAGGCCGCGGGGCGGGCGGAGCGGATCGCAGCTGGAAGCAGCGGGCGAGCGCGGCGGTGCAGGGCGCGCCCGGCGAGTGGCCGCTCAGCCCCTCCGGCTCCGCCTGCACCCGTGCGGGCCAAGGTCAGAGTCGAGGCAAGCGGCGGGGGCGACAGAGCGCCACGTCAAGGTGAGAGGAGGCCTTCGGAGCTGCCCAGAGCTGGGTCCACTCCTGCGCGCCGGCCGCGCTGGGAGGGGGAAGATGACGTGGCAGCCCGAAGAAGCGCCACATCCCGGGGTTCCGACTTTCGGCTCCCAGGAACTGACCCAAAGAAAATAATCCAGACCAAGAAAGAGAGATGTGTCCGGAAATATTCACAGGAGCACAAGGGACATGATTTAATCAATCTTGGTACATCAGCACAGCAGAATGGTTTTTGGTTTGGGGGTTTTTTACTGTTTCTTCTGGCGTTCAGTAAGTGCCCACTTGCTGACAGGCACCCTGCCAGCTACTAGGTACACAAAGGTGGGTATAAGCCAGTTTCCTTGACCCGGGGAAGGGGAGGTGGGGGTGGGGATCACAAGCAAAACTGATGGCAGTTACAGCACAGACTGCAGAGCCACCTCGGAGGGAAGGGGTGAGGACTGGGCGCGGTAATGACCTGAGGCCCTCGGCAGTGTCTGGCATGTAGTGAGGCTCCCAACAGTTCCCAACTCTCATCATTGCCATTGCTAGTACTGTAGCGATGTGATAGGGGCCATCATAGAAGGATGTACAGATATAACGCAAGCACAGAGGAGGATGTGCAAAGTGCCACGACAGAGGAATGTACGGGCTCTGAGAGCGCAGAGAATGTTGTGTTCAGTTCTGCCTGGGGATGTCACCAAAGGCCCCAAAGGTCATAGCTTAGCTGGGTCTTGAAGGGTGTGTACAAGTTTCCTGGATAAGAAATGAAACGAAAAGGCATTTCAGGTAGAAGCAAGTATGTTGCCAAGGGAGAAGGGAGAAGGGAGGGGCAGGGTGAATTCCAAGAACAACTTCTAAGTGTCTAGTAGAGAAGCAGCACATTCGCCTCCAGCGTTGTCATTTCTGTGCATCTGTCCTCAGTCACACGTGTACCACACTGGCCCTCCTGCTGTGACCGTCTAGACCAGTGGTCCCCAACCTTTTTATGGCCATGCCCCACCTACGCATCTCTAAAATCCTGATGTCCCCCCTGTGACATATAATTCTTATTATTCAAAAAGTGAGTGCCTGGAGGAAACCTAAAAGGCCATTACTTGGTCTAAACAAGCTTCCAAAGAACATGGCATCCATGAAAGAGAAAATAAAAAAAAACACAAAAAGACAATTGAAGTACTGAGGAAGAAATCACTAACCAAATTCAAGATCGACGATGACATATCAAAACACATGTGTGCGATTAGCACCAGCAAGAGCTTTATATGTATCGCATATGCGCGAGTCAATGTTTATTTTTAAATTGCCAGTGTGCGTCATATGTACTTGCCGGTCGGTTGGACAAACAGATGGTCAGACTACGGACCGTTGGTCACTTAGCCTTTTACATATATAGACTAGTGGCCTAGTGCATGGATTCGTGCACATTGAAAGGAAGTTAATTAGAGGAAATATTTTAATATCACTATTCGTCCTTTCTCCATAATAGAAGTGTCAGAGATGAGAGAAAATTAGCAAAATGTATATGAAAATAATATATAAATTGATTAATAAACAATAATAACATGACATAACAACAAAGACATGATATAAAAACAACATTGATAAAAACAATGACTGGTAAATTAATTAAACTTATTCTGAAATATCCCTGTATACCACATTAACTGTAAAAACACCCTCACAGTGCTTGACTAATTTCCCTTATATTAGTCAAGGGAAGTATTTACAAATTTAACTTTAACGTCACACACTCTTCAGTGTCAGGCAGGGACAAATCAATTCTTAGAATCAGAACAACATCTCCTTCCACAGATCCTATTAATACTTCAGCTTCGATTATGTTAGGTCGCAATCTTGATAATAAATCTAGTACCATTACAAAGGCCCCATTTAATATTGAGATTTCTCAGTAGCATGATGATTGCACCCTTTTTCAATTTTAACTTATGACATGGCATTCCCCATTCCTGAAAGAGTAATACTATTAAGAAATTCGATGGGAAAATTTCCCTTTTTGTCATCATCTGTTGAATTGATGGAATCATCTCTTAAATAGGTGTAAAAAATCTCCATCCAGTATATCCAAAAATTCTTCATTTAATTTATGAACATGCTCATTTTTGGACAAAAAATCACATGTTTAGATATATTTTTAATATTATCTACAGATATACTATTTCCAAAGGTAGCTTCAATAATAAATCCATTACAAATCATTTCACGGGGGATTTCAATAATATCCATTCCTAAATGAAAACTGCTATTAAGTTTGCCATCACCAAGTTTTACTAACCATTCGCTATAAGCAGAATCCTCTGATCTCATCATTGTTTTAAGAGACAACTGTCTAAAACATCCCCAAACACTACAGTACTTTAAACTTGTTTGTACTATGGCCAATTGCATAGCATGCGGCACAACACTGAGACTTTGTCGAAAATCCCCTCTGAGAAGGAGAACTTTCCCTTAAATGTGCAAATCAACGTTTATTTTTAAATTGCCAGTGCGCATCATATGTACAGGCTGGCCGGCCGGCCGGTCAGACGGTCAGTCAGTTGGACAGACAGATGGTCACTTAGCCTTATATAGATAGATAGATAGATAGATAGATAGATATGAGGCCCCTAGAACCATAAGAAATGCAAAAAATTCACTGTTAATAACTCATTCTCGAATTGCCCCCCTTAAAAATCAAATTGCCCCCCTGTGGGAACCACTGGTCTAGACCTTGGCTCTGCACACTCAGACCCCACCAGCACAGCCCTCTCCATCATGGCGAGGTCCTCCTTCTTTTGATAACCATCTCAACCCATTCAACTTGCTTTGAGACAAACATCAAAAGGGAAGGTTGTGGATCTTTATCCTATCTCCCCAAAATGATTCTTGGCCCCTTTGCATATTTTTCCATCCCTTCCCCAGCAACCTTTATTTTTTCATATCAAGAGATAGTGGGGGGAACAGGAATGAGTCATTTTTAGGTTCATTGACCCAAATCCAAGTGAAAAGATCCGAAGTTCTTGAAAGAAGAGACTGTGGTGAAAAATATTAGTCATAATAGTTAAACATGATAACTTCCTCTCCATCAAGCATTTTGTTTCAATCAAGTGTTTGACATACACTATCGCTATGAATCACTATGCGTATCCCCTGGTTTTAGAACACACATCTGAGTTTAAGTGATGTGCTCAAGGTCACCCAACAAGTGATGGTGAATCTGAGATTCAAACCCAGGGCTGTCTTACTCCAGAGCCCATTCTCTTACCACTGGGCCATCCTATTAAAAACTAAGCGGCCTAGTTAGGGCTTTGATCAGGAGTAGGGTAGAAGTACGGTTCCTGACCTCTTCACCTGAGGGAGGGGCAAACCAGTGAGGTTGTCACAAGCCCATAAGGGGCCACAGCCACAGACCTGAGTGCCACACATTGAGCATTTTCTATGCACCAGATACTGCCCTGCATGTCCTGTCTATATCAGGTGTGTTCCCACATGAAACCAAAACCACACAAGGTCTTTCAAATGAAGGAATTTAACATAAGGGATTTGTTTTGCAGCTTTCTGAGGAGCCAAAGGGGATAGTGAGGTGACCCAGAGTTTAGTAACAACAGGAAGTCATTGCTGCCATGACTAAGGACAGGACAAAAAGGGACAAAGGGAGAAGGTGGGGTTACCAGCGCCCATGGTTGGGGGCCACCCAACCAGAGCTGGAGGCACTAGAGATACAGCCACTGCCAGGGACACCCCCAGAAGCCTGGGAGGGGTGGAGGGGAGATTTCTAACCCTGACAAGTGCCGTTCCAGGTAGTTATTTTTATCCCATCTTAGAGATGAGGAAACAGACCCAACCGCAAGGAAACAACTTTTAGGCCAGAGGAGCTTTGATTTAAACCCAGGCCAGTGGGTCTGTTTTCAGGACTATGTGCCATGAAGAATGCAACAACAACAAAAGAAGACAATTGGGAAGCCTTGCAGTTCCAAAGATTCAGCCAGTGTGGGGTAACGATGGTGCTTGTGCTTTCTTCTTCTTTTGTCCCTCCAAGTCCAGATTGTAGCCCAGAATGGAAAATTACAGGCTACAGCCAGGACTCTGGGTGTTGGAACTATTTTGTGCTTTTCTGTCTTTTTCAAATTTTCCTCAAGAAAGATGCACATCCTTATTAATGGGAAAGACAGATAATCTTTCAGCAACACTAACAGTAGGAGGCTCCAGGCGAAGGCTTTAGCAGGAAAAAATGTTGAGGTGAAAGATGGTGACAGAAAGGAGGGTTGGCCAGTACAGACGGCTTCTCAACATCCAGCAGCCTCCTCCCTGGGAGGGGACAAAACCAGAAGCCAATAGTATGACATGGTCTGGACGCTTCTTCACACACACACACACACACACACACACACACACACACACCATATATGCAGCACACATACACATGCCACATATAAATGCACAAACACACACATGCTATTATACCCACCCAGAACACATGCGTATATATGTACACATATTTGTTCACACATGCACACATGAAATACATATGCACGTATTCTTGTGCACATACACAGGCGCATGTGCACACACATAAAAATGTACATATACACATGGCAAACAGAAGCCTCTCATATATCACACGCGTGTATAAACACACATTTCACCCATATATACATGTATACACACCACACACATACAGGCTCATTCTGTTCCACTTTTAAAATGAAAATTGGCAAGTGTTTCTTGGCATAACCATCCTACAAATGTGTCTCTGGCCTCCTCCAGGCAGCCTCCAGCAATGCCTCCAAAGAACGGGAGGATGTCTTCATGTTTTGGCCCCCAGAACATGTGCCCCGAGTGCCATGGGTGAACTCCAGAGAGCACTTCCCTCTGTGCCCCCAGCTGGAGGTTCAGCCGGTCCCCTTGAGCACCCAGCAGCCCATCGGCACCCGGGAGCTCACATTCAGAAGGACCATTCAGGAGCTCCCACAGGGTCCACAGCCTCCTAAGTCACCCCACACTCTAAGGAGTGCCTGCAGTTTGGTGAATCCACATTTACCTGAAGGAAACCTGTGAGGCCAGACCCACCTAGGCCCACAGAAAGGTCCTTGGAGCCAGAACACTTGGGCAAACGCCCCCTCCTCTGTGGCAGGGGCTTCTCAGCTCTAAAGACCCCGCATAGCATGTCCCTTGGGTGCTGCATGAAGGGCTTGTAGCTTGTGCTGCAGTCCGAGCCTCCTCTCTGACAAGCAGAGAGGAATTGAATCCAGAGGAAGAAGTGCACCCAAAATCCTCAACCACCATTATTTATCCCTGGGCTCCCACAGCCACTGCCGCTCAAAATAAATATGTCACTCGCTCCAGCAGAGAGCCCTGTGGCCCAGGGGTGAGGCAAGGCAGGAGAAACCCCAAGCAGTGCATGCAATGCCCTCCTCCCCCCACAGGTTAACCACAGCCCTGTGGTTTACCAAAAACACCTTCCCACATTTCCTGGCTGACCCATTGAGCAGCAAAGGGTGTGGGTTGGGAGGGAACAGGTGGGAGCTGAGGGCCTCTAGGGAGTCTAGAACAGGAAGGGTGTGGTAGGCACTGCACCTGCAGGTGTGAGGACAGGGCCATATGGACAGTTCACAGTCCTGTGGCTTTTGAGCATGAAGGTGGGGGATCCACTCAGGGTGGGCTAAGATTCCTCTCTGTGGGAGGTAACCCTCCGAAGGGGATACCCCAGCAGAGACGGAGTTTAGGGTTTTTGCTTCTTTCGAGAAAGACCTTGTGCATTGCATCACAGGATGGGTGAGGACAGGAAATCAGCTTGAACTGACTTGAACGTGGCAGAGGGGAATGGGAGAGGGGAATGAGTTCCCAAAGGTCCAAGGAGTAAGAAGTGTCCCACTGAGATGGGGGTAACTCCCAGGGCGCCCAACAGTAATGCTGCCCTTTAACTCTGGGTATGAGGCCCTGCAGAGCCCCACTCTGGCTCTCCTGGGCCCTGTTCCTCCTACAGGACCAGGAGTTGGTTGGACCAAGGGTAGGGTACACATCTAGCTGAATGAAGGTCCAGAGGGGTGGCCCAGGGGCTGAGCCCAGCCTTCTGCAAGATGTCTACTGCAGCAGTCAGGGTCCCACTAGAAAAACAAAGTCCAGGGCTAGTGTCTCACCGTGAATTAATACAAGGAGTTACAAAGGTGAGAGAAGAGCTGAAAACCTAATCAGGGGAGAGTGAAGCAAACCAGAGATCAGAAGCAGCAAGAAACTGCTACTTCCCTAGGACTGGAGGGACACAGGAATAGAGGGTATTACCAGGAGGTGGAACTATGGAGGAGACAGGGTCACCACTTGAAGCAGAGAGGGTGGGATGGAGCATCACCCACTTCTCACTTCTTCCCAGGTGCCAATCTCCCACCAGGGCCTCCCATTGGTTGAACCTACAGAAAACCAGAGTGCAAGGGAGCCTAGGAAATGTAGTCCACAGGGCCAGGCCCTGGAGCACAGAGCAGAGCTGGGAAAGAGAGATGGATTGATGACAAACAAGGAACGGACAGGCTCCACGGCCTTAGCTGTAGGATGGGGTGAAAGGTTTCCTGAGGGCAGAATGGCCTCAGCTGACATCTTTGCGTCTCCTCTGACCCATATAGCAGCAGAGGGGGTGAACAGTTAGTCTGGGGGGGATAGTTCCTCTGTCCCCATCAGGAGGGAGAGTAGAATGGCTTTAGGTGGCACCTCGGGTCACTTAACCTGCAGTCTGGAGAGGTGACATGAATTGATTCTCAACACTTCACTTGCCCTGCCTGCACAGTGGTTCTTGAGGGGCCCTGCCAACCGGAGCTGGAATCTAACTACTGGTTAGCAGGAGCAGGTGGCCAGCATTCTGGAGAAATAACAATAAGAGCAGCAGTGGTTGATGAAGTATCTACTAGTCTAATCACTAAACTTCACTGGACGATTTTATTTCATCTTTTTAACAAACCTCTAAGATAGTGATGGCGAACCTTTTGAGCTCAGCGTGTCAGCATTTTGAAAAACCCTAACTTAACTATGGTGCAGTGTCACATATAGAAATTTTTTAATATTTGCAACCATAGTAAAACAAAGACTTATATTTTTGATATTTCTTTTATATATTTAAATGCCATTTAACAAAGAAAAATCAACCAAAAAAATGCGCTCGCGTGTCACCTCTGACACGCGTGTCATAGGTTCGCCATCACTTAGAGTCTAAGATAAGCGCTAAGGATGTCCTCAAGAGAAAAAAAAAAACAGGAAAAAAATTATTACAGTGAATGATAAAGTGTGTCCCAGGTGTCTACAAATAACTAAGCAAAGTCAAAGTCCTGAAACCGAAAATGAGAACAGCTCAGAAGGTCTGAGTATGTAGTGTGGCTGCTTGAGGTGAAATTAGACCTTCGAGTCAGCATAATTTTCTATTAAGTGAAGAGGAAAATACTAACTTCTGTGTATGTTCTAAGTAATAAAACATGTATCACCACCACATATGTTTTCATTCAGTATTGATTGATTCCATGTTGTAAAAGTTTCACGTGACATCACTTTTCACAGGAAGAAATGGAAGACTAGAGAGGAGGATAATCTGCCCAGGGTCACACAGCTGGTCAGTGAGAATACACTGTGCCACTCATGATGGAGTGACTGCTAATTGCCCTCACACACTATTGACACTTCCCCACCTTCAGTCAGGTTCAAGGCTCCTGGTCCCTGAGCCAAGGTGGGCAGGGAAGGGGGATGATGTTGAATGTGTATGTTCCGACAGCATCCCAAGGCCAAATACAATCTGGGGGAGACACCAGAGCGTGGGGCAGCCTCTGCATCATGTCAGCACAATGAGTACAGTGTGTACCCCCACCCCTAGAGTGGACAGTCAACATTCAGCAGTCTCTCTGGCTCCCTCTGGCTTTTCCCTTTGACCAATGAAAAGACTGTATCATAAAGGGACTGTGGAGTTCTCTAGTTTCCATTGTCATTTGCAGGCCCAGAGGGGCTGGGTGACTTGCCCAAGGTCACACAGCTGTGAGAGGAGAAGCACACACAGCCCACCTGCAGCTGCACATCTGTTTCATGGTCTACTTCCTCCCACATTCTCTAGAATGCCCCTTTGCTACTACAGAGTTTCGACATTTCAAATCTAGCGGGCGGAATGGCCTGGGTTGGGTTTTTCACACACTTCTTCACATAGTAAGGCAAGATTTACTCTTGAACTGAAAGTAGAAATTTATTACATTTGCTTTAAAACATAGCTCTCTCCCTCCTCCCCACTCTAAATTTGGGATCCTCTATTCCCACATTCACACAAAATTATCCTACAGGGCAATAAAGAGGAATTTGTGAGTTTTCCCATTCCTAAAGGCAATTAAGTCTTTATTGCTCAGTCCCAGGCCTGTGGTTCATGGGATAGGCAAAGTCAAAGGAGGGAAGAGATCATTTTAGCTCAGGTCTGTGTCCACACAATCCAGGCCTCTTGTCCGACTCTTCTGTCAGGAAGCCAGTGTGTCCACATCTTCTAGTTCCTATAGGCTGGTTTAGGGGAGGATTCATACTCTGCCAGGACTGGTGTTCTGCAGGGGTCAGCAGTACTGATCCCTGGAGCTCCTGCTCGTGGCTGAGTAGCTGCAGGGAGCAGGAGGCTATTTCTACCTCCCCCAGAGATTAAGAATCCAGTCAAAAGCTAGGCTTCTGCCCTAACTGGTTTGGCTCAGTGGATGGAGAGTCAGCCTGCGGACTTAAAGGTCCCAGGTTCAATTCCGGTCAAGGGCATGTACCTTGGTTACAGGCACATTCCCAGTAGGATGTATGCGGGAGGCAGCTGATGTTTCTCTCTCATTGATGTTTCTAACTCTCTATGCCTCTCCCTTCCTCTCTGTAAAAAATCAATAAACTATATATATTTTTTTTAAAAAAAGCTAGGCTTCCTCTGGATGCAAGGATGTTCTTCTATCAGTCCCCTTTTGCTGCATAACAGACCAACCCAAAACTTAATGGTTTAAAACAATCACCATTTATTTAGCTCATAATTACACAGGTGAGCAGTTGGGCGGGGCAAGTCTTTTGGTCCAAGCCGGGCCCACTCCCACATCTTTGACCAGCTGCTGAGTAGGCTGGACCTGGCTGATCAAGGATGGCTCAGCTGAGGTAGTGTGCCTCGGCTCCACATGACCTCTCATTTTCAGCAGGGCAGCCTGGGCTTTACACACCTGGCAGGACCCCAAGACAAGAGCAGAAATACTCGAGGCTTCTGGAGGCTCAGGCTTCAAATGGTCATAAAGTTGCCTCCACCATAATCCAATAGCTAAGTCAAGTCATAAGGCCAGGCCTGATTCAAGGATAGGGAAATTGGGCCCAGAACTTAATGGGGAAAGCTGCAAAGTCACATTGAAAAAGGGAATGGAGAAAGGGAGGAAAGAAGGACTGTCACCATGTTCACAAATGCTCTTCCCCAGATGTCCATTCCAAATTCTTCTAGAAACAAAGTAGGGGCTCCAGAAGGAAAAAGTTGAATCAAATAATCCATCCAAACGAGGAGTCAGAGTCACCAGCCAAGTGCAAACCTTAAGCACAACCTTAAGCAAACCTTAAGCTTACAGTGGTCAGACCTGTAAGCTGTGGTGAATACTGGTTCACAAGAGGCAACTGTTAAATGTTTAGGAAGTTTTTGAGCCTGTTGTTAAACCACCATAGCTTGAAATTGGTCATAGTAAGTATTTATACCATGGGAATTGGCAAGCGATACAAAATCAGAGCACTTTGTCTTCCAGAGAGCTGGTTTACAGCATGCCACTGCCCTTACGACCAAACAAACACATTTTCTTTCCATCTGAAGAGGCGAAGAGCCCTGGCCAGTGTTTCTCAGTGGTCAGAGCATCGGCCCACACACCAAAGGTCTCAGGTTCGATTCCAGTCAAAGGAATGTATCTGGGTTGCAGATTCGAACGCTAGCCCCGATTGGGGCATGTGTTTGGGAGGCAACAATCAGTGTGTCTCTCTCACATTGATGTTTCTCTCTCCCTCGCCCTCCCTCCCTTCCACTGTCTTTAAAAAAATCAATGGAAAAAAAATATCCTTGGGTGAGGAATAACAAAACACAAACAAACAAAAAAGAGTAAGGGGAACAGATACAGAGGGAAAGCTATAACCCACCAATCAGACCATGATGAGCACAGTAAACAATGTAAACTGAGACTGGAGACTTAGAAAGAAAGGAACTGATAGTTCCTATGGAGGTGGAGATTGGGTAAGACATCATAGCGGAGGTGGCCTTCTAGCTGGGCCTTGAAGAATAAATAAAGACTGCAATGGCCCGAGGTAAGGCTGCAGCCTGAGCACAGAGGACAGACAAACGCAGAGTGGGGCTGAGGCCACAAGTGCATTGTTTAGTATCAGGCTTCCAGAGACAAAAAACCCCAAACAGCAGAAGTTTAATTCTCTCCTCATCACGATCTTGGGAAGGCACAGGTACCCAGCTCTGCCCTCTCCCAAGCTCTTCACCTCAGCCTACATTCTAAAATCTCAGAGAACAGCTACAGGACCTTGTCCCTCTCTCTCCCTTTCTTGGGAACAGCAGGTCATCCGATGGTCATTGATTTGACACCCACTCATGTGAGCTTGGACAAGTTGCTTAATCTTTCTGAATCCTGTTTTCAATTCAGTAAATCACAGGGTCACAAGCATTCGGGGGGCAAGGCCTGCACAGAATTTAGCATGACGGAGAAGTGGAGTGTGTGTAAAAGAGAGAGAGACGGAGTTAGTTCTTTCCTTCTCCCCTGGCCTGGCCCAACCCCCTCTTGGCCGCCCTCTTCTTCCCAGGCTTGGTGGGTGGACAGCTGTTGGAGGGAGAAGGCCTTGGAGGCCTGGCCTTGTGGAGTTTGGTTTTACGTGGGCAGCTGTGCTGAACCTTGACCACATCAGACTAGTTCCGCTGAGATAGCCACTTCAAACAAAGAGTCTGTGGGAATGCCAGGCCTACCTCCCAGCCTATCCACCTTCACCTGTGGCCCACATCCCCAGCCACACTTGCCTGGAGAGGCCTCTTTGGGAAAGGGTACTGACCCCTTCAGGGTCAAGGGTCCGGCTGCCCAGTTGTCGCAGGCCTGGGTACAAGCGTGGAAGGGTGGAGGCAGGAAGTCCGCTGGGTCAGTGACCCAAGCAAATATTTGGCAGATCAGTGTTCAAGGTTGACCTTGACAGTTCATCACCTGGGTCATCATGAGGTGGCTTCGGTGGCTCTGCCCTGCGCCTCCCCTCACTGCATCCTTCAGGGATGGTCGTTTCTGGCTGCAGTCAGGAACCCATTCAGCCCCCCAAGCCCCTGTCCTAGAGCTTCTTGCCCTGCCCCCCTCATCTCAGGTGACCCCAGGACAAATCATTTCCACCCTCAGAGTGAGTGACCGGAGAAGGCAAGCATCGGCACCGTGCAGTGTCCCTCCTGGTGAAAGGCCAGCTTGCTTGCTCTCCCCAAACCTCCCAGGCACACATCCCAGCCCCCTCCAGCTGGCAAGGAGGCTCTTCTCCCCAGCCCCTGTGGGAGGGAGCCTCGGAGAGCGGAGAGGCTGGACAAACATCTTGGCTGCTGCTGAAGAGGGAGTCCTGCACTTTCTCAGAAAGCTGCTGAGCATCGGCCCGAGCCAAGAGCCAAGAGCACAGCCCTGCCTCTCAGAGGGCTTTGTTCCACTTACTGAAGGCCTAAAAATACACTGGCACTGCCAAGGGCAGTCTTCGAGAGCCCAGGGGAGCCAGTGGTGGGGAACAGTTACCCTAGCACCTGGCACAATTAAAAGGAGAAACGCAGAATTAGCTGGCCTCCACGGCCCCCTGCCCCCTTAGTCTCCAGGACGCTCCCTCTGTTTCATTTTCTTGAATGTGTGGGCTTCCCTGAACCCTGCTCTGTCCTTTCTCTCTCCCCAGCCTGGACCACCTTCATCTCTGGGTGGAGCCTGGGGCTGCCTACATTACTGTGCTTTTACACATGTCCAAATAGCCGCTCTTGCAAAATGCCCAGGAAGCCTCAAATCCCTCTAGCAAAGCCACAATTAGCAACAAAGCTTAAAGTGAAAATCCCCTTAGTGGGCAATAACCCAGTAGCTTAAACTCAAGAAACATGTACTGATACCCTGTCTCGATCAATCTTAATCTTTTTAGGATCTCAAGCCTCTTTGAGAATCTGATGAAGATTATGGACTCAGAAAAATATTGCTCATAAGCAGTATTTCCTGAATAATTTTAGGGGATTTATGAATAGTATGAACTGCATCCATGAACCCCATGCACCCCCTCAATGGAGGAACCCTTGATGTGCTGGGACTCAGGCACTGAGCTAGATCCTGAGACAGACAGATGAATCAGACAGAGGACCGGCAGGCAGGCAAATGCCAGCCAGCATGTGAGTGTGGAGCCGGGGAGGGGGAGAGGACCCAGCATTTAACCATGGTGGAGGAGATGATTTGAGCAGAGTTTTGCAGACAAACACAATTTTACCAGAGAGAAAATGTAGGGTTAGAGAATTTATGTACAGAATTTGTGTTCATAGCGGGCCATGAAAAAGGAAACTTGTTTGGGGCAGGGCCAGCCTGAGGACTTGCACAGCATATAAAGGGCAGGTGTGTTGGTTTTCTATTGCCGTGTGGCAAACGACCACCAACCCGAAGGCTTGAACCAGCAGCACACACTCATTATCTCACAGTTTCTGTGGGTCAGGACTGCGCACAGCTCTGCTTGGATCTCAGCCCACGAGGTGCAAACAGTATTGACTGGGGCTGTCATCCTATCTGAGGCTTAACGAGGGGAAACTGTTTCCCAGTTCATTCAGGTGGTTGGCCGAGTTCATTTCCTTGTGACTCCAGGACTAAGGTCCGGATTCCTACAGATGGAAGTTGGAAGCTCCCTTGGGCTTCTAGAGGTCCCCACAGTCCCCCAGGCTGCCTGCCTCATGGCCCCTCAGCAGGCAGTTCACAGCACGGCTGTTGGCTTTTTTGAGGCCAGCGGGAGAATCTCTCTCAATAAAGTCAGCTAAGACAGATTCCTACTCAACGGAACGTTTGCCATATCCCATTGGCTAGTAGCCAGTAACCACACTTAAGGGGGAGAGATTCACAGAGGGTGGCAATAAAAGGTGAAGACCATGGACCATCTTAGCATTCTGCCCACCATAGTAAGACTTAGCTGGAAAGGGCAATTGTGAAGGCCCTTGTAGGCCATAGTTAGGACTTTTTTTTCTCTGGGAGACAGGAAGCCACTAAAAGGGGATGGAGAGGGAAGGATGAAAGTGGAAGCAAAGAGGTCATTGCCATATCGAAGGCGATTACCATGGTTTGAGGGGAGGAGGGAAGAGAGGCTTTCCATGGATATGGAGAAGAAAGACCCAATATCCACATAGCGGACCCCTTCTTGTGTCTACTGTCACCAAATCAGTAAGGTTCTCCCAGTTTACCTGACAAAAAACAATCACCTGTCTCCTCTCCCAAACCCTCACCCAGCCTTATTGTCTCACAGCACTAACCACCCTTTGTTGTACTCTGTGTTTGTCTACTTATCTGCTCGTTGTCTTCCTCCCCCTCATAGAATGTAAAAACCCTGGTTTGCTGCTGTATTTTCAGCCAGCACAACGGTGCCTGTGGTATATGCCCAATAGTATTTGCTAACCAAAAGAGTGAAAAGTGAATGAATGAAGGAGTGGAGGGTTAAAAAGATATTCTGGCAATAGACTTGCTAGAACTTCATACAGTTAAAATGTGGCAGTGGAAGAAGGATGCGTTAGTGATGCTCTAGGGTTTCTGTCTTAGTAGGTTGCATGGTGATGCTCAGTGCCATGGGAAGGAATACAGCAAAATGGGAGGTAGAGACTGAGTTTAACTTTAGTCTAGTAGGACCAAGGCGGTCAGAAATCAGCCATTTTGAGAAATCTAGTGGAAATTTGGAAATGTGAGATTCTGAGCTCATGGAATAAGGAGGAAACAGGGAATAGATTCTGTAGTCAGGGGACAGATGAATTCATGGGGTTCAATGAGAGGAGAGAACCCAGTCCTGGAAGAAGAAGGAGCCAGTCTGAGCGGTAGAAAAAGATGTGAGGTGCTAAGGGAAGAGTTCCAGAAGGCAGGCAGATCATGATCAAGGCCACAGAGACCAAGCAAACAAGATGAGAACTGAGAGGGTTTGGTGATAAAGGGTTCCTAGTCACCATGTGAGAGCAATCTCGGAGGAGTGGAGGTTTCCAGGTCAGTGAAAAATTAAAAGTCACTCCTTGAAGAAGGAACATGGGATAATGTGGAGAACAGATTTGATAGTGAGGAAGGGAGGAGGGGGAAAGGGATGAATCCAAGAAAAGGTGAAAGGGATTTGGGGATGGACAAAGGTTGCTGGCCTAAAAGCACAGACTTAGCAAACTCACCTGAATAGTCCCTTCCTGCTTTGCCCCAACCCTCCCATCAGGGAGACATAACGCAGGCTCAAGAGGACCTGAAGAAAGAAGAGACTTGGGCAGAGAACACATCTGGGTCCCTGGGATCTGTCCCTGATCTTGGCTTAACAGGGAATAGTCAGTGGGAGCTAGTGGAGCTCTGAGGCTCCTGGATTGTACATGGAGAAGCCTGGATCTCACCTTTTTCTCCAGAACTGGATTCCATTACAAACCTGTGGCAGACGGCATTTTCCAAAAGTGACCACAACAGTATCTCTTATCCCATGTGCTCTTCTACAATGTGACCTTGACACTCCCATCAAGAGGTCCCTTCACCTTGAACCTACTGGGTCTTTGTGACTACCTCAACTAGTAGAGTGTGGCATAAACAATTTTGGGTGACCTCATCTTCATAGTTGGACCTCATGGTTGGACAGGACTATGAAACTTCTCCAGGTCCTCTCTCGGGACATGTATCTTTGAAGCCCTGAGCCACTGTGTAGTAAGTTTTCCTAAAGCCACCACAAAGAGAGACCTGGAGCCCAGCCTCAGCCGAGTCCTAGCCAACACATCCGGCCACACTGCTCACCATGATCGGTGACTATAATCTGCCTTATTCCCTGAGAGGCTTCATGAGGCCCTTCCCCCGTCACCCTCACTGTGTGTTTCCTATACATTCCCATATACACCCCACTGGGACTCCAGATTAAGTGATAAGCAAGCTGGCACTGGTGAAGCGTCTATCCTGAGCAGGTCCTGATGGCTGTGGGCACAGGTCACCTGCCCAGCTCCCAGATCCCCACCCACTCCACTCCAGGAAACATGGAAAATCCACAGACCATTCCAGGCCCAGCTGCAGTCCAGGAAGAAACTGGGCAGGCTGCCCAGAATTACACAAAATGGACTTTGAGTTGATTGCCCAAGCTGCACTAATACCCCCACCTTCTTAGGAAGGGTGCTCTTTCCAGAATCAAGGCCACAGCTTATCACCAAAGCCAGATGTTGACAGAGCAGGACAGCTGGGATGGGAGGGGCCCCTGGGGGAAGAGGAGGTCCATCCCTGATGCCTCTCCCAGCCTATCAAGAGGGGGAAGGAGACCCTCTTGTGCAGGGAGGATGGTCATCCTCCTTATTGCAACCCAGCTGCTTCTGAGGATGGACCCTGAGACATTTGGAACATGTCTGCTCATCCGAGTCTTTAGCAGTGAGATGAACAGAGCTGGGGAAGCATAAAGAGATGGCAGTCCTTAAAGCAAAACTGATAAAGTGAAAATTAGGAAAAAATTGTTTCATATCCTGTATTTGCATTAAGATAGATGTAACTTGTACCCCTGGGGTCTTTAAGATAAAATTGTATTGATTGTTTAAATTCCTTAATTCTGTTATTCATTCTTTCCATATATGTTCATTGAGCATCTACCATGTGCCAAGCACCATACAAAAAAGACATATTTTCATAAATACATATATGTGAGAATATACAAAGGATGTCTCTAGAACAGTGGTTCTCAACCAGAGCCCCCAGGGACATTTATCAATGTCTGGGCATATTTTGGAAATCTAGTGGGTAGAGGCCAGGGATGCTGCTAAATGCTAAAATGCACAGGACAGCACCATGACTAGAATTTTTTGATCTAAAATGTCATTAGTGCTGAAATTGAGAAATCCTGGTCTAGAAGGATATGCAAGAAATAGGTGAATGGCGGTTACCTGTAGGGAAGGGGGAGGAAGACCAGAATACACATATGTGCAAGATGATCAATATGCATTGTGTGCCCTTTGGAACCATTTTGTATTAAACTTCTTAATGAATGCATGGATTTTTTTATTTTTATATTTTTAAGAAACCTGGCCTGTGTTGCTCAGTTGATTGAGCGAGCATAGTCCCATGCACCAGGAGGTCACCAGTTCGATTCCCGGTCAGGGCAAATGCCTGGGTTTTGGGCTCGATCCCCAGTGGGGGGCATGCAGGAGGCAACAGCTTGATT
>NW_006300025.1:1029606-1031682 GCF_000327345.1 Myotis davidii
ATATTTTCATATACATATATGTGAGAATATACAAAGGATGTCTCTAGAACAGTGGTTCTCAACCAGAGCCCCCAGGGACATTTATCAATGTCTGGGCATATTTTGGAAATCTAGTGGGTAGAGGCCAGGGATGCTGCTAAATGCTAAAATGCACAGGACAGCACCATGACTAGAATTTTTTGATCTAAAATGTCATTAGTGCTGAAATTGAGAAATCCTGGTCTAGAAGGATATGCAAGAAATAGGTGAATGGCGGTTACCTGTAGGGAAGGGGGAGGAAGACCAGAATACACATATGTGCAAGATGATCAATATGCATTGTGTGCCCTTTGGAACCATTTTGTATTAAACTTCTTAATGAATGCATGGATTTTTTTATTTTTATATTTTTAAGGATAACTGTGTTGCCCAGCCGTCATGGCTCAGTGGTTGAACATCAACCTATGAACCAGGAGGTCACAATTCGATTCCAGTTTGATTCCTGGTCAGGGCACATGCCTGGGTTGTGGGCTTGATCCTCAGTGGGGGGCATGCAGGAGGCAGCCAATCAATGATTCTCTCTCATCATTGATGTTTCTATTTCTCTCTCTCCCTTCTTCTCTGAAATCAATAAAAATAAAAATATATTTAGAAACTACCCTCGCCGGTTTGGCTCAGTGGATAGAGCATTGGCCTGTGGACTGAAGGGTCCTGGGTTCGATTCCGGGCAAGGGCACATGCCTGGGTTGTAGGCTAGATCCCCCGTGGGGGGCGCTCGCGATCCCCTAGGGGGCATGCAGGAGGCAACAGCTTGATTGATGATGTTTCTCTCTCATTGATGTTTCTATCTCTTTCTTCCTTTCCCTTCCTATCTTTCTAAAAATCAATAAGAATATATATATATTTAAAAATAACTGTGTCTTGAGCTAACCATAATTATTTTTTGGCGGTCTCCTGATTGTCAGGAGAAAGGAGTTTGAAGAGGAGGGAAAATCAGGGACTGCACAGTACCTGATGTGTACAGCTTGTGAATCCATCTAGCGTCCTTTAGGCAGGGGTTTCTCAACCGTGGCACCACTAACATTGTGGACCAGATCATTTCTTTGGGGCTGTCCTGTCTATTGCAGATGTTTAGCAGCATCCCTGGCTTCTATCCACTTGATTCCAGTAGCACCCTTCCCTGAATCATAACAACCAAAAATATTTCCAGATATTTCAAGTGTCCAAAGGAAACCAGATCGTCCCTGGTTGGGAACCTCTGTGCTAGACCTACTCTGTGCAAATCCAAACACAAAGAAGTTCTCATTCACTTGCCTCTCATATGTACAGTCCAGATGAATCCTCAACTAGATGCGTAACCATGCAAATGAGTCCAAGTACATGGAAAGAGAAGACAGCGCATGGAGCAAGGGGTGGAGGTGTCCAAGTCGCCTGTGGGAAGTGTTGCTCATGGATCCCTGAGTGTACAGAGGGACCTCGGGGCTCCTCTGAACCATCCACCCATTCCACAGAGGAGGAACTAGAGCAGAGGGGTGATGTGGCCAAAGTTACACAGCAAATGGTGGCTGCATAGACCTGGGATGACTGCATTCCCTGTATCATCCCTAGATGTCCCTTGGAGATCTTCCTTGCTCCCCATCCACTTCCTGGCTCCAGGGGCACCCCAGAGTCCCCTGGTCTTCCCAGTAGTGCCCTCCTGCCGAAAGTGGATCACCAACGGTGGCACATGACTAGAAACATGTTTTCTGCATCACTCGGTCTTTCTAGATAAGCAATCACTGTTCCCTAACACAGCAGTGGGCTCCAGTGAGAACTGGCTTGTGTGTGGACACACAGAGGTGTCTCGTGCAGGCTGGAGAACCACGCCAGCAGCTGGGCACAGTACACCCAGAAAATGTCCAAATCACTGTGGCTGTGGCCCCTTCTGCAGCTGCAAGAACCCAGTTCACAAAACTCTCTGATGACTCCACAAAAGAGAGCAACAAGGAGAAAGGGAACGAGAATCAAACCCACCTTGTTCCAGCTCCTTGGGGAAGGCAAGTCAGGGTGAGCCCGGCCTTAACCAATAAAATCAACCAAGCCAGTCTGTCCCTTCTT
>NW_006300025.1:1031730-1035540 GCF_000327345.1 Myotis davidii
TGGTTAAAACCCCATGCTTTGAAGCCACATTACCTGGGTTTGTAACCCCATTCTGCTACTTTCTGGTTGTATGATCTCAGATAAGACATTTAACCTGTCTGAGCCTGAATCACTGCACCTATAAACTAGAGATAATAACAGTGACTCTTCAGAGTATCATTAGATCAGCTGAGATAAAACATGTGCTGTCCTTAGCACCTGGTAACTATGAGTTACATGATTTGCGCTGTCATTATTTTATTATGAATCATAAATATAACAGCAAATACCCTACAACAAATTTCACAAATGAATTCCAGTTTGGGGACAAAAGGGCTGGAAAATGAATGAGAAATTTCTGGTCATGTGTATAACAACCCCCTCTAATTCCATATTGGAAAATGAAAGAAGCTCCTAAAAACACATTCGAATGGTGTTTTAGCTCATCTGAACAACAAAGACACGATTGCCCTGTTCTTGGTTTCGGCTGTGTTCCAGCTGTGGTGTTTTTCTCATTGATCGGAGAGAAATCCCCAAGGCCTGGAAAAGGAAGCTTTTCATTGCTTTGGATGGACCGATTTTTGGCTTAGCTGCTCAAGCATATAATTGAGTGAGAGAGAGAGAGAGAATGAATCACTTTGAGATAAATATATAGTCAGACCTCCCGCTTCCTGAGCAGCTAAAAGATCTCTGGCTGGGCTCCCACAAGCCCTGGGGAAGGAGAGCACAACGCTGGAACTGCCTTTTCCTGATCTTTATCAAAATAATAAGAGTGATCATCACAACCGCTATCCTTTATCAGATGTGCTTACTATATAGGTCGGGTTTCCCAAAATGCAGACCCTGAGACAGACATTCTAGTCAATCTACTTTATGTGTGGGGGACCCTCGAGGCACCGAAGTCCAGTGGGAAAGTGATACAGAGAATGGAAGTCAGCCAATAAAGGGTGTGCTATTGAGCAGTTTACCCCTGGGGCACCGGGAGCTTAACCCCCTGGGAACTGTGGAATCCAGTGCAAAAGACACTTCAGCATCATCTCCGTTAAGGGATGAGGGATGAGGGAGCCAGAGAATTTATACTCCAAACCCATCAGTCACTGGGTGAGGGTTGTAGCTGAGCGATTAATGCCCTGGCATTTGCAGCCACTCCTCATGCAGGCAGCCAAAGGAAGACCTGGGTCAGAGTCACAAGAGGTGGCTGTCAGGAGTGGGGCCTTCTAGAAATGGGATGTTTGGGGAAGGGGGGCACCAGCAGCACCCAAATAAAAAAAATGCAAAAATATGAGTCTCCATTACCCCATGCAAAAGATACAAGGATGTGTGACCTAATTGAATATACAATTTTTGTGAAAGTCGATGAAATATTTAAACATCTATTTCTAACGATTAATTTATTACCTACCCCGCATGCTTACAATCACATATTACATGGACTGATGTATCATTGGAGAAAAGTTGCTTTCTTCACCTTCGTTCCAGAGCTCAATTTCATGCAGCTGCTTCCAACTCATCTTTGCACTTGGGGTCTTTGCCATCATCGAAGCCATCTTTTGAATCATCCGAGGTTTCTGAGCTCAGCTTCTTCCCTCCCCCCATCTGGGTTCTTAGTGATGCAGCACTTTTGGAATCTGGAGGATGCTTTCGATGGAATTTTTATCCCAAGCCTGGAGCACCTATTTGCATAACATTAGGGCAGCTGGTTGTTCATTCATCCCGGAGGTGTCGATGTGAAGAAGCGTGGGATCCATAATGTAACCACTGACTAGGGCCTTCTTAAGTGTCCTTAAGAGACTTGCTCACACTCACTTTGCAAAGTTATGACACCACACCCTCTGGGAATCAGCGCCAAATCTGGGCTACACTTCCTAGCCTCCTTCTGGCAATTCCTGCAGTTGACCTTAGGAAATGGCCAAAGGACCACCAACTGGAGGTTGTTTCAAGTAGCACATCTCATTCACACAAGCACCTGGTCCTTCAAGATAAAGTCACTGAGAGCACCCCAGGACATGAATGACTATGTGAGGTCTTTCTTGAAAATAAGGAGCCTCTATCCCAGGCATCACCTGGGGAGTGGGAAACATCAGCGTGTCCTAAAGCGTAGTGGTTTTGGTGGTTGCATGCATCTCATCTAGTCCTCACAACCACCCCACGAAGTGAGTGCTCCTATCATTCTGTTAACGTAAAAAAACATTGAAACCTGTAAGGAATTTTTTGTGAGTTTATTTGAGCCAACTGTCGACAGTTGCAGGAAAGTAGAACCTCAACAGATTGAGATAATGCTCTGGAGAATGGTGGGTTACATCTGTATTTATACATTGCAATCTAAGGAAAGGGACGAAGAAGGGGTTATATGAAACCCATTGGTGATAGGCTAGAGAGGTGGGAGAAAGCAAAGCAGGGAAACCCCTGGGATTGGATAAAAAGTAAAATGATGGACACATACTTAGGTGGATGCAGGAATAAGTAACATAACAATGAAGACATTTGTGGTATCTGTCCTGGCACTCAGGCACGTTAGGTTGTGCCCCAAGGGGTTCAGAAAAAGGGAAGTTACAAGTTACCCAGACATTTCAAGGGTATGTTATTATAGATGCAAAAAGACAGATAGGCTCAGTTAAGGTAAAGGTTGACCTTGTCAGTGAAGATACTGGCATAGGATGTAATTATCCACCATAACTGCTTTTAGTTAAAGTTTAATTTCAGACCATCCTTTGTGGTGACTTTAGGTCTCTGAGTTTGCAAGACCGCCACGCGGGCCTTCCCTGAGCTTGTCAGGTCAGCATGTGGCCCCTTTCGCCCACAATTCTCATTTTACAGATGGAGAACTGAGACTCTGAGCAACTTAAGAAGCAATAGAGGGACAGGGGTGGATGTGGCTCCCGGATGTTCACACCCTCCCCCTCACCACACCCCTGGCTGGCCAGGGCTGTGACGTGGGCTTAGCTGGTAAGCTCCCTCACCAATTAGGAGACTCTGGGGGCAGAAAAGCTCCAGGTGACCCAGAAGCATGGTGAGGTCCTCCTCTCCTCCCCGGTTTTCCTGAGTGAGGGAAGCAAGTCTCAACCTCCATCTTTTCAGCTGAAAAGTTTTATGAGGAAATACAAAGAACGAGTTTTTTGCATGCAAGGATCTGGGGCTCTTTCCAAACAGGAGACCCAAGACTGTTTCAGATGGGCAGGCAAGTGTCTACAAGGGGTTTAAAAACAAGACAAAACAGGAAAACCTTGGTTCAATGTTCTCTTCTCTCCTGCTGCTTTGTCAATCACACCCAGGCTGTTTGCTGACTGATAGAGCAGAAGAACTGGAGAGGACAGTAGGAAGAGGTGGAATTAAATCTGGTGTCATAGGAAGACTGTGGGCTTTGGAGCCCAGCGAGGCCGAGTACACCACCTCCTTGTCCTCTCAGCCTCAGTTTCACCATCTGCAAGATGGGTACTGCTCCCTACCTCTCAGAACCAGATAAACATTAAGAAGGTACAGCAACAGATACCAGGCTGCAGTGTTAGCCCCTTTCCCCCGTGTCTCAACCAACAACTCTTTGGACACCTATTGGGTGCCATACATAGTAGGAAATTAAAAGATGAGAGAAAAAAAAGATATTCATCACCTAATCCAGTGGTCGGCAAACTGCAGCTCGGCAAACCGTGGCTCACGAGCCACATGCAGCTCTTTGGCCTCTTGAGTGTGGCTCTTCCACAAAATACCACGTGCTGGTGCGCACATACAGTGCAATTGAAACTTCGTGGCCCATGCGCAGAAGTCGGTATTTTGTGGACGAGCCACACTCAAGGGGCCAAAGAGCCACATGTGGCTCGCGAGCCGCAGGTTGGC
>NW_006300025.1:1035683-1041003 GCF_000327345.1 Myotis davidii
AGCCACGCTCGAGGGGCCAAAGAGCCGCATGTGGCTCATGAGCCGTGGTTTGCAGATCACGGGAATCCAACTGGAGAGAAAGACTAAAACAACAATAATAATAGGTCTATGTGCACTTTATATGTACACACTGTCTTTGGGACAGGTCTTATTGTCATCACAATCCTATATAATAAAAGCCTAATATGCAACTTGTCCCCTGGGGCGGGTCATGCGACAGGGAGTTCGACCACTCGTTATGATGTGCACTGGCCACCAGGGGGCAGCACAGAACATGGCCAGCATAGGCCCTGAGGAGAGCAGGATCACGGCAGGATGGTGGAGCAGGTGAGGGGGCGGCGCCAGGCCAAGGCAGGGTGCCAGGTGGGGCTGTGGGGCTGCAAAGCTGGGGGTGAGAGCTGGGGGAGCAAGCTGGGGCCCAATCTCCACAGGCCACCCAGAGGGACCCCACCTATGCACGAATTCATGCACCAGGCCTCTAGTTTTACATATAAGGAAACCAAGTCTCTGAGATGCAAAGGAAACTGCCCAAGGTCACACAGTAAGTGGCAGTGGGGTGATTTGAACCAGATCAGACTGGAAACAGAGGGGAGAAGGGCTACCAAAGGGCCACAATGAGCAGACTGGGTCTCTTTGGAACTGGGCAGGGTGCCTGGGTGGAGAAGAGAAAGCCACCCCACAGAGACAGAGAGCTGGGCACATGGCTTCTGGCCCTCACCTGGCAGGACACCTCCGTTAAACCCCAAGGGCCGCCCTCTGGGGGACAGATGACATGCCTGTCTGCCAGAACCCCTAACCCTACTGGGGACTCCCCGGTTCAGGCCTAATGCCCCCAGCCGTATGTGGGAACACCCTTGTCTTCCAAGCTGGGTTGTCGAGCAAGCCCAGTGGTCACACTTGCACCCCTGGGTCCAAGGTGGAGTGTCCTGCCTTCTGGAAACTGGGGTGTGAATGAGAGGAGAGAAGAGGAAGAAGCAGGAGAGGGAGACAGAGCCTCAGCAAAGAGAAGAAAGGCACTAAAGAAGGCCACTTTCACCCAAAGGGCCCGTGAGAGGGGCACAGTAAGCCATGGCTGCTGAGTCCCCAGGGTCAGGGGACCTGGGGGCCTTGCTGGAAGGCTGCCCTTGGCCTTGAGCTCACTTTTCTTCACAGCTGCGATGTGCAGAGGGTTTCAAGAGCAGAGTTTCATTTTGCAAGCGGATCCTCAGAAAAATGTGCCTCCAGCCACGTCAGCAAAACATACCGCGAGGAGAGGTCTGTTGCCAACGAAGCTGGGCAGCAGCCCAGGAGCCAAACGCTACTCAGAATGCTGTTTTAAGTCAGCTGGCGGCTGTTCCCTCCCACTGGTGACAATCACCAGATTTGGGCATGAGCAGGCATGCCCCATGTCATGAACATCTGACGGACAATCCCCAAAGCATTCCGTGAGACTGGGCCCATCTTACAGGCCACACAGAACCACAGAGCATGCAGCCCAGTGACCTCAAGAGGAAAATGAGAGGACTTGCTCGAGCTGGCTTCTGGGACCCGCCCAGCGTAGACATTCTCTAATTCCATATTTAACATATTTAACTCATAATGTCTCCACAAGGCCTTGTGGACCAGGCCCTCACTGTCTAAACAAGGAACATGTGTACTCTGTGGTGACAGTACTTACAGAGGCACAAATTGAGTCTCAGAAAAGACCGGTAGACAGTTGTCACTTGAGGGCAGCTCTTTCCCGATTTGGGGGAACATGCTCCCAGAAGGCCGGGAAAGGGGGTCGGCCTTGGCCCAGACAGTTGGATCACCCTGCCCAGGACTTCAAATGTTGAGAGATGCAAACACTCAGGGACCAGTTAGCATTCAGCCATTAGTGGCTGGGCAGTGGCTAGAGGTCACCAGCAGCGATGGCCAGTGATCGCAGTGTCCAAGGTGGTTTCCAAGCCAGTCCATCCAGTGTCTGTGCCTATAGTCTTGCCACCAGACCACCCACAGCTCTAGTCCATTTTCTGAGCCCCCAACTTTGGGCTCTCTGTAATTCTACAAGCCATGATCTTCCTGTTTTTGCTTAAAATTAGCTATAGTTGGTTTCTGTTGCTTGCTCCCCAAAACACTATGCCAAACCATTCTCCCTTTTTTTTCACTCAAAACTTAAATAATGTCATTTGGGGGGGGGAAACAATAAATTTGTGACTCATCAAAATATACAGATTTATGGATAATAAAGACCATTATAAACTTATGAGCAAAAATAGATAGAGGCAGAGCTGCCTCGAACAGACTGTCAAACTGCAGCGGGAAGGCGGGGAAAGTTGGGGGGCAGGTGGGGGGTGGGTAAGAGATCAACCGAAGGACTTGTATGCATGCATATAAGCATAACCAATGGACATAAGACACTGGTGGGTAGGGGAGGCCAGGGGATTTGCAAGGGCGGGGAAAAGAAAGGAGACATATGTAATACTCTTTGTAATACTTTAAGCAATAAAAAGATAAAAATAGAAAAAAATATACAGATTTTATTTAACTCATTCATTAATGAGGGAACCAGTTGAGGTATTCTAAGTGGTTCAAAAGAGAATTCTAAGAACCAAATGCATATAGGTGGTCAGAATACTGAAGTGACTTTACACCTGGGTGGGAAGAAGTCTATCCAAAGGTCAATAATCAATTAAATTCAGTTGGACACAATCAATTTGTATTTCTACAAACATAAATCATTGGCATTATTATCAGTTTTTTATGACTTACAGAGATGTGAAATACCTCAAAGACAATGAGAGGCAGAGGTAATGGGGAAGGGTATCCTCAACAGGACACTCAGTGATCTTTTTATTTTTCTTGTCCATTTGTGGGTCTTTCACTAATTTTTCCCTGACAATAACATAGGCGATGACCAAATGGATGGAAGAAACAATAAAGGCTACACTCAGAGGATCTTGACCACTGCAGGCTGGAATCCTGTAGAAGATTCATGGAGGAGACAGAAATTGAGCTGGATTTTTTAAAAAACAAAAAATCTTATTGATTTCAGAGAGAGGAAAGGAGAACCTGATTGGCTATGTCCTGCATGCCCCTTACAGGGGACTTAGCCCACAACCCGGACATGTGCCTTGACCAGGAATGGAATCATGACCCTCTCGGTGCCTGGGACAATGCTCAACCGAGCCACCAGGCCAGGAGAAATTGAGTTGGATTTTAAGGACTGAGTTGAAGGGAAGGACGTTCTGGATGACGCAGAAAGTGTGAGCAGAGTTAAGAGGCAGTAAGGAGCCTGGCATGTTCCATGGGCAGAGTGGATCAGTCTGCCTAGAAGAGCAGGCTTGTGAAGGAAATTGGCAGGTGACATGGTTGGAAATATAAATCAGGACATCCTCATGGTTTATTACTGTAGCTCTCAGAGCTTATTAACAGTCTTGGGGAAAGAAAGGTAAGATGATCAAATAAAAATAGGGTAGAAATAGTCATCTGAAAGGGTGCCTTCAATTGACTCTATATTTTCTGGACGGGTCTCCCCTCCTTGCTCAGGGTAAAGCAGCAGACAACCAGGTTTGAAATAGCTTACCCCATCCTGGTGGGGGTTAGAATTTGAGCTCAGAAAGACCCCACCACAGTCAGGTGATGCTGACCCTGGAATAAAATTGGGGTTGTTACATGGTAACCCAGACTCTGTCACACACTGAGTTTGGGGGAGGAAAAGCACAAAGCCTCAGGGACATAGTCAGTCTGCAGGGAAAGGGGATCAGGCTGGCAGAGAAGTGACCAAAACACGTTGCCTGGCAACCACTGATCCATGAAGCTTCGAGGCTCCTCCTACAAGCCAGGTTCCTACAGGGAATCCTTCCTTCCTCAAGTTCACTTAAATGGCTGTCCGTTCATTGCTCCAAAATGGGCTTTAAGGAGTATGACAAACCCAGAGCCATTTCTTCCCTAACACCCAGTCTCCCTGCCATTTTGGACAAAAGTTTGCAGGAAAATTGTTGATGATTGAATGACTGAATGAACAACGAATGGTACAAAATTCCATCATTTAAATTCTTTCAGGAAAACCCAGGGCGTTCCACTTTACCTCCCAATAGTTTGCTAATTAACCACCAATGGCTACCTCCCATGTATACTTACCATGTGCCAGGCACCGTACTAAGCTCTGCATTTTTTTTTAGATTGGTGATTAGTTCAGAGCAGGGCCCTGAGCCAACTGCCTGAGTTTAATGCCTGGTTCTGACTCTTATCAGCTGCGCAACCTTGAGAAAATTACTTACCCTCTCTGCGTGGCAGTTTCCTCACTCATAAAATGGGAACAATAACTTACCTGCCTCGGGTTGCTGTGGGGATTCAATAAGTGAAAACAGGCAAACACTTAAAATGATGCCTGACACAAAGTGCTCAATAAATACTAAATCTAATCTTCAAAACACCCTTCGTAAGGTAAATACTCTTATTATCTCCAGTTCAGAGATAGAAAAACTAACGCTTAGAGAAGGTAAGCACTCTCCCGGGCTAGTAAGTGGTCATGGGGCTGAGGTTCAAACCATGGCTGATTTCAGAACCTGTTTGCAGAGATGTTATCTTAGGTAGGTTAAATGTTTGTTATGCATCTACTGGGTACACAGGGCAGGTTGCTGGGGATCCAGCTGTCACCAAGACACACCCAGACTCCAAGCTAATGGAGCCTGCCACCCCTGTCCCTAGGCCCTCTCTGGCAGCTAACCCAGCTGGCCCCTCAGTGCAGCCCTTGCTGAAGCCCTCTGCGCCCTTGCTCCCTGGGGGGATGCCGTGGGGGACTCGGGCCTATGGGCTGGACCATTCATATGTCCAGGAAGGAAAGGGAGACCCACCACGAAAGGAGCAGTCTCCTGTGTGTGGCCAGTGTCTCCATCAGCACCCTCTGCATTATTCCCTGAAGCTGGCAACATTCAAATCCGTCTTTTAATAAAATCCAGTCCGAGCTGACATAAAACCAGAGGGAGACTGTGGTCCAGCTGTGAAGCCCTGCCCGGCTCTCAGAGGGTTGACAGCACGCTCAGGGCGAGCTGCAGAATGCCACGTAGCAGAGTCAGCCTTCCGGCCTCGGCCTCGGTCTCCAGCCTGTCCCAGTCCTCAATCTGCTTCTCATTAGCAGCACAAGTGAAACCTGGCTGGGTGCCAGACTGGGCGGGAGGGCTTGGCAGGACACGTTCACCAAGCCCCACCTCCCTAGCCTGGGTTCCATCGGCTCAGCCCTGTCCGTCAGCTCCTCTCTCCACCTCCTCAGGTCCTCCCTCTCCTGTGCAGCAACCTCTTCCCTGCACTTACACACACACCACACACACACACACACACACACACACACACACACACA
>NW_006300025.1:1042164-1047197 GCF_000327345.1 Myotis davidii
AGTGCACATGCACCTCTCACTCCACTCATCACCCAGCCCCTCCAAACTTTCTTCCTTATCTCTTTAGAGCCCTCATAACCCTCAGACAGTGTAATCCAGAGGTTCAAGGGCATACACTCTAGCATTAGGGCAGCTTGGGTTCAAATTCCTTACGTACTGCTTGCTAGCTATGTGACTTTCACAAGTTATTTAATCTCTTTGGGCCTTAGCTTCTCCAACGGTAAGGTGGGGATGATAGGGTTCCTGTGAGAATTAAATAAAATAACACAAATAAAAGGCCTGGCTTAAAATCAGTGCAGGTCTCCCATAGACATAAAAAAGGGCTGATCAGAATTCAGAGCATTAATCTTCTCAAGAAGACTTACAAATGGCCAAAGGAGGGTCCTATTTTCAGGGACAGAAATGGACTGTTATTTTGGACAAGTCACTGGGGAGTAGGAAGCTGAAGGGGCCTCTCTCTGTGTTCTAGAGACCTCAAGGCAGTCAAATGTTGCCGTCTATATTTGTTCATTGAGTACTTCCTAAGCACCATCCGTGTGCCAGGCATTGTGCAGGGAACCACAGCCTCCTGCAGACCTAGGACCTCAGATGCAGTGGCAAAGAGAAACGTAAAATAAATGGTCACCAAGCACGTATTGGTGAAGGCAATAATAGTGGTGCAGAAACAGGAGAGGAACCTGCTTCAAGGCCATAAGGGCCGTTCGGAAACCTTCTGAGGTGACTGGGATCTGGTCTCAAAGGGAGACCACACACATGGACAGAAGGCGCTTCCCTGCCCAGAGGCGTGGAGACAGATCTTGACCCTTCTAGCTCTCAACTGTGTAGGACAGCGGTTCTCAACCTGTGGGTCGTGACCCCTTTGGCAGTCGAACGACCCTTTCACAGGGGTCCCCTAAGACCATCCTGCATATCAGATATTTACATTATGATTCATAACAGTAGCAACATTACAGTTATGAAGTAGCAACAAAAATAATTTTATGGTTGGGTCACAACATGAGGAACTGTATTTAAAGGGCCAGAAGGTTGAGAACCACTGGTGTAGGAGCTCCCATTTGCTCTGCAAAGGAAGCAGGCAGAATTCCTTAGCCCCATTTGGCTGATGATAAAGTGGAGGCACTGAGAGGGAGTGGCATCTCCCTCCAGAGCAGACTTTTAGTAAACGGATGTCCTCCCGGATCCCAAATGGCCAGTTCTTGCTGCTTCCACACTTGGCAGGGGTTTGCCAGGAAGAAAAGATGAGGGGGAGGAGCAAGGCTGGAAAGATAAGCCAGGGCGGGCTGGCCACGGGCCTGGTGTGGGGCCTGGACTTTGTCCCTTGTGGGCTCGCGGGGCCTACACAGGAGTGTCCACACCCCCATGTTGTTCCACCAGTTGCAAGGCCAGACTTTGTCCTTGCGATTCCCAGAACTGCCCTTAAACAGGACTCCTCACTGCATGGTTTAAGCACAGCGATTTCACAAGATGCCTGCTCAAGGAGGGGGGGCGTTCCCCTTTAGAGAATCATCTCCTCACCTTTATGGCCCCCTGCTGTGTCCACGCAGGGCGCAGGCATGAGGAGGGCCGAGGAGGCACTACCGTTTGTGGGACACTGAGTGAACCAGGCCCTCCTCTGGGACCCTCATAAGTATCATTCCCCTCCGCCCTAAAATCAGAACTCGAGGCAGCTTCACTGGCACCCCGTGGCATGGAAACATCTGTGTCTCAGCAGCCTGGAATGAGAGTAGGACAGAAGCCCGGTTGTGGCTGAGCTGTGCCCACATCTCAGGGGCTTGTGGAGGATTCAACTGCCCCTCAATGCTGCAGGAAGGGAATGCTGGAGGGCAGCTGGGGAGGCTGGGGCCCGCCTGGTTTACTCTGAGTCCACATGGGCCAGGTAGCCAGGACAGACACCTCCCTGGCAGGGGTGAGGTCAGACTGAGTGGGGCAGACTTACCAAATAAAAATACAAGATGCCCATTTACATTTGATTTTAGATAACTCAGAAAAAAAAATATTTAGTATATATTCCACAGAGCCATGGATAACATTTTAAGAGGGTTTTTTTTTACTTTATATTTATTGTTGAAAGTATTACAGGTGTCTCTCTTTTTTTCCCCAGTGACCCCCTCAACCCCCCCCCCATTTTAAGATTTTTAAATTGATTTTTAGAGAGAGAGGAAGGGAGAGGAAGAGAGAAACATCAATGTGAGAGCATGACATCGATTGGCTGCCTCCTGCGTGCCCCCTACTGGGGACTGAGTCCAAAAACCCAGGCATGTGCCCTGACCAGGAATCGAGCTAGCCACCTTTTGGTGCATGGGAAGATGCTCAACCAACTGAGCCACACTGGCCAGGGTGAAGGGAACAGATTTAAGATTTGATTTGAAGATAGACTCTATGGGGATTGGTGATAAGTTAGATGTAGGAGATGAAGATGTGGGAGAAATCAAGTGTGCCCCAGGCTCCAGGCTTGGGGAACTGTGTGGTTAGAAAGGGAGATGAAGCAGGATCAGATTAGAGAGGGGAATCATGGGTTCTTTTTCTGCTAATGTGAAACTGGGGTTCTGGGCACGGTCCCCTGGGAGTGAGAGCATAGAGAGCAGAGATAACACTCCAGAACCAGGCCTTGAAAACCATCAACACTTGCAAGTCACTCAGAGGAGGAGGGCAGCCAAGGAAATTGAGTCAGAGCAGCTGAGGAGGCAGCAGGAAAATTCACAGGGGTGGGCAAGAGGAGAGAATGTGCAGAAGGCAGGAGGCTGACCATGTTGGAGGCTTCAAGGAGGTCTCATAAGAAGCCAAAGCCACCCTGCAGTGGACTGAAGGGAGAATTAGAGAAGAGAGGAGATAGCAAAAGTACCACATCCATCAAGAAACCCTGAAGTTCGGGAGGGGCTAAGGGCAGGGGGAGCAGAGGAAGAATCCATGGTAACATCTGGGGCACTTCCCTGCCGGGAGACAAACCTTGACCCTCCTCCAACTGGCAGTGGGGCCTTCGAGAAATCCAGTCAAGTAGAAATTGTAAACGGCCTTTCAAAGTGCATTAAGAGCTGTAGGAGAATGTGAGGGGTGAACACACCGTGGCACACACATAATGGAACTGATGATACATGTGGATGGGTTTCAAAACCATTACAGGGAGTGAAAGAAGCCAGACTCAAAAGAGCGCCTCCCGTATGAGTCCATTTATTCAAGTTTTCTATATGTTTGAAATTGTTTATAATAAATGTTGAGGAGAAATAAAAAGGATGTGAGAATCTTTTTCATCCAATCCTAAAATATATGTCAAACATGTGCTGTATGTCAGATGTTGCAAGAAGTTCTAGCACAGACAAAACTAGCCAATGATGAAATGAAAACCAGAAGAGCGGCTGTCTCAGGGGGCAGGGTGGTGGTGGATTGACTGAGCAGGGGCATGAGGTGATGGTGATGGGTTTAATTCACACAAGTGTATGCATTTGTCAAAACGCAGCAAATGGTACACTTGAGATGTGAACATTTCATTGCATGTAAATTTTACCTTAAAAATGAGTTATACTTATTCAACTCTACTTAATGATATACATGGTGAAGTACTCAGGGGGTGAAGTAGGCTGAAATTTGCAACTCTCCTTGAAAGGTAGCCTATATAATAAAAGCCTAATATGCAAATTATCCCCTCAGGCAGTCATTCGATAGGGAGTTTGACCTGGAGACCAGGGGTTCGACCACTCGCTATGATGTGCACTGACCATCAGGGGCAGCATGGAACATGGCAGGCATCAACGATGCAGTGCTGGCAGAGGGCGGCAGTGGAGGCACTGCCAGCCCCAATGGGCCCCAACAAGAGCAGGACTGTGGCAGGATGGTGGAGCAGGTGAGCGGGCGGTGCCAGGCCAAGGCAGGTGCAAGCGGGGGCCTGATAGCCCCACCAATCACCCCGCAGATGGCAACTAGCAGCGGCGGCAGGGGGCAAGGTCACTGCCCCACTCCCAGGCCCTGATCGATCATTCCGCAGGCAGGATGGTGGAGCAGGTGAAGGGGCGGCACCAGGCCAAGGCAGGGTGCCAGGAGGGGCTGCGGGGCTGTGAGGCTGGGGGCACAAACTGGGGCTGTGAGGCTGGCGGTGCAAGTTGGGGCCTGATCTCCACAGGCCACCCCAAGGGAGATCTCTCCCCCCTCCCCCATGCATGAATTTGTGCACTGGGCCTCTAGTAAAAAATAAGATGGATTGATGGGTAGATGGAGAGATGGAGCGATATATGATGAAGCAATAGAGCAAAATGTTATCATCTATGTGGTGGGTATATGGGTGTTCATTCTATAATTTATTCAAGTTTTCTCTATATTTGAAATTATTTACAATAAATGTTGAGGAGAAATAAAAAGGATGAGAATACTTTCATTCCAATCCTAAAATATATGTCAAACACATGATGCTGTATGTCAGCTGTTGCAAGACTGAAAGTGGTGCTGATGGAGATGCTCAGCGCTGTGGCATGAGGCACCTTGAGAGAGGCCAACCGACTGGCCCTTAGACAGAGAACCATCACTGTTCCTTCTCACAGAGGACACCCAGGGCCAGAGGTCAAGCGGAAAAAGAAAAGCACACCTGGCTCTCTGCCAGGAACCAATTTAAAGAAACAAGTTTCAAGCTGATGGGGAAGGTTAGGACACAAGGATTGGGATTGTGATAGTCAGCACATTCCTGAAGAGTTACATACAGCCAGGCTTGGGAATAACTGGCAAACCCCAGTGGTTCAAATATGCCCCGTCTAACTTGCTCGCTGGGTCTTAAATAATGTTCTAGCTCCTCTCTCTATACAACAGACCCCCCCCCCTCCCCGACTCGGGTGTATCTTTAGGGATTTTCATCACAGTGCTGTTTTAAGAGTAAAAACTTAGCAACAACTAACGTGTATGCTGAGGGGGATACTGATTAGGTCATTCATGATGGCTTAAAAATGCAATGAGATTCTATGCAGCTGTTAAAAACGACTGAGGTAAATCTACATGTCCAGGGTTTTGAACAGCCCAAAACATAATGTAAAGTAATATATATAATATATATA
>NW_006300025.1:1047322-1056311 GCF_000327345.1 Myotis davidii
CTGACCGGCCAACCGTCCAACCAGCCAGTACCTATGATACACCCGACCACCAGGGACAGACGCTCAACACAGGAGCTGCGGAGCAACAGCAACTTTGCAGAGTGCCCTCTCATACTCCGGGACCCCTTGGGGGATGTCGGACTGCCCGTTTTGGCCCGATCCCCATAGGCCAGGCCAAGGGACCCCACCAGTACATGAATTGTAGCCCAAGGGAGCCTTCTCCAACCTGCCCTTACCCAACCTGCCATCTTCCCACCCTGTCTCTGTGGGGCCTTCACCCTACACACCACAGTAGAGCTGCTCCATGGAAAACCTGTTCTCTTGCCTCCAGCCACCATCCCGCCCCCAGCCAGGGCCTGGGCCCCACAAAGAGAGCCTGTGTTGGGCCCAGCACTGAGCAAGCAGACAGCCCACACAGCCCCTGTGCCCCTCAGCACAAAGGCTGGTCTGTGTGCCCTGCCAGAGGGCCACCACCTCCCTTCCTCTGCCAGGCACTACAACCTAGTCATCGGAATCTCCCCTGAGGCTGTCACTCGGAGTCTGCAGCCCAGGCGGCAGGGGCGCCCTCCATTGAAGCACCTCAGATGACTCCAGCACGTCCAGCAAGCAGTGGCCGGTTCCAAGCTCGCTGGCTCAATGTGGGCAGCATCAGTCTCTCTGAGGCCTCTTGTCCCTTCGAGGGTTGGTCCGGCTGATGGCTGAAGGGCTCCATCCAGCTCTCCCCTAATCAGGTCCCTGCTTTTGGCCCTCTCACACCTTTCAACTCACCTTGAAAAAGACACCAGAACCCAGTTGGCGTGGGTCAGTGGTTGGGCATCAACCTATGAACCAGGAGGTCACGGCTTGATTCCCAGTCAGGGCACATGTCTGGGGTTCAGGTTCAATCCCCAGTGTGGGACATGTAAGAAGCAGCCAATCAATGATTCTCTCATCATTGATCTTTCTATCTCTTTCTCCCTCTTCCTTCCTCTCTGAAATCAATAAAAATGTATATTTATTTTTTTTAAAAAAAGACACCAGTGATGGGCACAAAGACCTGTGGTAGACCACTGTCCACCACTGTCCACCAGGCCCACTTTCCTGCCCAGGCTCTTCTTGCCTCATCATCTGCCCCTGGGGCACCAGTCCCTTTGCCTTCACGCCCTTGGATGCCTATCCTCCAGAAGCACCCTCCCTGGGTCCTCTCCTCCATTGAAACCCATCTCCTTCAGTCTCCTCACTGCAAGGAACATTCCCTCCACAGACCTTTACTGTGAGCCAGGCATGATCTGTGCATCTCTACTTCAGCACCCCCAGGCCCTCACTAGCTCAGTGACTATCACTGGTGTTTGGGACCCATGCCCCTTGTCCTGTTGGCCTTGGTGCACACAGCAGGTGCTTTGAGCCACATGTGAAGAGACTGCTTCTCCTTCATGGGTCCTCCTCTGAGCTCCTTAGGTGGACAGTTTTCGAGAACGAACACAGCTCCCACCTCAAGCACCCACCTGGCTTTGCTTCTCCAGCTGAATTGAAGGCTTTCTCAGCTGCTCAGCCTGTGCTCACAACAGCCCGGAAGTGGTGGGGATTTAATGCCACCAGGAGCCACCCTCCACCCACGAGGGTCAGTTGGGGGATAAATGCTGCAGCCTCCCCTTCCCGAGGCCACAATTCAGAGGGGCATCCTATCTGGTTCCTTAGATGATCCCAGTCGAATGGGTCCCAGGTGCCCACAATGGGTCCCAGGTAACCACCCACACACCACCGGCCTCCCCTTCCTGTCTCCCTCTCCCTCCTCCCTCCCTGGTGCTCACCCCCTGCCTCACATCCACAGCAAGCATTTGTCACGTGCCTGTCATGTATCAGCCTGTGGGGTTATGGGACAGGAGAAACTTCCTGTGTGCTCCCTGCACCTTACAGTGGGAGAAGGGGGCAAGAGGAGGGAGGAGAAATGGGCCTTGAGGTGGGGCATGACTCTTTAGGGGAAAACTGGAGGAATTCTTCCCTTGGGTCAGCCCCCACTCTGGCCACTCTCGTGGCTTTTCCAGAAAACCCCGCTGTCCACACTTGGCCCACTGTGGTCCTCCAGGCCCAGGCGCTTCAGGGCTCAGCTGGACTCGGCATTGCAGATCATTCCTGCCCTGCCTGCACCCTGAAGAGCTGAGTGCAGGGACTGTGTTGCTGGGCCACTAGTTCTCCTCTTCCATTGGAGTCCGCCAACAGGAGACACTGGCAGGAGAAGGGGGACCTGGGAGAGAGGGCAGGGTGTCCTCCCCTCAATGTGGTTGGGGGCAGGGCATCCTGTCATGTAGCCCTCCTCTCACCAGCGGCTGGAAACACTTTCTCCCGCCCCCTCCCCACTGCTGCCTGTAGTGCCTCAACACCTCTTGTGGTTCCCTCCACTCCGTCCACCATTAAGAAAATGCCCTTAGCCGAAACCGGTTTGACTCAGTGGATAGAGCGTCAGCCTGCGGACTGAAGGGTCCCAGGTTCGATTCCGGTCAAGGGCATGTACCTGGGTTGCGGGCACATCCCCAGTAGGAGATGTGCAGGAGGCAGTTGATCAATGTCTCTCTCTCATCGATGTTTCTAACTCTCTATCTCTCTCCCTTCCTCTCTGTAAAAAAATCAATAAAATATATTTTTAAAAAAAGAAAAAGAAAAGAAAATGCGCTTAGGCCCAACCGGCATGGCTCAGTGGTTGAATATCGACCTATGAACCAGGAGATCATGGTTTGATTCCCGATCAAGGCACATGCCCGGGTTTCAGGCTCAATCCTCAGTGTGGGGCATGCAGGAAGCAGCTGATCAATGATTCATCTCATCATTGATGTTTCTATCTCTCTCTTCCTCTTCCTTCCTCTCTAAAATCAATAAAAATATTTTTTTTTAAAAAAAAAGAAAATGCCCTTAGTAGCCCCTGCTGAGTTGCTGCTTAGCTCCTGTTGCCCTGACCCACAGATCTGGACAGCATCCAGCTCCAACAAAGCAGCAATTCTTCAGCATTGGACTCAGATGACCGAGGTTCAAATCTCAATGCCACCATTTACCTTCAAGTCGCTTGGCCTTTCTCAGCCTTCATTTACACATCTAGAAAGTGGATATGATAATAGCAATGCTAACCAGACCCCAGTGCGGCAAATACCAAACCCCTCTTAAGACCAGCTCAGGAGAAGAAAGGGGAATTATGGAAGGACACTGAGAGTCCTAATGAGAATGAGGAACTAGACCAGCCGTGGGCAAACTATGGTCCGCGGGCCGGATCCGGCCTGTTTGAAATAAATAAAACTAAAAAAAAAAAAGACCGCACCCTTTTATGTAATGATGTTTACTTTGAATTTATATTAGTTCACACAAACACTCCATCCATGCTTTTGTTCCGGACCTCCGGTCCAGTTTAAGAACCCATTGTGGCCCTCGAGTGAAAAAGTTTGCCCACCCCTGAACTAGACTCAGGTTCTCATTTCTTTTGTCTCTTCCTGTCTGTTTCTCTCCTTCTTCCCCTCTCTGCTACACCTCACATGTAGCCAAAATGGTTCTCCTCCAGCTCATTGTATACTCTGAATAAATACAGAATTTATTCCACAGAAATAGGCTCACAGTTTTATTCTGGGCTGCAATCTGCTTTTGTCCACTTATCACCAGGAACCTCTCCTGCGTCACTGACTATTCTCCTACACCATAGAGCAGTGGTTCTCAACCTTCCTAATGCCACGATCCTTTAATACAGTTCCTCATGTTGTGGTGACCCCCAACCATAAAATTATTTTCGTTGCTACTTCATAACTGTAATTTTGCTACTGTTATGAATCGTAATGTAAATATCTGATATGCAGGATGTATTTTCATTGTTTCAAATTGAACATAATTAAAGCATAGTGATTAATCACAAAAACAATATGTAATTATGTATGTGTTTTCCGATGGTCTTAGGCGACCCCTGTCAGCAGTCACCTAACCTTCCACTGGAGGTTCTACCAATATTTTATTTCATTGAATTGTCCTTTAGCCTAGGAAATTTTCGTAGAAACTATCACTGGTGTTTGGGACACATGCCCCTTCTGCAGAGCCAGCTCCCAGCACCCCTTTTGAAGTAGGCAACCTACTCACTCTGTCTTGCTTTCTTTCCTCCACCCCCAGCCCTTGATCTGGCTCTCACTGAGGCTCACCACATCAGTGCGGTGGTAGACACAGCACCCTCTCTCTCCAGTCCTGCTTTGATTTTCTCTCAGCTTTCTGGAGGTACCCCCTTGGGGATGAAACCATCTTCTGCTTGGTCCATGTTCCCCAGCAGCTGTGACTTTTAAAAAACAGTTCACTCTTATGCTGAAGAGAAGCACAGAGCAGCTGTTCTCTTTCTCCAAAAGCCTTACTGCTTTTTTAAGTTCAAACAATAGTGATTTGGTTGAACATACACATCACATCTCTCCAGAGGCCTTCAAAAGAAGAAGAGGACACTACAGAGCTTTTAAAAATATTGTACAGAACAAAATTGTGAATATCATGTCAGGCACAGTAGCTGGGATACAATGGCACACTCAACTGGGCAATTTGAGGTAAGTTTGATAAAAAAAAGACTATTTACAAAGGTGAAGGGAGACTTTAGAAAACCAGTGTAAGGTGATGCAAAATCCTGGAGCCAGAAACATCAAGGGACCATTCCCAAAGGTGAAGGAGCAATTACTAGAACCCCGAGGGAATGAGAGCGCAGAGAGGGCCCTGGACAAGAGCTGGGGCCTGTAGGAGAATAGATACATCCAATGCGTGGGGATCCAGAAAGGAAGGAGCTGTGGGACAAATACCCAGGCCTCACTTTCCTTCTGCCTTCCAACTATCATCTCATCTAACAGCCCCAACTGGAAAACTTGAGGTCATGGCTGCCCACTGAAGCAGGCTTAAGGCTCCAACATCCCAAGACACAGTCCAGAGGAAGCAGGGACCAGGGAGGGCTCCAGGCGGGGCAGGAAGGAGGAGCAAAAGGTATACTTTCACCAATGCTCTGAAAATACACAACCCAATTCGAAATTATGAATTTAGTGAACAGAAACTAGGTAGTAATTATTGCAAAACTGACTTACTTATTTGCACAAATGATCTTTTGGTTTTACAAACATTTTCAACTAGTTACCTTTAAGTATCAAACTTACCCCTGTAATTAAAATGTGGTTTTATTTATGGAAAATTCAGCTTACTCAGAGCTATTCGGGACCCCAGACATTCAGGTCAATACAGGTATGGAGCAAATTTGGGTTGGCTTCGAGTTGAGCACATTTCCTGCAAACATGCCCTCCAGGGACCTCCTTGATTATATCCAAAGAGGAGGAAGGGAGATAGTTCCCCAGAAGGAAGTTAGAGGGCTGCTGAAAGGGGAAGCAGCTACTGGAAGGCCACGGCATGTCAGCCATTCATTCCAGAAGGCGCAAATTAACTTGCAAAAGGTCACCCAGTTGGTAAGTGGCTAAACCCCAATCGAAATACCAGCCTGTTCTCCCCAGCAGCTCTGGAAAATATTCCAGGCAGCCTTACACATTAAACTATGATCTTTAAGCACCTGATCAGCAAGGTCTTTCCCAAAGGTGTTCTCTCTTGGTGTTCCCATCAGGAATACGGAGGCTACCACGGGGCCTGCTGCCTGGGGGGACCTGGCAGCCAGCAAGCATTTCCCAAGGAAAGTCCTCATAAGGGAACTTTTCTGTGCTCTCAGTGTCCCAGGTAGGAGACACCATTGCAAAGTTGTGCTTCACCGATAATTAACGTGACACCAATAAGGACAGACCCTGCACCTAACTGGGGGCTCTGCTCAACTCCAAGCTGCCCACAGGCCCCCTGCCAGCAGACATGTGGCTTCGTCGACAGGCCCAGCTCCTGGGACATATCAGCCAGCACCCTCCTGGACACGTGATCTCAAAGACGGATGCCGTGGAAACAGACTCTCCCTGCAGGACTGCTTTAAGCAAGTCATGCTCAAACCCTTTCCTTCTAGTTCCTAACTAACCTCTTCTCACCTTATGGGTAATGATGACTTTATAAACTTGGAAAATGGATCAGGAAAGCACCACTTCGAACCAAGCGAGGACAAACTGCACCAAGGTTAGAGGGCACTGTATTTAAAAAGCTGTTTCGAACAACTGACCTTTTCAGACAAATCCCAGTAAAATTTCTCCCTTGGCACCGCCTCTGAGACCGCAGAGTGGGGAGGGTGTGAAGGGCATGGTGCCGCGGTGCTGGCCTACTCAGCAACACCTCCTGTGCCCTCTTGAAACGCCTATTGTTTCCTGCCATGGTGGCCATGGACTGGCTGGTTTGTTATGTCATATTTCCTCAATGGAGGCCATTGTCTCCTGCCAGCAGCTCCACAGCTCTTGTCTTCACAATGTAGCGCTCTCCCGCCCAAGCCCTGCCCTGTGGATTCAGTAATGTGATCCTGGCAGGGCTCAAAGGAGGCCTTCACCCCATCCCCACACGTGCAAAGTCCCACTGACAGGACCGAGGAGTGGAGATCTCCATCCCAAACCAGGGTCGGAACTTGGCCAACCTGAGTTGGAGCAGATTTCATCGTGCCCAACAGCTCCAGTCTCTTTTATTAGTAGCCACATCACTTGCCCACCCTCTGTTCCTGTGGTAGCTGGGCTTCAAGATGGACCCCGCCTCCTGGCACTCCAGCCCTGGTGCAGTCGCCTCCCATAATACACAGAGCTCACTGTGTAATGGGTGCTGGAAATGGCATCATGTAACTAGGTCAAAGCAGACATTGTGGCTTCCACCTTCCTCTTTCTGGGATCCCTCCTGGGGAGAGCCAGCTGCCATGTTGTGAGGACACTCAAGCAGCCCTGTGGAGAAATCCACAGGACGAAGAATGGAGGCCTCCTGCCAACGGCCAGCATGAACTGATCATCCATGGGAGTGAGCCCTCTTGGAAATCGGTCCTCCAGCCCCAGTTCAGGCTTCGGATGCTGCACCTTGATGCCCAGCTACACCTTGATGGCAGCCTCACGAGAGCCCCTGAGCCAGGGCCGCTGGGTTATGCTTATATGCATGCATACAAGTCCTTCAGTTGATCTCTTACCCTCCCCCACCAGCCCCCCAATTCTCCCCGGCCTTCCCGCTGCAGTTTGACAGTCTGTTCAATGCTGCTCTGCCTCTGTACCTATTTTTGTTCATCAGTTTATAATGTAGACCACTATGTTTTGTTACACAAGGTGATTTGTTTCATAGCATTAGTTCCACATTCTGGGCACTCAAGTCCAAAAAGGTTAGCCTCCAGGGGATCAGAGCAGAAGGAAAAAAGGCAGAAAATGGACATGGATGGGCAAAAGGTTATTTATTCAGCACACTTGGATTCCTCGTTCTTTACCATCCTGATTCTGAAAGAAAGAAAGGAAGAAAGAAAGAAAGAAAGAAAGAAAGAAAGAAAGAAAGAAAGAAAGGAAGAAAGAAAGAAAGAAAGAAAAGAAAGAAAGGAAAGTATTAAAAATAAAGTCCTGGCTGGGTAGCTCAGTTTTTGTTAGAGCATCATCCCAATACACTGGGGTTTTGGGTTCAATTCCCAGTCAGGGCATATACAAGAACCAATCAATAAGTGGAACAGCAAATCTCTCTCTCTCTCTCTCAAAAATCAAATAAATTAAATCAATAAATAAAAATGAAAATAAATAAGTAAAAATGTAACAAAGTTGTCCAATGCACTCCAACCAGTAGAACCTAGGACTACCCCCCTCCTCCATAAGCTGGTACTACCCTCCCACAAAGTGCCCCAAATTGTGCTTCTTCTATAAAACTACACCACACTATTGACTACTAAAACTCTCTATCAAAATAACTCTCATCTCAATTTGGCTATCTTTCTCCTTCCTCCCTCCAACACGGTGTCACCTGAGCATCTGATGCTGTAGGTTCTTGTCATCTGCATCCAGAAAGTTGATTGAAATCACGACCTGGGCAAAGCTGACCTTAGATCCCTCGGCACTCCTCTAGGGACTTCACCACCACCTGGGTAATGGAATCCCCTTAACCACAAACACTCTGCAGAGAGTTGGACAACCTGCCATAAACACCCTGGAGCATTCTCATTATCAATGAGTTTGCCAAGCCTTTATTAACATGCTAGCCTGACACAAGTTTATTCAATCCATTCACCAGCACTGTATACAGAGAAAGTTAGCTTGAGTATTAGTTTCCTGCAGCTGCTATAACAAATTACCAGACACTTAGTGGTTTAAAACAGTAAAAGGTTATTCTCTCACAGTTCTGGAGGTCAGAAGTCTGAAGTCAGTATCGCTGGACCATAATCAAAGGGCCTGCAGCTCCGTGCTCCCTCTGGAAGATCCAGGGCAGAATCCACTCCTGCCTCTTCATCTTCTGGGGCTGCTGGCATTCCTAGGTCTACGGCCCCATCTTGCCAATTTTCAGGCCTCAAGGCCAGCATCTTTTTTTTTTTTTTTATGTATGTATTTTTTATTTTATTTTCTTGGAGAAAGAGGAAGGGAGAGGGATAGAGAGATAGACACATTGATGAGAAAAAAACATCATCGATCAGCTGCCTCTTGCATGCCCCCTACTGGGAATCGAGCCCACAACCCAGGCATATGCCCTTGACCGGAATCGAACCTGGGACCCTTTAGTCTGCGGGCCGATGCTCTATCCACTGAGTCAAACTGACTAGGGCTCATCCAGTGATTTTTCCCTTGGAGATGTCTTTCTTGGTTTTCCTAACTTCATCTGCAATCCTTCCCTAGTCTTCTTGAAGGATCCTTCTCATCTTTTTGGCTCAGGTCTTGGACCTTTTTTACATTTTCTCTCTCTCTTTCTAACCTCCTATGGTGTGGTCAGGCAGTACCATGGCTTTCAATACCATTTATACACTCATGACTTCTAATTTTTTAAAATCTCTAGCCCCAACTTTTCCCCTTATTTTCATAACCACATGTTTATCAATCACATCTAATAATATTTCAAATCTAACTTTTCTTATAATATAGTTGACTTCCTACCTCCTGACCCAAATTTACTCATT
>NW_006300025.1:1056777-1059130 GCF_000327345.1 Myotis davidii
CTGCAATCGAAGAATGAGCAGACAAACTTCAGCACCAAAAAAGTCAATAATTTCTCTAGTTTTCGTACCATTTGATTATCAGTGTTTTTATTATTATTTTTTCCCTAAATGTACGTTGTTTTTCTGTTTTTGTTCATTTTATACATATTTTTGGTTGCTTTTTCTTTGTTAAATGGCATTTAAATATATAAAATAAATATCAAAAATATAAGTCTTTTTTTTACTATGGTTGCAAATATCAAAAAATTTCTATATGTGACATGGCACCAGAGTTAAGTTAGGGTTTTTCAAAATACTGACATGTCGAGCTCAAAAGGTTCGCCATCACTGCCCTAAAAGGAATTGAACCCGTGACTTCTTGGTTCCTAGGTTGATGCTCAACCACTGAGCCACACCGGCTGGGCAAGTCCAGCATCTTTAAGTCTTTCTCTGCTCTGTCTTCACATCACTTTCTCATCACTTCACAGAGGGAGGCATGGGTGTCAGGCCTCCCTCATAAGGACACTTGTGGTAGTGCTTAGGGTCCACCCAGATAATTCAGGCTGCTCTGTCTCAAAATTCTTAATCACCTTTTTCCTTGTAACATTTACAGCTGACAGGGATTAGGACCTGATTTCTCTGGGGGCCATTATTCAGCCCACCACGGCTTGGCACAGCTCACACATACACCCCAAGGCTTTTCTGCCTCATGGCCATTGCATTCTCTTCTAACGGTTACAAATAACCCTTGCCAGGCTCTATCATTTTCCAAACGTCAACATCAAAGTTACTCTTTCTACTTTTTGGAATTCACTTGAGACCTATACTTCCCCAGGCCACATCAGTCTAGACATAAAAATTGGGTCATAATAAACAAAAACAGCATTTCTCATTTGCTATTATTGCCGGTTCTCCAGCCCCCTCCCTAGAAATGCTGGGAATCCCTAAAATATATCTCTTAAGTAGAGGCAGCTCAGCAGTTGAGACCATGGTTTCTGAACTCAGACTGCCTGGGTTTGAATCTTCAGCCCTTCACTGTGATCAACTGTGCTTTCCAAATATATAAAAATATCTCCCATCCCATAGGCTCTTCTATAATGTGGACCTGACCCCACCCCTATCCAGAGCAGGAGTCCTTGAACCTGGGTGAGCCTGTAAGTGCTTTCTCTCATAGCATATGGTGGAAGTGTCCCTGTGCCACTTCCAGGCCATGCCTTTACCTGGGCTAGCAGCTCCCTATTCCTGCCTGTGGGGATGTTTGTTCTTGGGATGCTCCTCTCTGGAGCCAGCCACATGCTGTGAGGAAGCCCAGGCACATGGAGAGGCTACCTGGGCTGCCAGCCCCAGCGAGGCTGCCAGCCACCAACTGCTGGCACAGTTGAGCCTGCGAGTGCCCCCAGCCCCACCCACATCTGACTGCAACCAGGTTATACCCCACGTGAAAAGCACTCAGTCGAGCTCAGTCACAGCACAGAACCATGAGTGATTTGTTGTCTTAAAGCATCAAATTTTAGGTGGTTTATTGTCTATAATAATAAAAATGTAATATGCTAATTAGACCAGACGACCTTCCAGACGAAGCCAGGGCTGTGAAGGAAGCCCAGGTCCCGGGTGCCAGAGGGAAGCCAGTGCCAGCAGCCGGGGGAAGGAAGACCTACTCTTGCACAAATTTCATGCATCAGGCCTCTAGTACAGCAATAAATGTTCAGACAAACCACTTATTAGCTGTGTAACCTGAAGCATGTAACAGGCCTTAGTTGAGGTTCTGGCCAGAAGCAGACCCTGTGACAACGACATGATACATGTCGGTTATTTGGGGGGTTATTCCAGGAAACACAGGTAGAAGAGTGGGGAGGTGAGAAAGGGAAGAGAAGGTAGCCAATAGAAAGAAAGCATTTGTGACTGTGTCACCATGATGACCAGTCCTTATGGGGGCCCTTTGAAAGAATAAGTAAAATTCAAAATGGTCTCGTCAATAAAATGGTGTTGTGGCCACTGTAGAAAACAGTATGAATGTTCCTCAAAAATGTTAAAATAGAATTACCATATGATCCAGCAATCCCGTTTCTAGGTATAGATCCAAAATAATTAAAAATGGGATCTCAAAGAGGCATCTGCACACCCATGTTCATAGCATTTTTCACAATAGCCAAAAGGTGGAGGCAACCTTTGCTGGATAAAGATGTAGTATATATGTACAGTGGAAAATATTTTTCAGCCTAAGAAATAAGGAAATTTTATCATATGCTGCAACATAGATGCACCTTGAGGACATTATGTTAAATGAAATAAGCCTGGCATAAGAGGACAAACACTGCATGATTCCACTTAAAGCTGTCAGATTCATAGAAACAGAAAGTAGAACGGTGGTTAC
>NW_006300025.1:1059216-1061552 GCF_000327345.1 Myotis davidii
AGGAGTTCAGTTTTGTAAGATGAAAAGGTTCTAGATATCTGTTGTACAACACAGTGCACGTAGTTAACCTACAAATTAAAAAATGATGAAGATGGTAAAGTCATATGTAATGTACTTTTTAACACAATAAAAATATTTGCCCGGCCGGTGTGGCTCAGTGGTTGAGCATCAACCCATGCACCAAGAGGTCTTCCGTTGGATTCCCAGTCAGGGCACATGCTGGGTTGCGGGCTTGATCCCCCATGAGGGCTGTGCAGGAGGCAGCCAACCGATGTTTTTCTCTCATGGATGTTTCTATCTCTCTCCCTTTGTATCGCTATCAAAATCAATAAAATATATTTTTAAAACAATTTGTCTCATTAAAGAGCAAAGCGAGGGTATTCACCGTCAGTTCCCTGGTTGAAAGTGACTCTCTTGGGGTGTTAACTCCCCGCATCCCAAAGCCAGAGGCCACCCTGCGGGGAGAAGCAGAAAGCCATGAGCACATACTGAGACTCTCTGGGGCAACTGAGGGCCCTGGGGGAGGAACCGATGGCATCTGCCACATCATTTCCCTTCGAGTCTCGGTTTTCTTGTCTGTAAAACAGGAATGAGAAACACCCACCTGGACAGACCATGGTGAAGGCTATTTTGGGTACCATCTGCTCCCTGCCTGCCCCTGCCCTGGGGGCCTCCTCAGTCTGAATCAGGAGTGCATGCAGCCTGGTCTCAGGTTAGGAGACTCCCGTCACCACACAATCCCCCTCCCACCCCACCTCCCTTTTATTCTTACAAATCAGTGAAATATTTGCCCAGCTCCAGTCTTTCGGAACCAGCCTGAGTGTCGGAAGACCAGGGCAGCGCTCTGGGCTCTGGAATACACTCTCTGCCATCTCCGGGCTCAGCGGTCCCCTTCCCGGGTTACAGATGCCATCCTCACTGAGTGGGTGGGCACACAGGCCACCCTTTCTCACGGCCTCCGCCGGCGTGACATCACCTTCCCCAGCAGAGAAGACGTAGTCCTTCCTTAGTATGTTTCATGCTCCAGCACTGCTTTCAACACCCTTTCTGGAAGCTGGGAGGGATTGTGCCAGAATATTAGCTGTGGTTGCTGGCTGTGGGACTTAGGGCGTAGCTATTTTCTTCTTTATCCTTTTCGTATTGTCTACCATAGGCACATTCTATTTTTAATTGACAGAATAACAAATCAGTGTTTTTTAAGTAAGCAATTTAAAAGCACGTGTGGTTGCCTTCAGCATTTTTCACAGCCTCAGCTCACCCTGAGCGTCAGTTCTCAGCTATTCTCTGTTCTCTCCTCTGCCTTCGACCCTTTGCTGCTGTCCTTCAGGCCTCTGAGCTAATTGCCGGGGTTGGTGCAGACCTCGCCAGTTACCCAAAGGCTTCTTGATCCTTCACACTGGAAATATTGATCATGCAAATTCATTTTAAAGTCTCCCAAGCCAAGAAATTGACCTCATGATCTCATGATGTGAGGCACTGAGATGAACACAACACGCCTTTCATAGTCTTCTTGCCAAAAATGCACAACCTGAGTCTAATCATGAAGAAACATCAGACAGACCTGATCTGAGACATTCTACAAAATTCCACGGCCCGTGCTCTTCAAAAATGCCAGTCCTGCCGAAACGGTTTGGCTCAGTGGATGGAGCGTCGGCCTGCAGACTGAAGGGTCCCAGGTTCGATTCCGGTCAAGGGCATGTACCTTGGTTGTGGGCACATCCCCAGTGGGGGGAGTGCAGGAGGCAGCTGATCGATCTCTCTATCCCTCTCCCTTCTTCTCTGTAAAAAATCAATAAAATATTTTTTTTAAAAGAAATGCCAGTCCTGAAAGACAAAGAAAGCCCGAGGACCGGTTTCAGCCTGGAGGAGAGTAGAGACAGGATCACTAAATGTAACATGTGATCTGAGATGCTGTTTTGCTATAAAGAACATGATGGGGACAGTTGGTGAAAACTGAATCTGAATAAGGTCTTGGATTAGATAATCGTATTGACCTGATACAAGTTTCTGGAGTTGCGTAATCGCATGTGGTGATATAAGAGCATGTCCTTTATATTTTTAGGAATTGTACACCTGAATCTTTGGCGGGTAAAGGACATCATATCTGCATCTTATTCTCACTTTATTCAGAAAAAAATACACACACACACACACAGAGGAGTCTGGTGAAGAGTTAAAAAAAAAATCCATGTTCTATTCTTGTAAACATAACCCTGAAATTATGTTAAAATAAAAAGTTAAAAGGAAAAAATATTCCATAAACCTCAGGCTCCACAGGCATCTCAGCCCTCAGGGGGCCCTGTCCTCACAGGCACGTTTCACTCTGTGACAAGACA
>NW_006300025.1:1061742-1064946 GCF_000327345.1 Myotis davidii
GGGATCTTGAAAGCTCCAAAACTTGGAAAACTCCCTAGACCAGAATCCCTGGGGGTGGGACCCAGGCGCCAGGGCTTTTTAAAGCTTTCCAGATAATTCTACTCAGTTGCCCTGACTTTAAAAAGTTGATGTGTGGCTCAGGGATTGAGCATCAACCTATGAACCAGGAGGTCACAGTTTAATTCCCAATCAGCACACATGCCTGGGTTGTGGGCTTGAACCCCAGTGTGGGGCGTGCAGGAAGCAGCTGATCAAAGATTCACTCTCATTATTGATGTTTCTATTTCTATCTCTCTCGCCCTTCCTCTCCTTTCTTCTCTGAAATCAATTATATATATAATTATATAGCTTCCCATCACCCCCTCAAACCTGAAGCTTGGGTTAGGACCCAAGCAACTGAATTTTTTAACTCCCCAGGAAATTACACTTACCTGATGTTGATCTTTAAATATAAAAATAAAAAGAACAATCAAAAACATATTTTAAAAATAAAGAAAAATGATCAACTGGAAACAGGTGATTCCAAGGACCGGCCCAAGGTTGAGAACCAGGAACTTAAAACAATTCTCAAGCATTAGCTGGCATCCAGGTGACGGGTGAGGTTGAAAACACACAGGCTGCTGGATCCCACCAAGTCTCTGACTCAGGAGGTCCGGGATGGGGCCCGAGTGTGCACTTCAAACAAGTTGCAGTTAGGGGATGCTGGTGCTGCTGGTCTCGGGACCATATTTTGAGAACCGCTGATTGAGACAGTCTTGCTATGTAATGTGGTGCTGGGACAGCAACACCAGTGTCACTTGAGACAATGCAGACTCTCAGCCCCACACCTCCAGGCCTCCTGAGTCAGAATCTGCAGATAACAAGATTTCCAGGTGGCCTGTGCCCACAGGAGTGTTGGGGAAACACTGCTTCAAGGGAAATCCGAACCATCCCACACACATTCACGTGCTATGGCCTCAAGTGGTTAGGACTGTGGATGGTGGGATGGGTGCAGGTGAGGAGAACCCGAATTAGGATAACGGAAAAAAAACTCTAATACAGTGATTCTCAACCTTGCCTGCACATTAGAATCACCTGAGGGTCTTTTAAAAATCCTGATTTCTGGGCCTCATCCTACGGAAATTCTGTTTCTTTGTTATGGGGTGAGGCCACAACATTCGTAACAAAGAAACAGAATTTCCAGAGGGTGAGGCCCAGAAATCAGGATTTTAAAAAGATTCCCAGGTGATTCTAATGTGCAGCCAAGGTTGAGAACCACTGCTCTAATAAAAGATGGTTAACATAACCCAGACAGGTGGAGGCAGCCAGTCTGCTGGACCCAGAATGGGAGTTACAGCGGGTCTGTGTTTTACCAGCACCCATCATGGTCAGGACCTGGAGAGGGAGGCAGAAGCCATGCAGGGGCAAACCATCCAAAGAACACCCGGGGCGGGGGGCGTGAAGACCCCACTTTCTGGGGCACAGTTCAGTCCCTGGTAAGCCCTTATGGTTTGACCTCTGGGTGAATGAAGTTGAAACAGTAGCCTGACTCCCAGGTGACTCCTGGCTAATCCATTGGCTTGACGTTCTTGACCTTGAACTGTGTCCTCACCCTGTTTTAGCCCCAGTAGGGACACTGAGCAGGAGACCAGCTCGGCTCTGGGGGGTCTGTCCCTGCAATGCCATCACCAGCAGGGGCAGCTAGCTATTCGTTGAGCACTGACTGTGTGCTGGCGCTGCCCCGAGGGCTGCATCTCACTCACTCCTCACCAGTCTTCAGAGTGATGTTATTATCCCCAATTTACAAATGAAAATAAAAGAGGCTTCGAGAAATGAACTCATGTGCCCAAGACCACAGCGGCTATTAAGTGGCAAGGCCAGAATTGACTCCCAAATCTTCTGGCTCCACCGTCTTACATAAGCCAACCTGAAGTGGAATCATCAACCGGACATTGGTGAGGAGGGACTTCCTGGCTGCTGCTGTGTCCTTACATTGCTTTTGTTGTTGTTCTTTTGCTGAAATAATAGAAACAAAAATGATTCTAAAGCTGCGCTACCTGATACAATGACCACTGGGCACATATGGCTATTCAAATTTAAGTTAATTAAAACTTAAATAAAGTTTAAAATTTAGTTTCTCACCTGCACCAACCACATGTCAAGTGCTCATTGGTGAAACGTGGTTCTTGGGGTCTGGCATTGGACAACTCGGATTGTCAGAAGTTCTATTAGACGGCACTATTCCAAAAATTTTACATATCCTGACTGCCCAAGGTCACTCTTCATTCAAACTTAACTTAAAAAAAATAATAATAATGCCCTAGCTGGTTTGGCTCAGTGGATAGAGCATCGGCCTGCGGACCAAAGGGTCCCGGGTTTGAGTCCAGTCAAGGGCACTTACCTTGGTTGTGGGCTCCTCCCCAGTCCGGGGCCTAGTCAGGGCTCATGCAGGAGGCAACAAATGGACGTGTTTATCTCACATCAATGTTTCCCTCTGTTTTTCCCTCTCTCTTCCACTCTCCCTTAAAAAAATCAATGGAAAAAGGAGGTCCTATGTAATACTTTCAACAATAAAGATTTTTAAATAAATAAATAAAACGTCAAGTCCACAAAATTTACTTTTACACTGTTATTTGTCGCATGTAAAACAAAATTTTCAGCCACGGGAGTATCAGGTGTTGAAAGGGAGACACCTACTGGCAGCATATGGAATTACAACCTAGCACAATCAGACACTGGAAACTGGCCAGAGACTGGGATCCAACAGCCATCAGTGGGATGTGGGAGGATCCACAAGCGCTGGAGAAATCACACCCCAGGAGAGGATCAGGAATGAAGTGTCAGGAGGAGAAACTGAGTCAGAAAAGTCTTTCACCCCGAGACTGAAATCTCCGGTATCATACGCCTCACCCAATGCCTGGCACCAAAGAGATACATAATGTTAGTTACTTAAATGATTGATTCTGGGGTTCCCGAACTGCATAACTGAGCATTTTATTCTCTTAACATGTTTTTACCAATTGAACACATCTTTTATTATGATGTCAATGCAGAAATGGGATTTACTGTTTCAAACCATTTAGCGGCCACAAACAACAATGTTCAATAATCAAGGAATGTTAGGACTTGATGAAGTCATCAAGAACAGAAAGACATCTACATTTTTGAGACTCTGCGAAAACAGGAAAAGACAGTTTGTTTTTTCCTTTGGCCCAAGGGAGCAGG
>NW_006300025.1:1064977-1072494 GCF_000327345.1 Myotis davidii
GAAAGATGGCGTCTGATTGGGAGCTGAGTCAGACCCTAAATCATTCATTTCTCCATTCAGTTCACAGACACTGATGCTCTGCTAGGGAGCCAGGTGGCAAAGGAGGGTGCTTATCAGAGTCCCGCACACAAAAGAGCACAATGCGCCCCACAGTCTGGAAATCATCGTGCGCAGAGCAAATGGCCAACAAAGACCTGGCTGTGGTCTCAGAGGAACTCTTCTGGGAATCTGGGATCGAGATGCTAGAAAACCTGTGCCACTGCTGCATCTTGACGTTAAAGAAATTGAAGCATAGCCCTGGCCGGTTTGGTTCAGTGGATAGAGCGTCGGCCTGTGGACCAAAGGGTCCCAGGGTCGATTCCGGTCAAGGGTACGTTCCTCAGTTGCAGGCTCCTCCACAGCCCCAGGAGGCAACCAATCCATGCTTTTCTCTCACATCGATATTTCACTGTCTTTCCCTCTCTTTTCCACTCTCCCTAAAAATCAATGGGGGCCTCTTTCTCGTCAATGAGGCGGTGGAGCAGCAGACGCAGAGATGCAGATCTTTGTGAAGACCCTGACTGGCAAGACCATCACCCTTGAGGTTGAGCCCAGTGACACCAATGAGAATGTCAAAGCTAAAATCCAAGACAAGGAGGGCATCCCACCTGACCAGCAGCGTCTGATTTTTGCGGGCAAACAGCTAGAGGATGGTCACACTCTCTCAGACTACAATATTCAGGAAGAGTCCACCCTGCACTTGATGCTTCGTCTCAGGGGTGACATCATCGACCCCTCCTTCTGCCAGCTCAAGCAAAAGTACAACTGCGACAAGGTGATCTGCCACAAGTGTTACACCTGCCTGCACCCCCGTGCTGTCAACTGCCGCAAGAAGAGAGGAAACACCAACAACCTGCACCCCAAGGAGAAGGATAAATAAGGCCCCTCCACCAACTCCTTGGGTCCACAGGGCAGTCTTCTACCTGAATCCTGTGAGGCTGGGGCCTCAATAAAGTTTCTCTTTTGTTGACTGGAGAAAAAAAAATCAATGGGAAAAATATCCTCAAGTGAGGATTTTTAAATTTTTTTTTAATTGAAGCATAAATAGTGATGCAATCCCAGGAGATTGTGGAGGGCCCCAGTTTCTGGGGAGGGTATTCATGGGGCCCAAGCAGGCTAATCAAGTCTGGATCAGGGCTGTATTAGCTGCCTGGTAGTCTAAGGCTGCTTATGGGCCCATGTCCAGCACTGGGAGGGACCCAGGTCTGGCGTAGCTTCAGAGGGATGGAAGAGTAGAGAGTGACAGATGGCATTGATTGCAAGGTCCACCACAGCCCACCCCCCTCCCACAAAAAAAATGAAGAATGGTCCCCACAGCTGATGAAATTTTACTGGGTCCCAGTCTTGTGCCTGGCCCTCTTCTAGGTGCTGGGGCGACAGAGATCAGTAAGTTTCAGGGGCGCAGACTCAGTAAGAAAGGCCCTTATCTCGTTTATTCTCCTTTTCGCAAATGCTCTTGAGACCCTCTCAATCCCTCTCAGTAAGTAAGCCACTATTTCATAACACTTTTATTTAAAAGGTTTCAGATACCCAGTAGAAAACACGGACAAATAACTTGGACAGACACTTCACATAAAGGAATGTCCAAATGGCCAGGAATCATGAGAAGATGCTGAGTATCAATGGTTACAGAAAAATTAAAATTAAAACTACAACGGACTGTGGCTACATATTCTCTAGAATAGCTAAAATCAAACTTCTGAAAATAGCAAGGTTGAGTGAGGCTGTGGAGCAACCAGAACCCTCATATACTAATAATGGGTGTGCACACTTGTACAAGCACTTCAGAGAACTGTTTGGCAATTTCTTCTAAAGTTAAACATAAACATATGACTGAGCATTTCCACTCCCAGTATATGCTCAAAAGAAATGAGTGTTGCCCTGGCGGTGTGGCACAGTTCATTGAGCACTGTCCCATGAACCAAAAGGTCACCAGTTCAATTCCTGGTGAGGGCACATGCCCAGGTTTCAGGCTTGATCCTCAGGAGAGGGCCTGCAGGAGGCAGCCAATTGATGCTTCTCTCTCATCGATGTTTCTCTCTCTTTCCCCTTCTCCCTTATTCTCTCTCTTAAAAAAAGCAATAAAAACATTTTTAAAAAGAAAAGAGTTTTTACACAGCAAAGGGCATATACAAAAATGTACACTGCAGCTGAATTGATAATAGCCAAAATCTAAATACAACTCAAATGTCCATCAATAGAAGAATGGGTAAGTATATTGTGTACAGCACAGAAGGAAAATGAATGAATTGCTCTTATACACAATAATATGGATAAATCTCAAAAACAATGTTAAGAAAAATAAACCAACCACACACACAAAAAAAAACTCATCCTATGTGACGATATTCATATGAAGTTCAAGAAGAGGCAAAATTCATGTGTGTCAATACAGATCACCAGTGGGAGGTGAGAAATGACTAAAATAGGGCTCCAAGGAACTTACTGGATCATGGAAATGTCCTCTGTGCTGATCTGGGTGGTGGTGACATAGTGCATACATAGGTAAAAATTCACTGAACTGTCTACTCAGGATGTGTGCATTTTACATGTAGATTATGCCTCAATAAAAGCGTAAAAAAGTCTGGGTGACCACACTTGATAGATGCATGGCTGAATATCAAAGGCTTGCATGTAATACAATGAACACAGTCATCACAGAACAGCCTCAAATACAGTTCCAGTCCCGGGGCCCTTGGCAATAGTTTTGATACTTACTACCCACCAGCAGTAAGTATCACAAAGGACATGACCCTTCCCAGCCAAGTGAGCTGTGGCCCTGCCCAGAGCTCTCAAAGGACTAGCTCCCCTGAGTGGCCCTCATACGCCTCCAACAGCACCTGGGGCCAAGTGCCAAGAGCCAGGCCAGCACAGCCCTGCTTAGAGGCACGTTCAAGGCTTTGCAGATCTTTAGTGGAAACCTGTGGGGCCCCGAGCACACTGGATGTGCAGGGTTGACGTGTAAGGAAAACTAGACACGGGAAACCACCCTTTAGGAAGGCTCTGTATTTAAAACGCCGGTTACTCCACTGGAATTGTGTAGCTCCAGCTGTGTTGTACCCCAGCCCATGCATCAGGAGCTCTCAGCTCTGGCTGCACATCAGAACCATGGGGAGTTTCTGAAACATAAGCTGTCCAGGCCTCCCTGACCCCAGACCAACAGAACCAGAACCACTAGTACAGTGGTTCTCAAAATGTGTTCCTGGAGTAGGAACTAGAAATGCAAATTCTCAGGCCCATTGGAGCTGCTCCAGCAATCTCTGCTCCAATTGTTCTCACAAACCCTCCCAGTGATTTGGATGCACACTCAAGTGTGAGACCCACTGCCGTAGTTAGAAATTTGCATTTCTAACAGCTGCCCAGGTGATGCAGACCACAATTTGAGAACCACTACTGTCTATCTAATGGATAAAGCCAAACTTTGATGCAGGAGGGAATTTCTGTGGACTCCACAGCAGCACTGTGAGGCCTGGTGTCCAGGTCAGTAATAGCAGTGAAACCAGCTGCTTGGTGAGTCTTCCATGGCAATGGGAGTGGTGTCCCAGCAGAATGAGTTTGACGGTCAGGGGATTGCAGGCTCAATCCCCAGTGTGGGGCATGCAGGAGGCAGCCGATCAATGATTCTCTCTTATCATTGATGTTTCTATCTCTCTCTCCCTCTCCCTTCCTGGCTGAAATTAACCTAATAAAAATAAATAAAATAAAAACAGTGGTGAAACTTAGAGTAATTAAATTTTTTTTTTTTAAAAAAAAGCTACCCAGGTGAGTGACTCTGATGCACATGAGGAGGGTTAATAAGGCTTCCATAGACTTTCATGATGTAATCGGCAGGAGGTGCACACAGATGAGAATGTTCCAGGAGAAGAAGTACAGTTTGTTCCTCATATAACCTCAGTGGTTCTCAACCTTGGCTGCACATTAGAATCACCTGGGAATCTTTTTAAAATCCTGATTTCTGGGCCTCATCCTCCGGAAATTCTGTTTCTTTCTTATGGGGTGGGGCCTGGATACCTTTGCCCACCCCTGGCATAACCTGTATGAGCCTCTTTTCATCCAATAAAGCTGCAAATTGAGGTTCCTGGTGTCACAGGATTTAATTCCTGGATGCCCATCCCTGAGAGCTTTTTCTGGCACTATTGGACCTGGAGAAGTTTCTGGTAGAACACTTTGCATAAAAGCCTCAATTTGGGAAAAGGCCTGATTTTATTCTTGTCGGTCCAAGATAAATGAGAAACAGAGCAAATTAAGGAGGAGTACGGGGATGAAACAGGAAGAAATTATGTGCAGGGAATGGAAGAGGAAGAGAGAGAGCTATGAGAGAGAAGGGTAGAAAGATATTTTTTCTAAGGATGGTTGCCTCTCACGCTCTCTCTCGCTCTCTCTCTTTCAGTTGAGCACTGAGAAGGGTTTTGTAAATGATTGCAGAGAGGAGCTGGACAAGCTGAACTGCAAAGCAGGAAAGAAAGATTGAAATGAGTCAAGGGGGGACCTCAGAGGAGTGGGGGGCCTGGGAGGTCAGCACACCATAGGAAAAAGTCAGACCTCGTCAGGATTAAAACTTCCTGCTGTGAAAAGTCAAACAGCAGCCTGAGAGAAACTATTGACAACACATGTATCTGAAAGAGGACTTGCATTCCAAATACATAAAGAGCTTGGATAACTCATCAATAGAAAGGCAAACAACTCAATGGGGGGAAAAATGGGCAAAAGACATGAATAAACGCTTCACAACACTGTAGAAATGGCCGACAAGCACATGAAAAGATGGTCTACATTATTAGTCATCAGAAAAACTGCCAAATAAAACCACAGCAAGATACCTGCTAGAATGGCTAAAATTAAGAAGATTTCCAATACCAAGTGTCGGCTAGGATGGAGAGAAACTGGAATTCTTATATCCTGCTGGCAGGAACTGAAAATAGTACAACCACTTGGGGACCCAAAGAATATACCTACCATATGACCCACTAATTCTACTCCTAGGTGTTCATCAAAAAGCAATTTTTTCAAATGCCCACAAAAGGACTTGTACACAATATCAATAGCCACAGGTAAAGGTAGCTAATGACCACCATTTTGGATATGTCAACTGTATGTAATCTGGTTGCTCAAATGTTTGTGAATGTCTACATTAAGATACATAAGTTATCAAAAATTCAAAAATGCAAATGCTTAAGAAAAAAAGATTTGTACACAAATGTGCATAGCACCTTTATTCACAATTTTTCAAAACTGAAAATAATTCAAATACCCATCAACTAGGGTATGGATAAACAAAATTTGGTATAGCCATAGAAAAGGATTATAATAAAAATGATGAAATTGCTGAAAGATGACTGCATGGATGACTCTCAAAGGTTAGAGCATTGCCCAGCTGGTATGACTCAAAGGTTGAGTGTTGACCTAAGAACCAGAAGATCATGGTTCGATTCCTTGTCAGGGCTCTACTCCCATTGTGGGGCCTGGAGGAGGCAGTTGATCAATGATTCCCATTATTGATATTTCCATCTTTCTCTCCCTCTCCCTTCCACTCTGAAATCAATTTTAAAAACAATTTTTTTTAAGATTAGAGTGATTCAGGACTGCTCCCCGGCCACGTGAAGGCTAGAATGTAGGTCCTCCTCTTTTAGGTGTGGGGAAGTCATGTCTCCTCCTGCAGTTTATAGACAAGCGTTTCCAGCCTGTCCACAACCTCGACATAGGTGTGGAGTTTGGGGCCTGTATGGTCAACACTGATGGGAAACAAATCAAACTGCAAATCTGGGATACAGCTGGGCAAGAATCCTTCCATTCCAGCACCCATTCCTACTACAGAGGAGCAGCCGGAGCACTGCTGGTGTAAGACATTACAAGGCATGAAACGTTCAACCACCTGACCTCATGGTTACAGGATGCCCGGCACCAATCCAGTCCCAACATGGTTATCATGCTGATTGGGAATAAGAGTGATTTAAAGTCCCACAGGGATGTGAAGAAAGAAGAAGGAGAGGCTTTTGCTCGGGAGCGTGGACTTATATTCATGGAAACTTCAGCCAAAACAGCCTGCCATGTTGAAGAGGCCTTCATTAACACAACCAAAGAAATACATAGGGAGATCCAGCAGGGTTTATTTCATGTCCATAATGAGGCAAATGGCATCAAGATCCGTCCTCAACGGTGTATTTCAACATCAGTGGCACCCATCGCCTCCCAGCAGATCTCTGGTGACATAGAGTCCAACTCTGGCTGCTGCTGAATGTCTGGCTTGGACTCTTCTTTCCTTCTTGGAACAGCTTCAGGTCAATAGGCTTACAGAGGTGTTAGTAACTCTGGCTGAAAAAAGCCTCTTTTCAAGGTGTGATGTTTTGTCTTTCCACTTAAAGACCGGGGAAAATTTGGGCCCTTACTGACCTGTCCCTTCTTCAGGGACGTGAGCATTCCTTATACTAGTAGATTAGGGCCCTTCTTATACTCCTATTTTAATTTCTAAAATGTTAGTATCAAAGTTGATTGTCATGGCAATTAAAAAAAATAAATTATTTTAGAAGCATACATAATCTGCTACTCACCAGGAATCAGTAACAAGGGTCTGGGACATTCTGCTTAAGCACTTGAGATTCCTGGGATCTGGCTAGCCTTTGGGTGATAGATCCTCAATCTTTGAATTTCATTGCGTTTTTGCACCTGTCACTTCATAAGAGTTCTTGCAGCAGCCTGCAAGAGTTCTTGAACTGCTGAAGAATGCTGAATACTTCTCTACCATCTTATTGCTAGTCTTAGAGTAACTACAAAACTTTTGAGAGCCGTGGAATTGCTCCTGGACCTGTGGTCACTTATTACCTAAAGAAAACATCTTCCCCTGTTTGCTTGTTTTAGGGACCAGACCCAATATTGTAGTATCTCTCACCAAATAGACCCCTACTCTTTCATCTTACTTCTTAACGAGACCCATTGAGACTTTTTATTCATCAAGCTATTCTGCTTACTTACTGAACATGACATATTTACTTCCGCTTCTATGCTGTGGCACATGCCCTACTCTCTGCTAACATCATACTCAAAGTCCAAAACTTTTTCCTTCAGAAAGTCTTCTTTGACTGACCTAGGGGCTTCTAAGCAATTATTGACATGGTACCCCTTAGCTTTCATATGTTGTTTATTCCTATGTATACTTATTTGCATTTATGTTGCTTTGTAAATATGTTTTATAGTTGTTTTGTGCGTGGAATCTGTCTCCCCACATCGGATGTAAGCTCTCTGAGAGCAGGGACCACGTCATCCCTGTACTTTGTGAAGCACTCCCTCCACCATTCCTTCACAGTGCCTGGTGCTATTTATGTGATCGTTGAATTTAACTGACATACTTGAAGACTCGGAACAGGTCTATTTTAGAGTTCAGAGGAAACAAAAGGCAGTGGAGTCTTCTCTTTGTAACTCTATCTCAATCTCTTCCATCTGCTTACCCTGGATTCCATATTGCTCTTCTCCCTCTCCTCTCT
>NW_006300025.1:1072556-1087196 GCF_000327345.1 Myotis davidii
ATGCAGCGTACAGTAAGGCTGCCTGCTTCTAAGCAGTCAAATAAGTGGGTGTTTCTGCAGCCATTCTCCTTTTCAAGAGCATATAATACCATCCTAGCCAAATTTGCCTTTGCTTCTCTCTTCATTCAGCTTTCTGGGTCAGTTGCTGCGTCTTTTTGCCTTGATGTCCAATACTATTCCACAGCACTGAGGTCTCATGAATTTTTTTAATTTTTTGTTGTTGGTGGTGAATTGCTTCATTATTAAATATATGCATGTATCCAAAAACAAAAAAAGATTAGAGCATCATCCTGATACCTTATGGATTTGGGATTTGATCCCCAGTCAGGGTACATACAAGAATCAACCAATGAATGCATAAATAGGTAGAACAACAAATCAACATTTCTCTCTCTGTCTCTCTCTCTCTCCCTTCCTCTCTGTCTAAAATCAATTTTTTTAAAAATCACTGTAGGGAGTAAAACAAGCTAGATACAAAAGAGTGTCTATTACATGATTCCATTTATATAAAATTTTTAAACAAGAGAAGCAAATTTACAGTAACAGAAAGCAGTACAGTGGTTGCCTGGAATTGAGGGGACAGCAAAGAAGGACTAAGGAACTTCCTCTGATAATGGATGGGTGCTAGATCCTGTTTAGGTGTATACATTGGTCAAAAGTCATCAAACTGATGCTTAAAATGTATAAATGAAGTTTATTGTATATAAATTATACCTTGATAAAGTTAATTTTTAAAATAGCAAAAAAAAGTTTAAGTATTTTAAAAAAACAAAAACAAAAATAATAACAACAAAAAAGAATAAGAATTTTTTAAAATACAAAGAAGTCCAGCCAGTGTTGCTCAGTGGTTGAGTATCAACCCATGAACCAGAAGGAACAGTTCAATTCCCGGTCAGGGCACATGCCTGGGATTTGGGCTTGATCCCCTGTAGGCATGCAGAAAGCAGCTGATCAATGATTCTCTCTCATCATTGATGTTTCTATCTCTCTCTCTCCCTCTCTCTGAAATCAATAAAAACATATTTAAAAATAATAATAATAATAATTCTCTCTATGTACAGATATTGGAAGGTTTCCAAGATGTATTTTCAAGTGAAAAAAAAGCAAGATGCATAACAGTTTTATAGAGTGAAATCATATGTGTTTAAATAAATAAATAAATAAATGCTATATGTATGAGGAGGGTGAGAAGAATATATTTGCTTAAATAGTTATACTAGTATATGTATATATGCCAAAAAAAAAGTCTGCAAGTGTCAGGGAGGAAAACTTTCCTCTATCCTCTTAGGTTCTGAAGGTGGAGGCTTGCAGACTAAACAAAAGACAGATTAGCAAGAGGGAAGTCAGAACCTATTTATGCATACATGAGGGAGTGCTCAGTGATGACTAAATTAAAGCGGTCTTTGGAATTTGGGCCTTTTATATTTATATACTTAGTAGGGAAAAGGAAAAGGGAAAGGGAGGGAAAAGGGCTTCACCGGGAAGAACAAAAAGGTTTCTTTAGGAAAGACAAGTGGGTTTTTAGGAGAACAAACCAGAGATAAGAAAGTTTGTGGTAATGTTTGTTCATGCAGGTGTGATACTCTTTCATCTTCTTCATGAGATTTATGGTAGATTTACTCTTGGTGTCTCTCCTCTCTCTCTCTCTCTCTCTCTCTCTTTCTCTCACTCCTCGTAGCAGAAGCTGCCCTGAAGAGGGAATTCATAGCAGTCCTCATTTCTCTGAGGTTTCTGCTTTGAGTTGTATAAGGGGAACTCCGAGAAGGCTTCTTTCTGTATCTGTTGAATCTCAAACATCTTTAGCTTAAAATAATCTTTGTTCCAATTCTGGGGTTCCAAGTGGGTCCTCACACAGATACACAAGAAACTGATAATAGTGGTTATCCATTTGCAGGGCAGGGGATGGAAGAGGATAAGAAATGGGAGGTTAGGGACAGGGGTATGGGGAAATATTTTTTGCTACACTTTTTTAATGTTTTAAGTTTTAGAAAGATATGAATGCATTGCTGACTCAAAAAATTAAGTTCTAAGTATGTTTCAAATTTATTTAAGGAGTGGTTTCACACACATACACACACACACACACACACACACACACACACCTCATTTAGGAAAAGATGGATTTTTGCCTCATTAGCAAAGGTTTAATGGGATCTAGCCCTGAGGGAGGCGGGCTTTTATTATCATTGGCTACCAATCCTACCCAGGAAAGATTATAAAACAGAGTCAAGTCACCTTTTCCACTTTGCTGAGAGAGACACTTACAGCAGTGTGACAACTGTTAGTACCAGGACCCTCTCTCATGGCTCCCCTCCAGTCTCCACGAATACAGTGGCAGCTACAGAGGGTAAGGGTGGGCTGGGAGGGAGTCGTGGAGGATGGAAACCTTCCTCCTTCAAGAAGATTTCAAGCAAGGAGGGTGAAAGGATTGGTGAAACTCTGACCTAACATCCTGACCCTTTGCTGATACAAGAATCAAAGTGCTTTCCATCCCAGACAGAGAGCAGTTCCTAGTCTGAAGAAGATTCTAAAATAGGAATTCAAGGTCAAGTAAAGGTTTTTCAGATAGAGTTCATCAGCATGTCTTAAATGCCCTGGAATTCGAAACTATGAACCAGAGAGAGAGGGGATCAAGGTTCTGGGTTCTGGGGATACACCTCAGGTCTGGAACATGCCAAGCACATTCCCACCTGAGGGCAGCTAAACTAGCCGCCCCTTCTAATTCAACTCCCCATCTCTAGATCTTCTCTTGCTGGGCCCACTTCTCATCCTGAGCTCCATTTCATTGTACCCTCCTCAAAGAGGCCTTCTCTGGGCACCCAAAGAAGAGGTATAGATCCACCCAAGCAGTCTCTAATATATCCCCTTTTTAAAAAATGTATTCTCTTTATAGCCCGTATGACCATCAAATCCTTTCATATTTGCTGTCTTTCACAAGGAATGGCACAGCCACAATGGGCTTGTTCTCCACGACCCCAGTGTTTAGGACAGTTGCCTAGTACATAGACAACACTCAATATTTGCTCAATTAATGAACAAATAATTAAAAGTTAAACTTGAGATGTATGTGAAATACCTAAGGACAGATGTGAAGCCATCAAATGTGGAAAACATCCAGGCTGGAGGTGTACATTTGGACATCATTAGAACAAATTCAGCTTTTAACTCCAGAGGAACAGATAAACTCACCTGAGGAGAGCTTTAAAGAAGAAAGGCTGGGACCTGAGGAGCCCAAAATTTAGAGGTTGGAGAGAGCAAAGGAGCAAGCAAGGAAGATAAACAAGAAGAGACCACTGAGGTAAGGGCAACCAGAAGGTGTCTCTGAGGCTGAGAGACAGGAGTACCTGGAGAACAGGGAGTGACCAGCTGTGTGGAATGCTGGTCTGGGAGCTGCTGGCATAGAGGCCATCAGGACCTCGACAAGAGCATTTTCAGGGGCAGGCGCCTGCAGGAATGGACCAGTGATGAAGGGAAGTGAGGGCAGAAGCACTGTGTGTGAATGGCTCAATCCTTAAGTTGAGAATGGCCCATAAACTGGGTATAGCTACAGGCAAATATGGATCAAGGGAAGATTCTTTTTCTTTTCTGATCAACTTTTTCTTTTGAAAAGTTTCAAACCTGCAGAAAGTTGAAAGAGGAATACAATGCACTCCTCTTCACCCTTTACCTTTCTTTAGTCATCATTTGTTAACACTGCCACATTTACTTCCCCCATTCATATAAATATATATGTATATTAGAGGCCTGTTGCATGAAGAGATTAGTGCAATAGGCCTTCCCTTCCCTTGGCTGCTGGCACCAGTTTTCCTCTGGCACCTGGGACCCAGGCCTTCGCTCTGGCTGGGCTCTGGCCAGAGCCCCCCTGCCCCCCAGCTGTCAGGCTTCACGGCTCTGCTTGGCGCCGGGGCCGTGAGGCCTTGCAGCTCCACTTGGCACTGGGGCCGGAAGGCCTCGCGGCTCCGCTGATCCCGGGGCCGGGAGGCCTCACTGCTCAGCTGGCTTCGGGGCCGTTTGGCTTTGCTCCACCACTGGGAGCTTACGTATGCAAATTACCTGCCATCTTGTTGGCGGTTAATTTGCATATTGCCCTGATTAGCCCATGGGAAGCGTAGCGAAGGTACAGTCAATTACCCTTTTTGTCTTTTATTTTATATATATATATATATTCATTTGGGGTGAATCATTGAAAAATAAGTTGTAGATATTCCTAAATACTCATCATGCTTTTCCTAAGAACAAGACCATTCCCCTATGTAACCTCAATGCCATATCCCACCTGAGGGAATTTAATATTGAAGCAATGACATTACCTCATAAACAGACCATATTCACATTTCCCCAACAGTCCACAAACATCCCCTCTAGCTGCTTTCTTTTTTCCTGGCGCTAGATCCAATTGAGATTCATACATTCCATTTGGTTGTCACGTCTCTGTACTCTCCTTAATCTAAAACAGCCTCTGCATTTTTATTTTTATTTATTTTTGTCTTTCATGGCACTGACAGCTAGAAGAGTTCGGGCCAGTTGTCACGTAGCATGTCCCACATCCTGGATATGTCTGATTGTTTCCTCATGATTGGATTCAGGTTAAACATTTTTGGCAAGAATACCACATAGATGATGTGAACTTCTTAAGGAAGAGTGGTTTTTGTTTGTTTGGTTGGTTGGTTTTTACATATGTAATTGATGAGAGAGGGAGAGAGAGAGAGAGAGAGAGAGACTAGTTGTTCCAGTTATTTATACATTCACTAGTTGATTCTTGTATGTGCCCTGATTGGCGATGCTATAACCAACTGAGCTATCTGGCCAGGGCTCAAGGGAGAGTTTTTTTAAAGATAGAAAATACTCAGTCCAGTAAGGGTGATGGGAAAGGAACTGGAAAAATGAATAAGGTGATGAATCCCTGAAATGAAGGTGAGGGTGGGATTAGATGAAGGGGTTAGCAGCGGGTATGTCTCTTTGGTTGTAACAAACAGGAAGCAGAATGGGAAGATGGTGAAAATGAAGGAATGTTGTCTGATACAAGGAGGATAAGTATGTTTAGATCTGATGGCTTCTACTTTCTCAGCAAAGTCAGCAGCTGAACCTAAAAGTAAAAAATGGGGGAGGAGAAGAGGAAGTTTTGAGGAAGAAAGATACAATATGACATGGTCATTGGTGGAAGGGTCAAAGTAGGCTTTCCAGAGAAATATAAAAAGTTTGGCTGCCCTGTTGGTAGGTGTAAAATTGTGGGAAATACTTAAAATACTATGGAAACAGCATAAAGTTTGCTCAAATAATTAAACTGAGAATTACCATATGATATAGAAATTCCACTTCTGGGTATATACCAAACAGAAATGAAAGCATGATCTCAAAGTTATTTATACATCCATATTCATAACAATATTATTCACAATAGCCAAAAGGTATAAGCAACACAACCAGGTGTCCATTGATGGATGAATGGATAAACAGAATGTGGTCTGTACATACAACAGAATATTATTCAGTCTTAAAAAGGAAGGAAGCCGAACCGGTTTGGCTCAATGGATAGAGCGTCGGCCTGCGGACTCAGGGGTCCCAGGTTCGATTCCGGTCAAGGGCATGTACCTTGGTTGCGGGCACATCCCCACTGCGGGGCGTGCAGGAGGCAGCTGATCGATCTCTCTCTATCCCTCTCCCTTCTTCTCTGTAAAATAAATCAATAAAATATTTTTAAAAAAAGGAAGGAAATTCTGACACATATTCCACCATGGATGAATCTTGAGGACATTCTGCTAAGTGAAATAAGCCAATCACAAAAAGACAAATACGATATCATTTCACTCATATGAGTAGTCGGATTCATAGAAACAGAAGGTAGAATGGTAGTTGCCAGGGGCTGGGGGAAGTGGGGATTGGGGAGTTATTGTTTAATGGGCACAGAGTTTCAATTTTGCAAGATGAACAAGTTCTGGAGATTGGTTGCACAACAATGGGAATACACTTAACGCTACTGAACTGTACACTTAGAAATGGTTAAGATGATAAATTTTACATTATGCATATTTCACCACAATAAGGTATTACATAAATAAATAGGGAAAAATTTAGACATGGCATGGTTAGTGTCTGGTAAGGCTTGAGATAATTCATTTGTGGAGAAATCAGTCAGCTCAGTTGCACAGGTTTCCTCCAACCAATGTTCTGCTGCTCAGGTATATACAGAAAGAAGACAAATACTTGTGTTCATCCAGGATTGATTCTACAAAGAGAGAAGGGCTAGGGAATTGATCGAAGAGGTGTGGTCGATTTATTATTGTCAAGCAAATATTTTCATCCCAGGGAATGGAAAACAGTTCCCTGACTCATTGGGCTTGACCATGTGACTTGCTCTGACCAATAGGCAGGCAGAAGTGACAATGTGCCAGTTCCAAGCTGAGGCCTTAAAAGATTGCATCTTTTCACTCCCTTCCGATGCTCCCACTATGCGCCATGGAAAGAACATTCCTGGACAGCCATTGCTCCTTCACCTAGTCTTAGAACAAGAGACCCTGGAGCCTAAAGCCCAGGCATGACAAAACAAATCGGCTTTTTCACAACAGGTTTGCCACCAGAACACTGGTGTCATGAAAACTACCCCTAAATCTAAGCCAAAGTAGGAAAGAAAAAGACTCATATCAACATCATCATAGTTGGACATGTAGATTCCAGCAAGTCTACCATTACTGGCCATCTGATCTACAAATGTGATGAGATCGACAAAAGAACCATTGAAATTTTTGACAAGGAGGCTGCAAAGATGGGAAGGGCTTTTTCAAGTATGCCTGCATCTTGGATAAACCAAGAGCTGAACATGAGGGTGGTAGCTCCATTGATATCTCCCTATGGAAATTCGAGACCAGCAAGTATTATGTGACGATCACTGATGCACCAGGACACAGAGACTTCATCAAAAACATGGTTACAGGCACATCTCAGGCTGACTGCTGTCCTGATTGTTGCTGCTGATGCTGGTGAACTTGAGGCAGGCATCTCCAAGAATGGGCAGACCCGTGAGCATGACCTTCTGGCTTACACACTGGGTGTGAAACAACTGATTGTTGGTGTTAACACAAAGGATTCCACTGAGCCACCCGACAAGGCAGAAGAGATACAAGGAGAGTGTTAAAGAAGTCAGCGCCTACATTAAGAAAATTAGCCACAACTCTAACACAGCAGCATTTGTGCCAGTTCCAGGTTGGAATGGCGACAACAGGCTGGAGCCAAGTGCTAACATCCTTTGGTTCCAGGAGTGGAACGTTCCCCATAAAGATGGCAATGCCAATGGACCAGGCTGCTTGGAGCTCTGGATTGCATCCTGCCACCAACTCGTCCAAATGACAAGCCCCTGCATCTGCCCCTCCAGGATGTCTACAAAATTGGAGGCATCGGTACTGTCCGTGTGGGCTGAGTGGGGACTAGTGTTCTCAGACCCGGCATGGTGGTCACCTTGGCTCCAGTCAGTGTTACAACTGAAGTGAAGTCTGTTAAAATGCACCATGAACCTTTGAGTGAGGCTCTTCCTGGGGACATTGTGGGCTTCAGTGTCAAGCATGTGTCTGTCAAAGATGTTTGTCATGGCAATGTGGCTGGTGACAGCAAAAATGATCCAGAAATGGAGGCAGTCGGCTTCACAGCTCAGGTGATTACCCTGAACCATCCAGGCCAGATCAGTGCCGGACATGCACCTGGGCTGAACTGTCACACAGCTCACATTGCCTGCAAATTTGCTGCCATCATTGATACAGTTCCTGGCAAGCCCGTGTGTGTTGGGAGCTTCTCTGACTGTCCTCCTCTTGGCCGTTTTGCTGTTGGTGACATGAGACAGACACACAGGTGCCATCAAACCAGTGGACAAGGAGGCAGCTGGGGCTGGCAGTCACCAGTCTGCCCAGAAAGCTCAGAAGGCCAAATGAATATTAGCCCCAATACCTGCCACTCGTCTTAGTCGTTGGTGGAAGAATGATCTCAAAACTGTCTCAAGTGGCCATTGGAGTTTAATAGTATAAAGACTGGTTAATGATTACAATGCACTGTAAAACCTTCAGAACGAAAGGAGAATGTTTGGTGGACCGTCTGGGGGTTTTTGTGTGGCAGTTTTTAAGTTAGTTTTTAAAATCAGTACCTTTTTTTAATTTTTTTTTATTGATTTCAGAGAGGAAGGGAGAGGGAGAGATAGAAACATCCATGATAAGAGAGAACCATGGATCGGTTGCCTCCTGCATGCCCCCTTACTGGGGATTGAGCCCACAACCCGGGCATGTGCCCTGACCAGGAATCGAACCTGTGACCTCCTGGTTCATAGGTAGATGCTCAACCACTTAGCCACACCGGCCGGGCATAAAATCAGTACTTTTTAATAAAAACAACTTGGCCAAAAGCTGTCACCGAACATTGAAACCCATTAGAACAAAGTTCAGTGGGAAACCTGTGTGTTCTTTTGTCTAACACCATAACTTTCTATTATACTATTTAGGTAAAAGACTTAAGTAAGAGCTGTCCATAACCTATTTCTGGTGTTGCATCTGCTGAAACTTTAGAATTTAATATTTCTGGTTAGCATTCCCCTGGGTGAAAACTTTTTTTTCACCATGTTTTGAGGGGAGGAGTCATCTGATTACATAGTAAAAAGCTATGGAAGGGGGTCTGTTGGTGCCATACTTCACAGGTTAGGACAGATGAGCAAAGAGTAGCTTTGTTTATGTGTAAGCTAGTTAATAAAGGCCAAATTCTGTAATATTAAAGTCCATGTGTTGCTTTTTTTTTCTTAAGCCAAGAAAACTATTGGTAAGAAGTAAGCTTTGTTGTGTAAGCCACTGCGATTTATTACTGCAGCAAAGACTAACTAATACAGGGATTATAATGATAAACCTACGGAGGGAAGGAAGAAAAGTAATGATAGGGAAAAGCTATTAGAAGTCTTGATGAAGTAATAGGTTTCTGGAAATGGGAACATTTCCAACAAGTGAGCCAGGAGGATAAATAGTTGTCAGAGAGGTAAAATGTTTGAAAACAAGATTTCAGCTCTGATGTGATTTCTAGTAATGACAAAGTCCAAGGTGTGATTATAATAGTGGGCAGCTGAGACAGACAAAGGAAATTCTGACAGGGTTGAAAAGATTTATCTCTTTAGGGTGGAGTTTAAATTGAAATAAATGATTGACCACAAGGTCTACCCATCAGGAATGAGTCTGTTTTAATTGGTAGGGAGAAAATAGCAGCACTAACTTTCCCATGAGAGCAATGATGTGTCCAAAGTTAGGACAGATCATCTCATGGTGTTTTTAGAATCATTGGATGCTATACTGCCACCTAATAGCTGCAGATTCTTTGCTGCTGAAAACTTCCTTATTTTCCAGAACCTGTGATGCAGGCAGTCTCAGAAACATAACTGAGAAAAAGGAAAGTGAGAGAAGGAAGAGTACATCTCCCCCAAGGTAGACAAGATCCTTCATTATAAATGGAGAATAGCCTACGTATTAACTAAAAAGACTATCTCAAAACAATCCCACAGGCTACAGCTGCTTTTAAATGTATTAGAACAACTTGAAGCCTGGTGGCAAATAGATTCTTACTGTGTAGCCCTGAACAAATTACTCTAGTACTCTGAGTCTCCTTAATTTTCACATCGAAAAATTGAAACAATAATGCTTGGAGATCAATTATAGAGAGCCAGGCACATGGCAGAAGGTAGAAAGGAAACCATAATTATTGTTGTTGTCATTGTGTTTCTAGCATGAAGAAACAAATGTTCCTTTAATGAAAGTTCCTAAGGAAGAATAAGCAACTACCAAAACAATCTATTCAAAGAGATACACTCAAAAATACTATAAATAAATCAATAATAATATTAAATGTAAATGGTCTAAATATACCAACTTAAAAAACAGAGATTGGTAGAGTGAATTAAGAAATATGACCCTACTATATGCTGTATACAAGAAACTCACTTCAACTACATTATAAGCAGATTGTAAAAGAATGGAAACAGATATATAATGGTCTAAATATACCAACTTAAAAAAAAAGAGATTGGTAGAGTGAATTAAGAAATATGACCCTACTATATGCTGTATACAAGAAACTCACTTCAACTACATTATAAGCAGATTGTAAAAGAATGGAAACAGATATATCATGCATACCCCAATCAAAGCAAAGCAGGAGTTGCTATATTAATATTAGATAAAGTAGATTCCAGGGCAAAAAACATTAGCAAAGACAGAAAAGGACATTATATAATGATAAAAGAGTCAATTCGCCAGCATTCTTAAATGTGCAGGCACCAAACAGCAGAGCTAAAAAATAATATAAAGTAAAACTGACAGAACTTAAAGGATAAATCCACAATTAGAGTTGGCACATTCAACATCCTTCTCAAAACAGTTGAAAAAACAACTAAACAGAAAATCACAAGGATATAAAATAACTCAACACCACCATCAAACAACAGAATCTAATTGACATGTATAAAACATTCTACTTGCCAATAGCAGAATACACATTCTTTTCAAGTGGAAACAGAATATATGCTAAGATAGACCATATACTGAGCCATCAAACAAACCAAACAAATTAAAGGAATTAAAATCACCAAGTGTGTTCTCTGACTACAATGAAACGAAAATGGAAATCAAGAACAGGAAAATAACAGGAACATCTCCAAATACTTGGAAAATAAATAACACACTTCCTAATAATCCACTAATCAAAGAGAAAGTCCCAAAGGAATTTTAACATATTTATTGAATTGAATGAAAATAACAAACAAATAATAAAAACAAAAGACTATAGACCAAGCCCTAGCCGGTTTGGCTCAGTGGATAGAGCATCGGCCTGCAGAATGAAGGGTCCCAGGTTTGATTCCGGCCAAGGGCACATGTCTGGGTTGTGGGCTTGATCCCCAGTAGGGGGCATGCCGGAGGCAGCCAACCAATGATTCTCTCTCATCATTGATGTTTCTATCTCTCTATCCCTCTCCCTTCCTCTTTAAAATCAATAAAAATATATTTAATATTCAGATGCAACAACACTTATCAAAATATCAGCAATGACCAAATAAGGTTTATTTAAATAAAAATATGTTAATGCACAGCTAATTTGGCAGTTTTTAAAATCTATCAATAGTAACACTATTTAAAGGAAAATCACATGATTATATCAATCAAGGCAGAAAAAGCATTTGACAAAATTCAATATCCATTCATGATTTTAAAAATAAACTCTCAGAAAAATAATAGAGGAAAACTTACTTAACTAGATAAGTTGTATCTACCAAAAAATCTATCAGTTATGTTAAACTTAATGGCAAACACTGAATGTTTTTCCCATAAAATTGTTATCAATGGAGAATTCTTAGTGTCCCCAACTTTGCTAGTGGAATGGGGATTTTTGCGATGTCACAAGAAAAGACATTTTTTTAGATTTGCACGGGAGGATGAAATATTGTAGAGAGCTTTATTTCTGTGAAATCAAATCTCTTAGTTTCCCAGGTCCCATCTTTCTACATTCTGCCAAGGAAAAGGGGCCATTGCTTTCAGCAGAGCTAGGATTAAAGCCATTTCCCAGAGTTTCTGCTCCACATTTGCACCCTTCAGTCCAGCATCGGGCTAGCTTAGTTTGTGTTCCAAGCTCTAGTCCATCAGTCCATTGCGGATGGGGTCCACATGGCCATGAACCATGCAACTTCTACAAACACATAGCTATGGAGGGAACGCAGGCAAACATAAGAATGCAGAGACAAAACCAGAGGAACAGAGAGCCAAAAGTACCAAGAGCAAACTCCATTGTCTGGGCCCCTAGACTCTAGGGGATTATGTATTTTTAAATTTTTGTGAGTTTGCAATGGTTCTGCCTTCTTTAGCCAATTATCTTTATTTCAGACTGACAGGCACCTTTTTTACTTTACCCTAACTTCACTGCACCTGTGTCCATCTCCCCTTTGTTGGGCTGGTGGTTCGCCTGGGAATGTAAAGTTGTAGCTTCCTGGTGACGCTGCTCAAATGGCCATGTTTATAATGTCCGGCCTTTTCTTTGCTCCTTTTCTATTATTAATAACTAGCTAATTACAACAATAACACAATCAGGAAAAAGACAAGTCAAGGCTCTCATGGCTCTTAATTCAGTAAGTTCTAACCAGTGCAATAAGGCAAAAACAAACAATCAAAAAGGAAAGGAATAAAAGCATATGACTAGAAAGGAAGAAATTCAACTGTCGCTGTTTGCAGATGATATAATTGTCTATGTAGGAAATCCCAAGGGATCTGAAAAATCCAAGAACGAATAAGTGAGTTCAACAAGGTCTCAAGACACCAGTTAAACATATAAAAATCCATTGTATTTCTATAATTAGTAACAAACAGTGGACAGCAAAATTAAAAATCAATAGTTACAATTGGACACAAAAAAAAATAGCCCTGACTGGTTTGGCTCAGTGTTTAGAGCGTTGGCCTGCGGACTGAAGGGTACCAGGTTCGATTCCAGTCAAGGGCATGTACCTTGGTTGCAGGCACATCCCCAGTAGCAGGTGTGCAGGAGGCAGCTGATCGATGTGTCTTTCTCATCGATGTTTCTAACTCTCTATCCCTCTCCCTTCCTCTCTGTAAAAAACCAATAAAATATAAAAAGTAAAATAAAATAAAGCAGGCATATGCATAGCTGTACAAGATCTGTATGCTGAAACTACAAAATGCTGATGAAAGAAATCAAAGCTGATCTAAACAAATGTAGAGATATACTATGTTCATGGATTAGAAGACCCCATAGTAAAGATGTCAATTCTCCACAAATTGATATAGAATATCTAAAAGAATTTTGAGAAAGAGAAACAGGGAGAAATTAGCTTATCAGATTTCAAAACTTACTATAACACTAGAATAACCAAGGCTGGGTGTTATTGGTGGGGGGATGGATTATTGGTCAATGGAACAGAATAGAGAACTCAAAAATAGGTGCACAAAGACTGATCGGACTAATTTATAAAAATACGTTTTATTGACTTTAGAGAAAGAAGAAGGGAGAGATAGAAACATCGATGGCTGCCTCCTGCATGCCTCCTACTGGGGATCTAGCCTACACCCCAGGCATGCGCCCTGACTGGGAATCTAACCAGCAACTTCTTGGTACATGGGGTAATGCTCAACCCACTGAGCCACACCAGCTGGGCCAGACTGATTTTTTACAATGGTGCCAAGATGACCTAAGGAAGGAAAGAGAGCCTTTTCAAACAAGTGGTACTGGAGAAATTGGACATCCATAGACCAAAAAAAAAAAAAATGAACATCAATCTAAACCTCAGACTTAATATAAAATTTAACTCTAACTAGATCATGAGCTTAAATGTAAAACTACAAAACGTTAAGAAATAAGTGAAGGGAACTGAAGTTTTGCCACCCTGAAGCTGCCTCTTTGGGATATTGGTTTTAAGTTGTTTATTAAGAAACAAGACTCAGGCCCTAGCTGGTTTGCCTCAGTGGGTAGAGCGTCGACCTGTGGACCAAAGGGTCCCAGGTTCAATTCCGGTCAAGGGCACATGCCCGGGTTGCTGGCTCAGTCCCCAGTGGGGAGCGTGCAGGAGGCAGCTGGGCAATGATTCTCTCTCATCATTGATGTTTCTATTTCTCTCTCCCTCTTCCATCCTCTCTGAAATTAATAAAAATATATATATATTTAAAAAAAAAAAGAAAGAAAAGAAACAAGACTCAGAAGAACCTTCGACCCTCCTCCCTTTCCTGCCCAAGGGACTCAGACAGACAACCCTGCTTCAGGAAGGAAATTTTTGGATATTCTTCACCTAATTTGAATTAAGAATGTAAATAAGAGGGCTTCAGTCAGAGGTCTGTTAGCTGGATACCCCCTATGTCTCGTTGTTTCTGAGTTGCCTCGCAAGAATTTTCCTGCCATGTATGTTCTGTTCCTCCTCACCTGTAAATCGCCCATTCTCACTTCTGAAATCTAATGCCCCATTCACTGCTTCTCCTTTGTCCACAAATAACAAATAGACCCAATGTTGCTTCACTGTCTTTGGAATTTCTTGCTTCTGTGAACTCCCCATGCGTATGAACTAAAACTTTAATTTTCTCCTGTTAATCTGTCTCTGTCAATTTAATTATTAAACCACCTAGAAAAATTTAGAAGACAGAAGGAAAAGTATTAATTTTTTTAGCCCCCACATAAGCAGAGAAGAAAATCTCTGGAGTCTAGGGTTTATACTTGATACCAAAAGCATTATCCATAAAAGCAGTATCAGTACTAGTAAACTGTATTCATCAAAATTAAAAACTTTTGCTCTGTGGAAGGCCCTCTTAAGCGGATGAAAAGATGAGCTATAGTCTGGGAGAAAATATTTGCAAACCATTTATCCAACAAAGAACTAGTATCTAGACTATATAATGAACCCTCAAAACTCAACAGTAGGGACCTAGCTGGTTTGGCTCAGTAGATAGAGTGTCAGCCTGTGGACTGAAGGGTGCCAGGTTTGATTCTGGTCAAGGGCACATTCCCGGGTTGCGGTCTCCACCCCCAGTGGTGGGCATGCAGGAGGCAGCCAATCAATGACTCCCTCTCATCCTTGATGTTTCTATCTCTCTCTCTCCCTCTCCCTTCCTCTCTGAAATCAATAAAAATATATTTAAAAAA